>NW_028225181.1:46234938-46466150 GCF_052327205.1 Somniosus microcephalus | reverse complement strand
AAGCCCCTCGAACCCCCATTACCCCTTGAACCCCCCGTACAGTGACACCACCAGCCCCTTGAACCTCCCATTACCACTCGAACACCCCGTACAGTGACCGCCAGCCCCTCGAACCCCCCATTACCCCTCGAACCCCCGTACACTGACCGCCAGCCCCTCAAACCCCCCATTACCCCTCGAACCCCCCGTACAGTGACCGC
The DNA here is from genome assembly GCF_052327205.1 of Somniosus microcephalus. Lineage (NCBI taxonomy): Eukaryota > Metazoa > Chordata > Chondrichthyes > Squaliformes > Somniosidae > Somniosus > Somniosus microcephalus. Next base: position 46,465,950 of record NW_028225181.1, on the reverse strand, counting down.
CAGCCCCTCGAACCCCCCATTACCCCTCGAACCACCCGTACAGTGACCGCCAGCTCCTCGAACCCCCCGTACACTGACCGCCAGCCTCGAACCCCCCATTACCCCTCGAACACCCCGTACAGTGACCACCAGCCCCTCGAACCCCCCATTTCCCCTCGAACACCCCGTACAGTGACCGCCAACCCCTCGAACCTCCCATTACCCCTCGAACACCCCGTACACTGACTGCCAGCCCCTCGAACCTCCCATTACCCCTCGAACACCCCGTACACTGACCGCCAACCCCTCGAACCTCCCATTACCCCTCGAACACCCCTGTACAGTGACCGCCAGCCCCTCGAACCTCCCATTACCCCTCGAACACCCCGTACAGTGACCGCCAGCCCCTCGAACCCCCCATTACCCCTCGAACACCCCGTACAGTTACCGCCAGCCCCTCGAACCCCCCATTACCCCTCGACCCCCCGTACAGTGACCGCCAGCCCCTCGAACATCCCATTACACCTCGAACCCCCCGTACAGTGACCGCCAGCCCCTCGAACATCCCATTACACCTCGAACCCCACGTACAGTGACCGCCAGCCCCTCGAACCCCCATTACACCTCAAACCCACCCGTACAGTGACCATAAGCCCCTTGACCCCCCATTACCCCTCGAACACCCCGTACTGTGACCGTAAGCCCCTCGAATCCCCGGTACAGTGACCACCAGTCCGTCGAACCTCCCATTACCACTCGAACACCCCGTACAGTGACCGCCAGCCCCTCGAACCCCCCATTACCCCTCGAACACCCCGTACCGTGACCGTCAGCCCCTCGAACCCCCCATTACCCCTCGAACCGCCCCATTACCCCTCAAACCCTCCCCGTACAGTGACCGCCAGCCCCTCGAACCCACCATTACCCCTCGAACACCCCGTACAGTGACCGCCAGCCCCTCGAACCTCCCATTACCCCTCGAACACCCCATACAGTGACCGCCAGCCCGTCTAACCCCCCATAACCCCTCAAACTCCCACTGAACAGTGACCGTCAGCCCCTCGATCCCCCCATTACCCGTCTATCCACCCCGTACAGTGACCGCCAGCCCCTCGAACCCCCCGTAGTGACCACCAGCCCCTCGAACCCCCCATTACCCCTCAAACCCACCCATAGAGACCGCCAGCCCCTTGAACCTCCCATTACCCCTCGAACCCCCCGTACAGTGAACGCCAGCCTCTCGAACCCCCCCATTAACCCTCAAACCCCCCGTACAGTGACCGCCAGCCCCTCGAACCCCCCGTACAGTGACCGCCAGCCCGTCTAACCCCCCATAACCCCTCAAACTCCCACTGTACAGTGACCGTCAGCCCCTCGATCCCCCCATTACCCGTCTATCCACCCCGTACAGTGACCGCCAGCCCCTCGAACCCCCCATTACCCCTCGAACCCCCCGTAGTGACCACCAGCCCCTCGAACCCCCCATTACCCCTCAAACCCACCCATAGAGACCGCCAGCCCCTTGAACCTCCCATTACCCCTCGAACCCCCGTACAGTGAACGCCAGCCTCTCGAACCCCCCATTACCCCTCGAACCCCCCGTACAGTGACCGCCAGCCCCTCGAATCCCCCATTACCCTCGAACCCCCGTACAGTGACCGCCAGCCTCTTGAACCGCCCATTACCCCTTGAACCCCCCGTACAGTGACCACCAGCCCCTTGAACCTCCCATTACCACTCGAACACCCCGTACAGTGACCGCCAGCCCCTCGAACCCCCCATTACCCCTCGAACCCCCGTACAGTGACCGCCAGCCCCTCAAACCCCCCATTACCCCTCGAACCCCCCGTACAGTGACCGCCAGCCCCTCGAACCCCCATTACCCCTCGAACCCCCCGTACAGTGACCGCCAGCTCCTCGAACCCCCCGTACACTGACCGCCAGCCTCAAACCCCCCATTACCCCCTCGAACACCCCGTACAGTGACCACCAGCCCCTCGAACCCCCCATTTCCCCTCGAACACCCCGTACAGTGACCGCCAACCCCTCGAACCTCCCATTACCCCTCGAACACCCCCGTACACTGACCGCCAGCCCCTCGAACCTCCCATTACCCCTCGAACACCCCGTACACTGACCGCCAACCCCTCGAACCTCCCATTACCCCTCGAACACCCCTGTACAGTGACCGCCAGCCCCTCGAACCTCCCATTACCCCTCGAACACCCCGTACAGTGACCGCCAGCCCCTCGAACCCCCCATTACCCCTCGAACACCCCGTACAGTGACCGCCAGCCCCTCGAACCCCCCATTACCCCTCGAACCCCCTGTACAGTGACCGCCAGCCCCTCGAACACCCCGTACAGTGACCACCAGCCCCTCGAACCCCCCATTACCCCTCAAACCCCCCGTACAGTGACCGCCAGCCCCTCGAACCCCCCGTACAGTGACCGCCAGCCCGTCTAACCCCCCATAACCCCTCAAACTCCCACTGTACAGTGACCGTCAGCGCCCCTCGATCCCCCCATTACCCGTCTATCCACGCCGTACAGTGACCGCCAGCCCCTCGAACCCCCCATTACCCCTCGAACCCCCCGTAGTGACCACCAGCCCCTCGAACCCCCCATTACCCCTCAAACCCACCCATAGAGACCGCCAGCCCCTTGAACCTCCCATTACCCCTCGAACCCCCCGTACAGTGAACGCCAGCCTCTCGAACCCCCCATTACCCCTCGAACCCCCCGTACAGTGACCGCCAGCCCCTCGAATCCCCCATTACCCCTCGAACCCCCGTACAGTGACCGCCAGCCTCTTGAACCGCCCATTACCCCTTGAACCCCCCGTACAGTGACCACCAGCCCCTTGAACCTCCCATTACCACTCGAACACCCCGTACAGTGACCGCCAGCCCCTCGAACCCCCCATTACCCCTCGAACCCCCGTACAGTGACCGCCAGCCCCTCAAACCCCCCATTACCCCTCGAACCCCCCGTACAGTGACCGCCAGCCCCTCGAACCCCCCATTACCCCTCGAACCCCCCGTACAGTGACCGCCAGCTCCTCGAACCCCCCGTACACTGACCGCCAGCCTCAAACCCCCCATTACTCCTCGAACACCCCGTACAGTGACCACCAGCCCCTCGAACCCCCCATTTCCCCTCGAACACCCCGTACAGTGACCGCCAACCCCTCGAACCTCCCATTACCCCTCGAACACCCCGTACACTGACCGCCAGCCCCTCGAACCTCCCATTACCCCTCGAACACCCCTGTACACTGACCGCCAACCCCTCGAACCTCCCATTACCCCTCGAACACCCCTGTACAGTGACCGCCAGCCCCTCGAACCTCCCATTACCCCTCGAACACCCCGTACAGTGACCGCCAGCCCCTCGAACCCCCCCATTACCCCTCGAACACCCCGTACAGTGACCGCCAGCCCCTCGAACCCCCCATTACCCCTCGAACCCCCTGTACAGTGACCGCCAGCCCCTCGAACACCCCGTACAGTGACCACCAGCCCCTCGAACCCCCCCATTACCCCTCAAACCCTCCGTACAGTGACCGCCAGCCCCTCGAACCCCCCATTACCCTCGAACCCCCCGTACAGTGACCGCCAGCCCCTCGAACATCCCATTACACCTCGAACCCCCCGTACAGTGACCGCCAGCCCCTCGAACATCCCATTACACCTCGAACCCCACGTACAGTGACCGCCAGCCCCTCGAACCCCCATTACACCTCAAACCCACCCGTACAGTGACCATAAGCCCCTTGACCCCCCATTACCCCTCGAACACCCCGTACTGTGACCGTAAGCCCCTCGAACCCCCGGTACAGTGACCACCAGCCCGTCGAACCTCCCATTACCACTCGAACACCCCGTACAGTGACCGCCAGCCCCTCGAACCCCCCATTACCCCTCGAACACCCCGTACCGTGACCGTCAGCCCCTCGAACCCCCCATTACCCCTCGAACCGCCCCATTACCCCTCAAACCCTCCCCGTACAGTGACCGCCAGCCCCTCGAACCCACCATTACCCCTCGAACACCCCGTACAGTGACCGCCAGCCCCTCGAACCTCCCATTACCCCTCGAACACCCCATACAGTGACCGCCAGCCCGTCTAACCCCCCATTACCCCTCAAACTCCCACTGTACAGTGACCGTCAGCCCCTCGATCCCCCCATTACCCGTCTATCCACCCCGTACAGTGACCGCCAGCCCCTCGAACCCCCCGTACAGTGACCACCAGCCCCTCGAACCCCCCATTACCCCTCAAACCCACCCATAGAGACCGCCAGCCCCTTGAACCTCCCATTACCCCTCGAACCCCCGTACAGTGAACGCCAGCCTCTCGAACCCCCCATTACCCCTCGAACCCCCCGTACAGTGACCGCCAGCCCCTCGAATCCCCCATTACCCCTCGAACCCCCGTACAGTGACCGCCAGCCTCTTGAACCGCCCATTACCCCTCGAACCCCCTGTAGTGACCACCAGCCCCTCGAACCTCCCATTACCCCTCGAACCCCCGTACACTGACCGCGAGCCCCTCGAACCCCCCATAACCCCTCGAACCCCCCGTACAGTGACCGCCAGCCCCTCAAACCTCCCATTACACCTCGAACCCCACGTACAGTGACCGCCAGCCCCTCGAGCCTCCCATTGCACCTCGAACACCCCGTACAGTGACCGCCAGCCCCTCGAACCCCCCATTACCCCTCGAACACACCGTAGTGACCGCCAGCCCCTCGAACCCCCCATTACCCCTCAAACACCCCGTACAGTGACCGCCAGCCCCTCGAAACCCCCATTACCCCTCGAACACCCTGTACAGTGAGCACCAGCCCCTCGCACCCATTACCCCTCGAACACCCCGTACAGTGACCGCCAACCCCTCGAACCTCCCATTACCCCTCGAACACCCCGTACACTGACCGCCAGCCCCTCGAACCTCCCATTACCCCTCGAACACCCCGTACACTGACCGCCAACCCCTCGAACCTCCCATTACCCCTCGAACACCCCTGTACAGTGACCGCCAGCCCCTCGAACCTCCCATTACCCCTCGAACACCCCGTAGTGACCGCCAGCCCCTCGAACCCCCCATTACCGCTCGAACACCCCGTACAGTGACCGCCAGCCCCTCGAACCCCCCATTACCCCTCGAACCCCCTGTACAGTGACCGCCAGCCCCTCGAACACCCCGTACAGTGACCACCAGCCCCTCGAACCCCCCATTACCCCTCGAACCCCCCGTACAGTGACCGCCAGCCCCTCGAACCCCCGTACAGTGGCCGCCAGCCCCTCGAACATCCCATTACACCTCGAACCCCCCGTACAGTGACCGCCAGCCCCTCGAACATCCCATTACACCTCGAACCCCACGTACAGTGACCGCCAGCCCCTCGAACCCCCATTACACCTCAAACCCACCCGTACAGTGACCATAAGCCCCTTGACCCCCCATTACCCCTCGAACACCCCGTACTGTGACCGTAAGCCCCTCGAACCCCCGGTACAGTGACCACCAGCCCGTCGAACCTCCCATTACCACTCGAACACCCCGTACAGTGACCGCCAGCCCCTCGAACCCCCCATTACCCCTCGAACCACCCGTACACTGACCGCCAACCCCTCGAACCTCCCATTACCCCTTGAACACCCCAGTGACCACCAGCCCCTCGAACCCCCCATTACCCCTCGAACACCCCGTACCGTGACCGTCAGCCCCTCGAACCCCACATTACCCCTCGAACCGCCCATTATCCCTCGAACCCCCCGGTACAGAGACCGCCAGCCCCACGAACCCCCCATTACCCCTCGAACCCCCCCATTACCCCTCAAACCCTCCCCGTACAGTGACCGCCAGCCCCTCGAACCCACCATTACCCCTCGAACACCCCGTACAGTGACCGCCAGCCCCTCGAACCTCCCATTACCCCTCGAACACCCCATACAGTGACCGCCAGCCCGTCTAACCCCCCATTACCCCTCAAACCCACCCATAGAGACCGTCAGCCCCTCGAACCCCACATTACCCCTCGAACCCCCCATTACCCCTCGAACCCCCCGTACAGTGACCGCCAGCCCCTCGAATCCCCCATTACCCCTCGAACCCCCGTACAGTGACCGCCAGCCTCTTGAACCGCCCATTACCCCTCGAACCCCCTGTACAGTGACCACCAGCCCCTCGAACCCCCCATAACCCCTTGAACCCCCCGTACAGTGACCGCCAGCCCCTCAAACCTCCCATTACACCTCGAACCCCACGTACAGTCACCGCCAGCCCCTCGAACCTCCCATTGCACCTCGAACCCCACGTAGTGACCGCCAGCCCCTCGAACCCCCCATTACACCTCGAACACCCCGTACAGTGACCGCCAGCCCCTCGAACCCCCCATTACCTCTCGAACACCCCGTAGTGAACGCCAGCCACTCCAACCCCCCATTACCCCTCGAACACACCGTACAGTGACCGCCAGCCCCTCGAACCCCCCATTACCTCTCGAACACCCCGTAGTGAACGCCAGCCACTCCAACCCCCCATTACCCCTCGAACACCCCGTACAGTGACCGCCAGCCCCTCGAAACCCCCATTACCCCTCGAACACCCTGTACAGTGAGCACCAGCCCCTCGCACCCATTACCCCTCGAACACCCCGTACAGTGACCGCCAACCCCTCGAACCTCCCATTACCCCTCGAACACCCCGTACACTGACCGCCAGCCCCTCGAACCTCCCATTACCCCTCGAACACCCCGTACACTGACCGCCAGCCCCTCGAACCCCCCATTACCGCTCGAACACCCCGTACAGTGACCGCCAGCCCCTCGAACCCCCCATTACCCCTCGAACCCCCTGTACAGTGACCGCCAGCCCCTCGAACACCCCGTACAGTGACCAGCAGCCCCTCGAACCCCCCATTACCCCTCGAACCCCCCGTACAGTGACCGCCAGCCCCTCGAACCCCCCAATACCCCTCGAACCCCCCGTACAGTGACCACCAGCCCCTCGAACATCCCATTACACCTCGAACCCCCCGTACAGTGACCGCCAGCCCCTCGAACATCCCATTACACCTCGAACCCCACGTACAGTGACCGCCAGCCCCTCGAACCCCCATTACACCTCAAACCCACCCGTACAGTGACCATAAGCCCCTTGACCCCCCATTACCCCTCGAACACCCCGTACTGTGACCGTAAGCCCCTCGAACCCCCGGTACAGTGACCACCAGCCCGTCGAACCTCCCATTACCACTTGAACACCCCGTACAGTGACCGCCAGCCCCTCGAACCCCCCATTACCCCTCGAACACCCCACAGTGAACACCAGCCCCTCGAACCCCCCATTACCCCTCGAACACCCCGTACCGTGACCGTCAGCCCCTCGAACCCCCCATTACCCCTCAAACCCCCCATTACCCCTCAAACCCTCCCCGTACAGTGACCGCCAGCCCCTCGAACCCACCATTACCCCTCGAACACCCCGTACAGTGACCGCCAGCCCCTCGAACCTCCCATTACCCCTTGAACACCCCGTACAGTGACCGCCAGCCCGTCTAACCCCCCATTACCCCTCAAACTCCCACTGTACAGTGACCGTCAGCCCCTCGATCCCCCCATTACCCGTCTATCCACCCCGTACAGTGACCGCCAGCCCTTCGAACCCCCCATTACCCCTCGAACCCCCCGTACAGTGACCGCCAGCCCCTCGAACCCCCCATTACCCCTCGAACCCCCCGTACAGTGACCACCAGCCCCTCGAACCCCCCATTACCCCTCAAACCCCCCGTACAGTGACCGCCAGCCCCTCGAATCCCCCATTACCCCTCGAACCCCCGTACAGTGACCGCCAGCCCCTCGAACCCCCTGTACAGTGACCACCAGCCCCTCGAACCTCCCATTACCCCTCGAACCCCCGTACACTGACCGCGAGCCCCTCGAACCCCCCGTACAGTGACCGCCAGCCCCTCGAACCTCCCATTACACCTCGAACCCCACGTACAGTGACCGCCAGCCCCTCGAACCTCCCATTGCACCTCGAACCCCACGTAGTGACCGCCAGCCCCTCGAACCCCCCATTACCCCTCGAACACCCCGTACAGTGACCGCCAGCCTCTCGAACCCATTACACCTCGAAAACCCCGTAGTGACCGCCAGCCCCTCGAACCCCCCATTACCTCTCGAACACCCCGTAGTGAACGCCAGCCCCTCCAACCCCCCCATTACCCCTCGAACACACCGTACAGTGACCGCCAGCCCCTCGAACCCCCCATTACCCATCGAACACCCCGTACAGTGACCGCCAGCCCCTCGAAACCCCCATTACCCCTCGAACACCCTGTACAGTGACCACCAGCCCCTCGAACACCCCCATTACCCCTCGAACACCCCGTACAGTGACCGCCAGCCCCTCGAACCCATTACCCCTCGAACACCCCGTACAGTGACCGCCAGCCCCTTGAACCCCCCATTACCCCTCGAACACCCCGTACACTGACCGGCAGCCCGTCGAACCCCCCATTACCCCTCGAACACCCCCACCCTGCCCTACATACCTGTGCTTCAGCTCGTCCCGCTCCCGCTTCACCTTGGCCAGTACGTTGTAGAGGGCCCGGATTTCGGGGGTGATGGTGTCGATCTGCACGCCCACCCCGCTCTCCTCCGCCGCCGCCCCAGCCCGCCGCCGCCACTGTCCCCGCATCCCCCAGCTCTCGCCCTGGCCCGGCGGCGGGGCGGACGGCAACGCCTCGGGACCGGGGATGGGGGGACCGAGCCCGGCGCCGCGGGGCTGGCTGTAACTCCAGAGCCCGGGGTAGTAGGTGGAGGTGGAGGAGGAGGAGCAGCCCAGGCTCGGGGCCTGGGGCCTGGCGGAGGAGCAGCCCAGGGAGGGGCTCCAGGCCAGGCCCGAGGCTTGGGGCGGGCCCAGGGGCAGGGGGCAGCCGGTCTGCACGGCCTGGTGGCGGGTGGAGGGGCCGGGCGAGGCCCCAGGCCCGGCCTCCAGCAGCTGCTTCTCCAGCAGCCGGTTGCGGCGCTCCAGCTCGTGCACCTTGGCCAGGAAGCAGCGGAAGCGCAGGTTGAGGGTCTTGAGGACGCTGATGTTGGTGCCCAGGTGGTTGCGGAGGGCCATGCTGGGCCCAGGCCCCGGGCCCAGCCCCAGCGGGTCGCCCAGGCACGACTCCGGGGACAGCGGCTCGACCGCCGGCAGCAGTAGCAGGTTCGGCCCGAACAGCGAGTTCATGGTATCTGGAGGTGGAGGAGGAGGAGATCCCAGACAGAGAGAGGGGGAGGGTTCAGGGGGGAGGGGCTGAGGGAGAGAGAGAGTGAGAGTGAGACAGAGAGAGAGAGTGAGAGAGAGGATATATCTGTTTATACACTGTATGAATAGATCTGCGTTTATGTGTTCAACCATAAATGTTTTTCGATGCTTTGGCAACATAAGATGTACCTTGTCATGCCAATAAAGCGATTTGAATTGAATTGAGAGAGAGACAGAGTGAGAGAGAGACAGAGAGAGTGAGAGAGAGACAGAGCGAGTGAGAGAGAGAGTGAGAGAGACAGAGAGAGTGAGAGAGACAGAGAGAGTGAGAGTGAGACAGAGTGAGAGAGACAGTGAGAGTGAGAGAGACAGTGAGAGAGAGAGAGAGTGAAAGTGAGACAGAGAGAGAGAGTGAGAGAGACAGAGAGAGTGAGAGAGAGAGTGAGAGAGAGTGAGAGAGAGACAGTGAGAGAGAGAGAGACAGAGTGAGAGAGAGAGAGACAGAGAGAGTGAGAGAGGACACCCCAGCCTATGTGATCCACAACACCAACAGGGAGATCGACACGAGATGTACTGCCCTCCCCAACGTCCACCTAGCCCATCACCCAAACATCAACACAAGGGACCTCTATGACGGAATACATCTACTCAAACAGCGGATGTGGATCTTCGCAAAAAACCTCATAAACACTGCCAAAAGACGCACCCCTCCCACCCCCTCTACCATTGGGAGCCCTAACCCAAACAGGACCACCACTGTCCCCCACCCCCCTATACAAAACCAGCAACAGAACCGTGCTATTGTACCTGACCCCAGACCCCCCTCTAGACCACAGACTGTAGACCAAGAACTGAGAAAGATCATGACGATGATAAGCACCCTGATGGAAAGCCGGAGAAGAATGTACTAAATTATTATTATTGTTATTTTATTATTACTATTATTAGATAGCAGTATGTGCATGCCTTATGGAATTTATACTAAATCGTCATTTAGCATTATATAAACTAGTGTTTTCACACCCGTCCCACAAAATAGGTCCATTTTATTTCGTTTTTTTGAACTATATAGATGCGTTCTTTCCACATAAGCTGCTGGAATATCCAGGGTCTCCGCTCCTCAACTTTTGGGATGAAGAGTACAGACCCTGAATTCCTAAAATCTATAAAAGACATTGATATAATTGTGTTAACAGAAACATGGTGTCAAAAGGACGTGCCCACCCACTGTCCTCCAATGTACCATGAAATCATTGTGCCCTCAGTAAAGAACACTAAGACACGCAAGGGCAGAACCTCCGGGGGAATCTTGGTGTGGTATAAAGGAGAACTGGACAAACACATCTCACCGATAAAACAGGGGAAATCACATGTATGGCTAAAATTAGATAAAAATATAGGAATAGCAAAAAAAATGTCTACTTATGTGCAATCTACATACCTCCAATAGATTCGCCATATTTTGAAGAGGAGTTATTTGATACTCTCCACATGGAAATCAGCCATTTCCAGGCCCAAGGAAATGTGCTACTATGTGGGGACCTAAATGCAAGGACCGGATGTGAACCTGACTTCATAGACCCACAGGGCAACAACCATGTGTTTGGCCAGACCCCTTTATATGTCACACCAGCCATCGCAAATCGGAACAACCTTGACTGTGAAATAAATAAAAGCGGTAGGGAGGTAGTGCAACTCTGCCGAGCCTTAGGCCTGTACATAGTTAACAGTAGGTTCAGAGGGGACTCCTTAGGGAGACTCACATATTCCTCAACTCTTGGGTCTAGTGTGGTGGATTATACAATCAATGACCTGGACCCCTGCGATATCAACGCATTCACTGTCAGGCAGCAATCCCCCCTCTCAGACCATAACCAAATAAATGTGTACCTTAAACTTTCTGCCCAAACTACAGACACAAAAAAGGAACCCAGTAAGCTCCATAAAATAAACCAGACATACAAATGGGCCCCAGACAGTGGAGATAAATTCATCACAGCACTAAATTCACCTGATCTCACAAGTAAAATATCAAAATTTAAAGAAAATCTATATGAGATCACCAGAGATGGTGTAAACATGGCCATAGATGATACAAATATGATCTTCCATGAGGCAGCTGTAGAAGCCGACCTTGTGAAACAGAAGAGGAAACGTTACAAAAGATAAAAAAATGAGAAATGGTTTGATCACGAATGCAAAAATGCCAGAAAAGACCTGAGAAAAATATCAAACCAAAAGCATCGCCAACCAAACAATCCAGACCTACGTATTAGATACAATGAGACCCTCAAAAGATATAAACACACCATTAGGAACAAAACACAAAATTATACCCACAAAAGACTCGAAGAAATTGAAAACTCCATTAATCAAAATCAATTCTGGGATATGTGGAATAACCTGAGTACAACACAATTGCAAGCATTACCAATCCAAGATGGCGACATCTGGAGAACACATTTTGAAAACCTCTACAAAGACATCCCAATAAACGAAACAAACCCAAGTCAACATCATGTCACAGAAAAACTCCACACATTAGAAGCAACAATTAAAGACAACCAAAACCCTCTAGACTCCCCAATCACTTGGAAAGAACTGGCCACAAAAACAAAATCTCTCCACCTAAAGAAAGCCTGTGGTCCAGACAACATCAAAAATGAAATGCTCAAGTTCAGCAATATGGAGATGCAGGGTGCTGTACTCAAGTTATTCAACATCATATTACGTTCAGGCTGTTTTCCCGATATCTGGTGCCAAGGACTCATCTCTTCCATATATAAAAGTGGAAACAAATCAGACCCAAATAACTACCGTGGCATTTGTGTCAACAGTTGTCTAGGGAAGTTATTCTGCAGTATTCTAAATAGTAGATTGCTGGATTTTCTTAACAAACATAATATCCTTAGAAAAAATCAAATAGGCTTTCTTCCAAAACACCGCACCACCGACCATATCTATACCCTTCACACTCTCATTGAAAAACATATACACCAAACAAAAAATGGGAAAATATTCGCTTGTTTCATTGACTTCAAGAAAGCTTTTGACTCTATCTGGCACGAAGGGCTCTATTACAAACTTCTTCAGTGTGGAATAGGGGGCAAAGTCTATGACCTTATTAAATCAATGTATCTGAAAAATAAATGCGGTGTCAAAATTGGAGACAAACGCACCGGTTTCTTCACCCAGAGAAGAGGCGTCCGGCAGGGCTGCAATTTGAGCCTGACCCTGTTCAACATATACATAAATGAGTTAGCAGGCATGCTGGAGCAAAGCGAGTCACCGGGTCTCTGTCTCCTAGATGGGGAAGTGAGGTCCCTGTTCTATGCGGACGACCTGGTTCTGCTGTCTCCCACAGAACAAGGATTACAGCAACAATTAGACCTACTCGACAAATACTGCCAAAATTGGGCCCTCAGTAAATCTAAAGAAAACCAACATCATGATTTTTCAAAAAAGGCCCAGATGTCAGGAAAACAAATACCAGTTTACTCTCATTGATACCATCATAGGACACACTATGAGCTACACCTACCTTGGTCTAACCATCACAGCATCAGGGAGCTTCAGCATAGCAGTGAATGCACTAAAAGGAAAAGCCCGAAGAGCCCTATATGCAATAAAAAGAAAATTCTACAACATCCAAATTCCAATCAAAATCTGGCTCAAAATATTTGACAGCATAATCCTGCCGATTGCGCTGTACGGTAGTGAAGTATGGGGCCCACTCAATCACCATAGCTACACTAAATGGGAAAAACACACAATAGAAGCCCTACATGCAGAATTTTGCCGAAGCATTCTTCGCACCCAAAGGAAAACACCAACAAATGCATGTAGAGCCAAACTAGGCAGATACCCACTGATAATAAACATCCAAAAACGAGCACTAAACTTTCTAAATCACCTCAAATCTAGTTCCCCAGACACCCTTCATTTTAAAGCCCTCCAGACCCAAGAGCTGAACCCAGAAATGAGTCCCCTGAGTCAGCTGCTACTGAAATTAAGTACTCCTACTCAGCCGGACCCTGACCAGTCCCAGACCAACACTGCCCTCCAAACACCAATCCGAGTGAACCAAATCATTAAACAATGCAAAGAAACCTACCTGTAACATTGGAACAAAATAACCAAAAGCCAAAGCAGATTAGAATGTTACCGGGCCCTAAAAAGAGAATATAAACTGTCAGACTATCTCTCGACCATCAGAGACACAAAACAGAGACAGACACTTACCAGGTACAGACTAAGCGACCACCAACTGGCAATTGAAAAAGGAAGGTACAAGAAATCCTGGCAGCCTAGAGAGAATAGAATATGTGATCAATGTCTGGCCGGCGAGGTTGAGACAGAGATGCACTTCCTCCTAAAATGCGAAAAATTCAACAAAACAAGAAACATATATTTTGACAAGCTCAGCCAAACAACCCCAGATTTCAAAGAATTGGATGACCTGTCAAAATTAAGATTAGCCCTGGGAGAAGGAGACAGACCATACCTTGGTGCCCAATATGTAACAACATGTCACAACCTGAGGAACAGTGAGGGACTAACGAGCACACCTATAGCATATATAAACATTAAGAATGTTTAAATCAATACCGAATGTACCCAACGACTGTTTAAAAATTAATACTGAATGTACCCAACGAGGGTCAATGACTGTTTAAATTAATATTGTCTGTACCCAACGAAGGTCAAAATTGTTTGACACCTACAGAATGTTGGAAAACTGTACTTTTTGTTATGTAAGCTTTGGCAATATGGTTCCCTGTAAACTTTCATGCCAATAAAGCATTTGAATTGAATTGAAAATTGAATTGAGAGACAAAGTGAGAGAGACAGAGAGAGAGAGTGAAAGAGAGAGAGAGAGAGGAGACAGAGTGAGAGAGAGAGAGAGAGAGAGAGACAGAGAGAGTGAGAGAGAGACAGAGACAGAGTGAGAGAGAGAGACAGAGAGTGAGAGAGAGACAGAGTGAGAGAGACAGAGAGAGAGAGAGTGAGAGAGAGACAGAGAGAGTGAGAGAGAGACAGAGTGAGAGAGACAGAGAGAGTGAGAGAGAGACAGAGAGAGTGAGAGAGAGACAGAGTGAGAGAGAGAGAGAGACAGAGAGAGTGAGAGAGAGACAGAGTGAGAGAGACAGAGAGAGAGAGAGAGAGAGAAACAAATAGACACAGAGAGAGAGAGAGACAGAGAGAGAGGAGAGGGAGATAGAAAGAGAGGGATAGAGAGAGTCAGAGAGAGAGACATAGAGAGAGACACAGAGAGGAGAGCGAGAGAGACAGAGAGAGACAGAGACAGAGAAACAGAGAGTGTCAGAGAGAGAGAGAGATAGAGACATGGAGAGGGAGAGAGATAGAGACATAGAGAGAGAGACACACGGAGAGCGACAGAGAGAGAGGCAAATAGATAGAGAGAGAGAGATAGAGTGACAGAGATAGAGAGAAACAGAGAGAGAGAGAGATGGAGAGAGAGAGGGAGAGAGAGATGGAGAGAGAGATGGAGAGAGACAGAGAGAGAGAAAGAGAGCTAGAGAGAGCGAGGAACACAGAGAGATAGAGAGAGACAGAGAGAGACACAGAGATAGAGAGAGACAGAGACAGAGAGAGACAGTTAGAGAGAGAGACAGAGAGAGTGAGAGATAGAGAGAAACAGATAGACAGAGAGAGAGAGAATCCTAAAATGCGAAAAATTCAACGAGACAAGAAACATATATTTTGACAAGCTCAGCTTTACAACCCCAGATTTCAAAGAATTGGATGACCTGTCAAAATTAAGAATAGTCCTGGGGGAGGGAGACAGACCATATCTTGGTGCCCAATATGTAACAACATGTCACAACCTGAGGAACATTGAGTGACTAACGAGCACACCCATAGCATATATACGCTAAAAATGTTTAAATCAATACCGAATGTACCCAATGACTGTTTTAAATTAATACTGAATGCACCCAACGAGGGTCAACGAATGTTTAAATTAATACTGTCTGTACCCAACGAGGGTCAAAAACGTTTGACACCTACAGAATGTTGGAAACCTGTACTTTTTGTTATGTAAGCTTTGGCAACATGGTTCCCTGTAAACTTTCATGCCAATAAAGCATTTGAATTGAAATTGAAATTGAATTGAATTGAATTGATTGACAGAGAGAGAGACAGAGAGAGACAGATAGAGAGAAACAGATAGAGAGAGTCGGAGAGAGATAGAGAGAGGTAGAGACATAGAGAGACAGATAGAGAGAGAGAGAGACAGGGAGAGAGAGATAGAGAGGAAGAGATAGACATAGAGAGAGAGAGACATAGAGAGAGAGACATAGAGAGAGAGAGAGACAGAGATAGAGGGAGATAGAGTGAGAGAGACAGAGAGAGAGAGAGAGACGGGGTCAGAGAGAGACAGAGAGAGAGGGGGAGAGAGAGAGACAAGGCCAGAGAGAGAGGGGGAGAGAGAGACAGAGATAGTGCGAGAGTGACAGAGAGAGAGACAGAGATAGTGAGAGAGAGAAAGCGAGACAGGGACAGAGAGAGACAGAGAGAGAGGGGGAGAGAGAGAGTGACCGAAAGAGAGACAGGGACAGAGAGAGACAGAGAGAGAGGGGGAGAGAGTGACAGAGATAGTGAGAGAGAGACAGAGATAGTGAGAGAGAGACAGAGAGAGAGACATAGAGAGAGAGACATAGAATATCCAAGGCCTACGCTCTTCTGTGTTT
Source organism: Somniosus microcephalus (assembly GCF_052327205.1). Classification (NCBI taxonomy): domain Eukaryota; kingdom Metazoa; phylum Chordata; class Chondrichthyes; order Squaliformes; family Somniosidae; genus Somniosus; species Somniosus microcephalus. The sequence goes on along the minus strand of NW_028225181.1, from coordinate 46,449,989 downwards.
GGTTTTAAGAGCAGGACCTCAGAGTTCTTAGATGAAATCAAAGATCTAGACATTATCATTTTGCAAGAAACCTGGTGTAGAGGAGAAGGGTCCACTGGTTGTCCCCCTGGGTACACAGAGCTGGTGGTTCTCTCCAATAAACTGCCAGGAGTAACCCAGGGCAGAGACTCTGGAGGCATACTGATTTGGTTTAAAGCAGAGCTTAGGAATTACATTGAATTTATAAAAAAAAGGGCAAAAATCATCTATGGCTCAAGATTAAGAAAGACATCATTTCAACATGCAAGATGTTTTCATTTGTGCAATCTGTATCCCCCCTATAGAATCCCTGTACTTCAAAGAGGACACCTTCTCCAACATTGAGAGGGAGATTAACCATTACCAGGCCCATGGGAACGTGTTGATCTGTGGTGATCTCAACTCAAGAACTGGTGAAGAACCAGACTTTATCAGTACTCAGGGGAATAATTACATATTTGGGAATAACCATTTTGATCTCCCTTTTCATTCACACGGGAATAATTACGACAATCAGACAAATGCAAACGGAAAGCAGCTCCTGCAGCTCTGTCGAAGCCTGGGTCTGTACATTGTCAATGGTAGGTTCAGAGGGGTCTCTCTAGGAAGATCGACCTATTCTTCACCTCTTGGCATCAGCACCGTAAACTATATGATTACAGATCTGGACCCATTCTCTTTCAGAGCATTCACAGTCAAACCACTAACACCTCTGTCAGATCACAGCCAAATTACTGCGTATCTTAAAAGGACAGAAACAACCAACACAGAAACACAGCCCAGTAAGCTGTACATCATTAAAAAATCCTACAGATGGGCCCAAAACAGCACTGAAAAATACCAGAAAGCAATTAGCAGTCAATCAACTCAATCTCTCTTAGACACCTTTCTGGAAAACACATACACTCACAGTAAAGAAGGCGTAAACCGGGTAGTGAATAACCTAAATAATATTTTTGATAATCTGGCATCAATGTTGAACTTGAAATCTTCCAAGAGTAAATGCAAATCACAAAACCACGAAAAATGGTTTGATTCAGACTGCTATAACATGAGGAAAAAACTCAGAAAAATATGAAACCAAAAACACAGACAACCAGAAAATGAGGAACTACCCCTTGCTTATTGTCAGGCACTAACACAATACAAAAACATATTCAGAACCAAGAAAGAACAGTATATTAAGAATAAACTCAGCACCATTGAAGAATCTATTGATTCTGGGACAACTGGAATACATTATACAAAAAGCAACACGATGAATTGCCCATTCAAAATGGAGACATATGGGAAAACCATTTTGAAAAATTATACCAGAAAAACACACTAAGCCCAGAACAAGATCAAATATGTAAAAAATTGGAAAAGCTCGAACTCACCATAAAAGATTACCAAAAACCTTTAGACTCCTCAATAACTGAAAAAGAGCTATTTGAAAAACTCAAGGACCTGCGACCAAGAAAAGCCTGTGGTGCCGATGGCATCCTAAACGAGATGGGGAAACATCGAGAGAGACCGAGGGGAAACATCGAGAGAGACCGAGGGGAAACATCGAGAGAGACCGAGGGAAACATCGAGAGAGACCGAGGGGAAACATCGAGAGAGACCGAGGGGAAACATCGAGAGAGACCGAGGGAAACATCGAGAGAGACCGAGGGGAAACATCGAGAGAGACAGAGAGGAAACATCAAGAGAGATAGAGAGGAAACATCGAGGGAGAGAGAGAGAGGAAACATCGAGAGAGAGAGAGAGAGGAAACATCGAGAGAGAGAGGAAACATCGAGAGAGAGAGAGAGGAAACATCGAGGGAGAGAGAGAGGAAATATCGAGAGAGAAAGAGAGGAAACATCGAGAGAGACCGAGGGGAAACATCGAGAGAGAGAGAGGGGAAACATTGAGAGAGAGAGAGGGGAAACATCGAGAGAGACTGAAGGGAAACATCGAGAGAGACCGAGGGGAAACAGCGAGAGAGAGAGAGAGGAAACATCGAGAGAGAGAGGGGAAACATCGAGAGAGAGAGAGGGGAAACAACGAGAGAGAGAGAGAGGAAACATCGAGAGAGAGAGAGGGGAAACATCGAGAGAGACTGAGGGGAAAGATCGAGAGCGACTGAAGGGAAACATCGAGAGAGACCGAGGGGAAACATCGAGAGAGAGAGAGAGAGGAAACATCGAGAGAGACCGAGGGGAAACATGGAGAGAGAGAGGGAGGAAACATCGAGAGAGAGAGAGGGGAAACATCGAGAGAGACTGAGGGGAAAGATCGAGAGCGACTGAAGGGAAACATCGAGAGAGACCGAGGGGAAACATCGAGAGAGAGAGAGGGGAAACATCGAGAGAGGCCGAGGGGAAACATCGAGAGAGAGAGAGGGGAAACATCGAGAGAGACTGAAGGGAAACATCGAGAGACTGAGGGGAAAAATCGGGAGAGACTGAAGGGAAACATCGAGAGAGACAGAGGGGAAACATCATGAGAGACCGAGGGGAAACATTGAGAGAGAGAGAGAGGAAACGTCGAGAGAGAGAGAGGGGAAACATCGAGAGAGAGAGAGGAAACATCGAGAGAGACTGAGAGGAAACATCGAGAGAGAGAGGAAACATCGAGAGAGAGAGAGGGGAAAAATCGAGAGAGAGAGAGAGAGGAAACATCGAGAGAGAGAGAGGGGAAACCGAGAGAGAGAGAGAGGAAACATCGAGAGAGAGAGAGGGGAAACATCGAGAGAGAGAGAGGGGAAACATCGAGAGAGAGAGAGGACACATCAAGAGAGAGAAGCAGCACGGTGGCATAGTGGTTAGCACTGTTGCCTCACAGCGCCAGGGACCCGGGTTCGAATCCGGCCTCGGGTGACTGTCTGTGTGGAGTTTGCACATTCTCCCCGTGTTTGCATGGGTTTCCTCCGGGTGCTCCGGTTTCCTCCCACAGTCCAAAAGATGTGCGGGTTAGGTTGATTGGCTATGATAAATTGACCCTTAGTGTTAGGGGGATTAAATACGTGGGGTTACAGGGATAGGGTGGGATATGTGTTGGTGTAGGGGTTACGGGGATCGGGTGGGATATGTGTCGGTGCAGGCTCGATGGGCCGAAATGGCCTCTATCTGCATTGTGGGGTTTCTCTGATTTCTGTGATTTCTGTGAGAGGGGAAACATCGAGAGAGAGAGAGAGGAAACATCGAGAGAGAGAGGAAACATCGAGAGAGAAAGAGGGGAACATCGAGAGAGACCGAGGAGAAACATCGAGAGAGACTGTGAGGAAACTTCGAGAGAGAGAGGAAACATCGAGAGAGAGAGAGGGGAAACATCTGATGTGCCTCAATAATTCCGAGACTCGAAGTTAGCAGAACAAAAACAAGGCGTTTATTAACTTAGAAAGTAACACGTAAGAGAGAGAGATGTCTTCCTTCTGGAGACTGAGGCCAGACTGAAGCTAGCTTACAAACGGGGCCAGGTATGGGCGGAGCCCTACACACAGCACATTCCAGCACATTCCAGTATACAATACAGCACATTCCAGTACACAATACAATGAGGTCTGGGGGAAGGGAAATGACACTGAAACCGATCTCAGTCACAGGCAGTGGTGAATGGAATATTTCATCACATTCACCCCTTCTATAGATTTAGTCTGTTCGGGGATTTGATAGTCCTCTGCGACTGACGTGGCTGTTGCGGTGCCGCGGGTGTCAGCTGGGTGTCCCCGGTAGCCTCCTGGGTCTCTGCCGGGGGTGCCGCCAGGGTTGTTGGAGGGGTAGTTGGTGGGGGTGCCGTTGGTCGGTGTTCTTCCGGGGGTGATGAAAGAGTAGTGGGTGGGTAAGAGTTGCTGTGATCATCGTTGCCGCTATTGCTGTGGTTGTTGTCGATGCCGGCTGGGGCGACGTCTTTTATGGACACGGTGTCCTCCCTTCCGTCGGCGTGCCGGACATATGCGTATTGGGGGTTGGCGTGGAGTAGGTGTACTGGCTCCACGAGAGGGTCCGTCTTGTGGCCCCTCACATGCCTTCGCACGAGTACCGGACCTGGGGTGGAGAGCCATGATGGCATGGATACGCCTGAGGTGGATTTCCGGGGAAAGACAAACATTCGTTCATGAGGCGTGGTATTAGTGGCCGTACACAATAGCGACCGTGTCAAATGGAGCACATCCGAGAGGACTTCCTGCCAGCGGGAGATAGGGAGGCCCTTGGTCCTTAGAGCTAGAGTGACTGCTTTCCATACTGTCCCGTTCTCTCGCTCCACTTGGCCATTACCCCGGGGGTTGTAGCTGGTGGTACGGCTCGTGGCGATCCCCTTGGACAGCATGTACTGGCCTAGCTCTTCACTCATGAAGGACGCCCCCCTATCCGTATGGATGTAGCTCGGCATACCGAACAGGCAGAACAGGCTGTTGAGGCATTTAATGACCGTGGCGCTGGTCATGTCTGGGCAGGGGAAGGCGAATGGGAACCGGGAGTATTCGTCCACAATGTTCAGGAAGTAAACATTGTGGTCGACGGACGGGAGGGGGCCCTTGAAATCTAAGCTGAGCCGCTCAAAGGGCCGTGTAGCTTTGATTAAGTGGGCTCTATCTGGGTGGTAGAACCGAGGCTTGCACTCAGCGCAAGTGCGGCAGTTCCTGGTCAGGGACCGAACTTCCTCAATCGAGTAGGGTAAGTTACGGGACTTTATGAAGTGGAACAGCCGCGTGACCCCTGGGTGGCAGAGGTCGTTGTGGAGGGTCTGTAGCCGATCCCCGGTGGCGCTGGCACACATCCTTCGTGAGAGGGCGTCAGGGGATTCGTTAAGGGCCTCTGGCCGGTAAATGATGTCGTACTCGAAGGTGGAGAGCTCGATCCACCACCTAAGAATCTTATCATTTTTAATCTTCCCCCTCTGTTTATTATTGAACATAAACGCTACCGACCGCTGGTTGGTAAGTAGGGTGAAGCGTTTGCTGGCTAGGTAGTGGCGCCAGTGGCGCACTGCCTCCACGATGGCTTGGGCCTCCTTTTCCACGGAGGAGTGTCTGATCTCGGGCCCTTGGAGGGTCCTCGAGAAGAAAGCTACGGGCCGCCCCGCCTGGTTGAGGGTGGCCGCCAAGGCGAAGTCAGACGCATCACTTTCCACTTGAAATGGAGTGTTCTCGTCCACTGCCTGTAGCGTGGCCCGCTCAATATCCTGCTTAATGCTTTTGAAGGCAGCGTGGGCCTCAGCAGAGAGCGGGAAAGAGGATGCTTTCAAGAGGGGGCGGGCTTTGTCGGAGTAGTTGGGGACCCATTGGGAATAATAAGAAAATAACCCCAGGCACCTTTTCAGGGCTTTGGGAGTGTTGGGCAGGGGCAGCTCCCGTAGGGGGCGCAATTGGTCGGGGTCTGGCCCGATTTCCCCATTCTCCACCACGCTGCCTAGTATGCAGAGGCGCGTGGTGTTGTAAACGCACTTGTCCTCGTTGTAGGTGAGGTTGAGTTTTTGTGCGGTTTTCAGGAACCTCTCGAGGTTCGAGTCATGATCCTGCTGGTTGTGACCGCAGATGGTGACGTTGTTGAGGTAGGGGAAGGTTGCCTGCAAGTGGTGGTCATCGACCATGCGGTCCATCTCCCTCTGGAAGACCGAGACCCCATTCGTCACCCCAAAGGGGACTCTGAGGAATTGGTAGAGGCGTCCGTTCGCCTCGAAGGCGGTGTACGGGCGGTCCTCTGGTCTGATAGGGAGCTGGTGGTACGCTGACTTGAGGTCGATGGTGGAGAACACCCGGTATTGGGTGATTTGGTTCACCATTTCTGATATGCGAATAGCGGGTAGGCGTCTAGTAGGGTGTACCTGTTGATCGTTTGACTATAGTCGATCACCATCCGTTTCTTCTCGCTACCCCTTACCACTACCACTTGGGCACGCCACGGGCTGTTGCTGCGTTCAATAATGCACTCTTTCAGGAGCCTGTCTACCTCGGTTGCGATAAACCGCCTGTCCTCCCAGCTGTACCTCCTGCTTTTGGTCGCTATTGGCCGGCAGTTAGGGGTAAGGTTCGCGAATAGCGAAGGCGGCTTTACCTTCAGGGTAGCCAGACCGCACACTGTGAGGGGCGGCTGGGACCCACCATACTTGAGCGTGATGCTTTGGTGGTTGCACTGGAAATCCAGGCCCAAGATCACGCTCACACTTAGGTTCTTCATGATTAATACTTTAAAATTATCATATACAGTTCTGTTAACGCACAATTGTACCGTGCAGTAACCCAGAATGGTTGATGTCTGGGTTTTATCAGCCATAGAGATGGTACCCTGAGCAGGGACCACCTTTAGGGAGAGTTGTTGTGCCAGTTCTGGGTGGATAAAGCTCTCCGTGCTTCCACTGTCAATTAAGCATTTAACCCGGCACCCGTTTACCTCGATGTCCACCATTGATCTGGATAGCGGGTGCGGCCTGGTCTGGTCCACTGTGACCGATGCCACTGTAGGGCCCTGATCGATACAAGATGGCGTCCACGCTGTCTGCTCACAAGATGGCGGACCCCACGAGGTCGGGCAAGATGGCGTCCAAGATGGCCGCTCCCACGGCGCACACGCGGCGGTGGTGGGTTTTCTGGCGGTTGGTTTTCCGGCGGGGTTCCCTCTGCACACCTTCCCGAAGTGCCCCTTCTTACCGCACTAAAAGCAGGTGGTGCCTTTCGCCGGGCACAGGTTTCTGGTGTGCTTTGGCTGCCCGCAGAAGTAGCAGTTGGGTCCCCGATGCGTCGCGGCTGTCGTAGGGCTTCTGGGGGGAGAGCAGGGCCCAGCCGGTGTCGGGCTGTCGGGCGGGGAAGATGCCTTCCAAGATGGCGGTGCACTCGGTGCACACGTGGCGGCGTGGATGGCGCGGGCTGAAGAGTAGGCGTCCGAGTTTCTCTGGGCCACATCCAGGGATCGCGCGGTGTCCGCAGCCTGTTTCAGGTCCAACCCCGTTTTTTCCAGCAGTCTTTGCCGGATGTAAGTGGAGCTGAGGCCTGTGATGAAGGCATCGTGAACAAGCTCGTCAGTGTACACTGCGGCTTTTACATCTCGGCACTTGCAGTCTTTGCCAAGCATTTTCAGGGTGCTTAGGAACTCCTCCACCGATTCCCCAGGTCGCTGTGCGCGGGTAGTGAGCAGGTGCCTAGCATACACCTCATTCGTAGGCTGCTAGTAATGCGCCTTTAAGATGTCGCAGGCGGCCAGGTACGTCTCGGCGTCTTGGATGAGGGGGTAAACCCGGTGGCTTACCCAATTCCGCAGAATTCCGAGTCTCATCCTCGCAGCGTCCGTAGCGTCTTTGACGGCTGCGGAATTGTCCAGGAAGAATTCCATACACTCAAACCAGTGTCCGAAGTGTCCGGAGCATGTTGATCCAAATCCAAACGTTCGGGTTTCAGGAGTTGATCCATAGTGTTGAAAAATAAGTTAATAAAATTGATGTGCCTCAATAATTCCGAGACTCGAAGTTAGCAGAACAAAAACAAGGCTTTTATTAACTTAGAAAGTAACACGTAAGAGAGAGAGATGTCTTCCTTCTGGAGACTGAGGCCAGACTGAAGCTAGCTTACAAACGGGGCCAGGTATGGGCGGAGCCCTACACACAGCACATTCCAGCACATTCCAGTATACAATACAGCACATTCCAGTACACAATACAATGAGGTCTGGGGGAAGGGAAATGACACTGAAACCGATCTCAGTCACAGGCAGAGGTGAATGGAATATTTCATCACAACATCGAGAGAGGGAGAAAGAGGAATCATCGAGAGAGAGCGAGAAGAAACATCAAGAGAGACTGAGAGGAAACATCGAGAGAGAGGGGAAACATCGAGAGAGAGAGAGAGAGGGGAAACATCGAGAGAGACCGAGGGGAAACATCGAGAGAGAGAGAGAGGAAACATCTAGAGAGAGAGAGAGGGGAAACATCGAGAGAGAGAGACAGGAAACATAGAGAGAGAGAAAGGAAACATTGAGAGAGAGAGAGGAAACATCGAGAGAGAGAGAGAGGAAACATCGAGAGAGAGAGAGGGGAAACATCGAGAGAGAGAGGAAACATCGAGAGAGAGAGAGAGGAAACATCGAGAGAGACTGAGTGAAACATCGAGAGAGAGAGAGGGGAAACATCGAGAGAGAGAGAGGGGAAACATCGAGAGAGACTGAGTGGAAACATCGAGAGAGAGAGAGGGGAATCATCGAGAGAGAGAGAGGGGAGACATCGAGAGAGAGAGAGGAAACATCGAGAGAGAGAGAGAGGGGAATCATCGAGAGAGAGAGGGGAAACATCGAGACAGACCGAGGGGAAACATCGAGAGAGACCGAGGGGAAACATTGAGAGAGGCTGAGAGGAAACATCGAGAGAGACCGAGGGGAAACATCTAGAGAGAACGAGGGGAAACATCGAGAGAGGCCGAGAGGAAACATCGAGAGAGAGAGGGGAAACATCGAGAGAGAGGGGGGAAACATCGAGCGAGAGAGAGGAAATATTGAGAGAGACTGAGAGGAAACATCGAGAGAGAGAGAGGGGAAACATCGAGAGAGACCGAGGGGAAACATAGAGGGAGACCGAGAGGAAACAATGAGAGAGAGAGAGAGAGGAAACATCGAGAGAGACCGAGGGGAAACATCGAGAGAGACCGAGGGGAAACATCGAGAGAGAGGAAACATCGATCGAGAGAGAGGAAACATTGAGAGAGAGAGAGGAAACATCGAGAGAGAGAGAGGAAATATCAAGAGAGAGAGAGAGGAAACATCGAGAGAGAGAGAGAGGAAACATTGAGAGAGAGAGAGGAAACATCGAGCGAGGGAGAGGAAACATCGAGAGAGAGAGAGAAGAATCATCGAGAGAGAGAGAGAGGAAACATCGAGAGAGAGAGGAAACATCGAGAGAGAGAGAGAGGAATCATCGAGAGAGGGAGAGGGGAAACATCGAGAGAGAGAGAGCGGAAACATCGAGAGAGAGGGAGGGGAAACATCGAGAGAGAGAGAGGGGAAAAATTGAGAGAGACGGAGGGGAAACATCGAGAGAGAGAGAGGAAACATCAAGAGAGAGAGAGGAAACATCGAGAGAGAGAGAGAGAGGGGAAACATCGAGAGAGAGAGAGCGGAAACATCGAGAGAGAGAGAGAGGGGAAACACCGAGAGAGAGAGAGGAAACATCGAGAGAGAAAGAGGAAACATCGAGAGAGAGAGAGAGGAAACATCGAGAGAGAGAGAGGGGAAACATCGTGAGAGAGAGAGGAAACATCGAGAGAGACCGAGTGGAAACATCGAGAGAGAGAGAGAGGAAACATCGAGAGAGAGAGAGAGGAAACATCGAGAGAGAGAGAGGAAACATTGAGAGAGAGAGAGGAAACATCGAGAGAGAGAGAGGAAACATCGAGAGAGAGAGAGGAAACATCGAGAGAGAGAGTGGAAACATTGAGAAAGAGAGAGGAAATATCGAGAGAGACAGAGGAAACATCGAGAGAGAGAGAGGAAACATCGAGAGAGAGAGAGAGAGGAAACATCGAGAGAGAGAGAGAGGAAACATCGAGAGAGAGAGCGGAAACATCGAGAGAGTGATAGAGGAAACATCGAGAGAGACCGAGGGGAAACATCGAGAGAGAGAGAGGAAACATCGAGAGAGACTGAGGGGAAACATCGAGAGAGAGAGAGGAAACATCGAGAGAGAGAGCGAGGAAACATCGAGAGAGAGAGAGAGGAATCATCGAGAGAGAGAGAGAGGAAACATCGAGAGAGTGAGAGGGGAAACATCGAGAGAGAGAGAGGGGAAACATCGAGAGAGAGAGAGAGGGGAAACATTGAGAGAGAGAGAGGGGAAACATCGAGAGAGAGAGAGAGGAAACATCGAGAGCGAGAGAGGAAACATCGAGAGAGACTGAGAGGAATCATCGAGAGAGACCGAGGGGAAACATCAAGAGAGACCGAGGGGAATGATCGAGAGAGAGAGAGGAAACATCGAGAGAGAAAGAGGGGAAACATCGAGAGAGAGAGAGGGGAAACATCGAGAGAGACCGAGGGGAAACATCGAGAGAGACCGAGGGGAAACATCGAGAGAGAGAGAGAGGAAACATCGAGAGAGAGAGAGGGCAAACATCGAGAGAGACTGAGAGGAAACATCGAGAGAGACCGAGGGGAAACATCTAGAGAGACCGAGGGGAATCATCGAGAGTGACCGAGAGGAAACATCGAGAGAGAGAGAGAGAAATCATCGAGAGAGAGAGAGGGGAAACATCGAGAGAGAGGGAGGGGAAACATCGAGAGAGAGAGAGGAAACATCGAGAGACAGAGAGCGGAAACATCGAGAGAGAGGGAGGGGAAACATCGAGAGAGAGAGAGGGGAAAAATTGAGAGAGACGGAGGGGAAACATCGAGAGAGAGAGAGGAAACATCAAGAGAGAGACAGGAAACCTCGGGAGAGAGAGAGAGGGGAAACATCGAGAGAGAGAGAGCGGAAACATTGAGAGAGAGAGAGAGTGGAAACACCGAGAGAGGGAGAGGAAACATCGAGAGAGAAAGAGAGGAAACATCGAGAGAGAGAGAGGGGAAACATCGTGAGAGAGAGAGGAAACATCGAGAGAGACCAAGTGGAAACATCGAGAGAGAGAGAGAGGAAACATCGAGAGAGAGAGAGAGGAAACATCGAGAGAGAGAGAGGAAACATGGAGAAAGGGAGAGGAAACATCGAGAGAGAGAGAGGAAACATCGAGAGAGAGAGAGGAAACATCGAGAGAGAGAGAGGAAACATCGAGAAAGAGAGAGGAAACGTCGAGAGAGAGAGAGGAAACATCGAGAGAGAGAGAGGAAACATCGAGAGAGAGAGAGAGAGGAAACATTGTGAGAGAGAGCGGAAACATCGAGAGAGAGAGAGAGAGGAAACATCGAGAGAGAGAGAGGAAACATTGAGAGAGAGAGCGGAAACATCGAGCGAGACCGAGGGGAAACATCGAGAGAGAGAGGAAACATCGAGAGAGAGAGAGGAAACATCGAGAGAGAGAGAGAGGGGAAACATCGAGAGAGAGAGAGGAAACATCGAGAGAGAGAGAGGAAACATCGAGAGAGAGAGAGAGAGGAAACATCGAGAGAGAGAGAGGAAACATTGAGAGAGAGAGCGGAAACATCGAGCGAGACCGAGGGGAAACATCGGGAGAGAGAGAGGAAACATCGAGAGAGAGAGGGGAAACATCGAGAGAGAGAGAGGAAACATCGAGAGAGAGAGAGGAAACATCGAGAGAGAGAGAGAGAGGAAACATCGAGAGAGAGAGCGGAAACATCGAGAGAGAGAGAGAGGAATCATTGAGAGAGAGAGAGAGGAAACATCGAGAGAGAGAGAGGGGAAACATCGAGAGAGAGAGAGAGGGGAAACATTGAGAGAGAGAGAGGAAAAGCATCGAAAGAGAGAGGGGAATCATCGAGAGAGAGAGCGGAAACATCGAGAGAGAAAGAGAGGAAACATCGAGAGAGAGAGAGGGGAAACATCGAGAGAGACTGAGAGGAAACATCGAGAGAGAGAGAGGGGAAACATCGAGAGAGACTGAGAGGAAACATCGAGAGAGACCGAGGGGAAACATCTAGAGAGACCGAGGGGAATCATCGAGAGAGACCGAGAGGAAACATCGAGAGAGAGAGGGGAAACATTGAGAGAGAGAGAGGGGAAACATCGAGCGAGAGAGAGGAAATATTGAGAGAGACTGAGAGGAAACATCGAGAGACAGAGAGAGGGGAAACATCGAGAGAGACCGAGTGGATACATCGATGGAGAGAGAGGAAAAACGAGGGAGAGAGAGGAAACATCATGAGAGAGAGGGGAAACATCGAGAGAGACTGAGGGGAAACATCAAGAGAGAGAGAGGGGATACATCGAGAGAGACCGAGGGGAAACATCGAGAGAGAGAGAGGGGAAACATCGAGAGAGAGAGAGGAATCATCAAGAGAGAGAGAGAGAGGAAACATCGAGAGAGAGAGAGGAAACATCAAGAGAGAGAGGGGAATTATCGAGAGAGAGAGAGAGAGGAAACATCGAGAGAGAGAGAGGAAACATCAAGAGAGAGAGGGGAATTATCGAGAGAGACCGAGGGGAAACATCGAGTGAGAGAGAGAAAGGAAACATCGAGAGAGAGAGAGGAAACATCAAGAGAGAGAGAGGAAACATTGAGAGAGAGAGGGGAAACATCGAGAGAGAGAGAGAGAGGTGATAATATGTGGGGACCTAAATGCAAGGACCGGTTGTGAACCTGACTTCATAGACCCACAGGGAAATAACCATGTGTTTGGCCAGACCCCTTTAGATGTCACACCAGCCATCGCAAATCGGAACAACCTTGATCGTGAAATAAATAAAAGCGGTAGGGAGGTAGTGCAACTCTGCCGAGCCTTAGGCCTGTACATAGTTAATGGTAGGTTCAGAGGGGACTCCCTAGGGAGACTCACATACTCCTCAACTCTTGGGTCTAGTGTGGTGGACTATACAATCACTGACCTGGACGCCTGCGATATCAACGCATTCACTGTCAGGCAGCAATCCCCCCTCTCAGACCATAACCAAATAAATGTGTACCTTAAACTTTCTGCCCAAACTACAGACACAAAAAAGGAACCCAGTAAGCTACATAAAATAAACCAGACATACAGATGGGCCCCAGACAGTGGAGATAAATTCATCACAGCACTAAATTCACCTGATCTCACAAGTAAAATTTCAAAATTTAAAGAAAATCTATATGAGATCACCAGAGATGGTGTAAACACGGCCATAGAGGATATAAATATGATCTTCCATGAGGCAGCTGTAAAAGCCGACCTCGTGAAACAGAAGAGGAAGCGTCACAAAAGACAAAATAAAAATAAGAAATGGTTTGACCACGAATGCAAAAATGCCAGAAAAGACCTGAGAAAAATATCAAACCAAAAGCATCGCCAACCAAACAATCCGGACCTACGTACTAGATACAATGAAACCCTCAAAAGATATAAACACACCATTAGGAACAAAACACAAAACTATACCCACAAAATACTCGAAGAAATTGAAAACTCCACCAATCCAAAACAATTCTGGGAAATGTGGAATAACCTGAGTACAACACAATTGCAAGCATTACCAATCCAAGATGGCGACATCTGGAGAACACATTTTGAAAACCTCTACAAAGACATCCCAATAAACGAAACAAACCCAAGTCAACATCAGGTCACAGAAAAACTCCACACATTAGAAGCAACAATTAAAGACAACCAAAACCCTCTAGACTCCCCAATCACATGGAAAGAACTGGCCACAAAAACAAAATCTCTCCACCTAAAGAAAGCCTGTGGCCCAGACAACATCAAAAATGAAATGCTAAAGTTCAGCAATATGGAGATGCAGGGTGCGATACTCAAACTATTCAACATCATATTACGCTCAGGCTGTTTTCCCGATATCTGGTGCCAAGGACTAATCTCCCCCATATATAAAAGTGGAAACAAATCAGACCCAAATAACTACCGCAGCATCTGTGTCAACAGTTGTCTAGGGAAGTTATTCTGCAGTATTCTAAATAGTAGATTACTTGCTTTTCTTAACAAACATAATATCCTCAGAAAAAACCAAATAGGCTTTCTTCCAAAACACCGCACCGCCGACCATATCTATACCCTTCACACCCTCATTGAAAAACATATACACCAAACAAAAAATGGGAAAATATTCGCCTGTTTCATCGACTTCAAGAAAGCCTTTGACTCTATATGGCACGAAGGGCTCTATTATAAACTTCTTCAGTGTGGAATAGGGGGCAAAGTCTATGACCTTATTAAATCAATGTATCTGAAAAACAAATGCGGGGTCAAAATTGGAGACAAACGCACCGATTTCTTCACCCAGAGAAGAGGCGTCCGGCAGGGCTGCAATTTGAGCCCGACCCTGTTCAACATATACATAAATGAATTAGCAGACATGCTGGAGCAAAGCGAGTCACCAGGTCTCCGTCTCCTGGATGGAGAAGTGAAGTCCCTGTTCTATGCGGACGACCTGGTTCTGCTGTCTCCCACAGAACAGGGATTACAGCAACAACTAGACCTACTCGACAAATACTGCCAAAATTGGGCTCTAACAGTAAATCTAAAGAAAACCAACATCATGATTTTTCAAAAAAGACCCAGATGTCAGGAAAACAAATACCAGTTTACCCTCAGTGATACCACTATAGGACACACTATGAGCTACACCTACCTTGGTCTAACTATTACAGCATCAGGGAGCTTCAGCATAGCAGTGAATGCACTAAAAGAAAAAGCCCGAAGAGCCCTATATGCAATAAAAAGAAAATTCTACAACATCCAAATCCCAATCAAAATCTGGCTCAAAATATTTGACAGCATAATCCTGCCCATTGCACTGTACGGTAGTGAAGTATGGGGCCCACTAAATCACCAAAGCTACACTAAATGGGAAAAACACACAATAGAAGCCCTACATGCAGAATTCTGCCGAAGCATCCTTCGCACCCAAAGAAAAACACCAACAAATGCATGCAGAGCCGAACTAGGCAGATACCCACTGATAATAAACATCCAAAAACGAGCACTAAACTTCCTAAATCACCTCAAATCTAGCTCCCCAGACACCCTTCATTTCAAAGCCTTTCAGACCCAAGAGCTAAAGCCAGAAAAGAGTCCCCTGAGTCAGCTGCTACTGAAACTAAGTACTCAGCCGGACCCTGACCAGCCCCAGACCAACACAGCCGTCCAAACACCAATCCGAGTGAACCAAATCATTAAAAAATGCAAAGAAACCTACCTGGAACATTGGAACAAAATAACCGAAAGCCAAAGCAGATTAGAATGTTACCGGGCCCTAAAAAGAGAATATAAACTGGCAGACTACCTCACGACCATCAGAGACACAAAACAGAGACAGACCCTCACCAGGTACAGACTAAGCGACCACCAACTGGAAATTGAAAAAGGCAGATACAAGAAATCCTGGCAGCCTAGAGAGAATAGAATATGCGATCAATGTCTGGCTGGCGAGGTAGAAACAGAAATGCATTTCCTCCTAAAATGCGAAAAATTCAACACATCAAGAAACATATTATTCAACAAGCTAAGCCAAACAACCCCAGATTTCAAGGAATTGGATAATCTGTCAAAATTGAGATTAGTCCTAGGAGAAGGAGACAGACCATACCTTGGGGCCAAATATGTAACAACATGTCACAACCTGAGGACTGTTTAAAAGTAAGACTGTTTAAAATTAATATTGAACGTACCAAATGAAGTAGAAAGACTGTTTAAAATTAATATTGTTTAAAAGTAATATTGTATGTACCCAACAAATGTCAAATCGATTGACACCTACAGAATGTTGGAAAACTGTACCTTTTTGCTATGTAAGCTTTGGCAATATGGTTCTCTGTAAACTTTCATGCCAATAAAGCATTTGAATTGAATTGAATTGAATTGAATTGAGAGAGGAAACATTGACAGAGAGAGAGGAAACATCGAGGGAGACTGAGGGGAAACATCGAGAGAGACTGAAAGGAAACATCGAGAGAGAGAGAGGGGAAACATCGAGAGAGACTGAGAGGAAACATCGAGAGAGTGAGAGGAAACATCGAGCGAGACCGAGGGGAAACATCGAGAGAGAGATGGGAAACATTGAGAGAGAGAGGGGAAACATCGAGAGAGAGAGAGAGGGGAAACATCGAGAGAGACCGAGGGGAAACATCGAGAGAGAGAGAGAGGAAACATCGAGAGGGAGAGGGGAAACATCGAGAGAGAGAGAGAGGATACATCGAGAGAGAGAGAGGGGAAACATCGAGAGAGAGAGAGAGGAAACATCGAGAGAGAGAGAGGAAACATCGAGAGAGAGAGAGAGAGGAAACATCGAGAGAGAGAGAGGAAGCATTGAGAGAGAGAGCGGAAACATCGAACGAGACCAAGGGGAAACATCGAGAGAGAGAGAGGAAACATCGAGAGAGAGGGAGGAAACATCGAGAGAGAGAGAGGAAACATCGGCAGAGACCGAGGGGAAACATCGAGAGAGACCGAGGGGAAACATCGAGAGAGAGAGAGAGAGGAAACATTGAGAGAGAGAGAGAGGAAACATCGAGAGAGAGAGAGGAAACATCGAGAGAGAGAGCGAGGAAACATCGAGAGAGAGAGGAAACATTGAGAGAGAGAGAGGAAACATCGAGAGAGAGAGAGGGGAAACATCGAGAGAGAGAGAGGAAACATCGAGAGATAAAGGGAGGAAACATCGAGAGAGAGAGAGGGGAAACATCGAGAGAGAGAGAGGGGAAACATCGAGAGAGAGAGAGGGGAAACATCGAGAGAGAGAGAGGAAACATGGAGAGAGAGGGGAAAGATCGAGAGAGACTGAGAGGAAACATCGAGAGAGAAAGAGGGGAAACATCGAGAGAGAGAGAGGGGAAAAATCGAGAGAGAGAGAGGAAACATCGAGAGAGAGAGAGGAAACATCGAGAGAGAGAGAGAGAGGAAACATCGAGAGAGAGAGCGGAAACATCGAGAGAGAGATAGAGGAAACATCGAGAGAGACCGAGGGGAAACATCGAGAGAGACTGAGTGGAAACATCGACAGAGAGAGAGGAAACATCGAGAGAGACTGAGGTGAAACATCGAGAGAGAGAGAGGAAACATCGAGAGAGAGAGCGAGGAAACATCGAGAGAGAGAGAGAGGAAACATCGAGAGAGAGAGAGGGGAAACATCGAGAGAGACCGAGGGGAAACATCGAGAGAGAGAGAGGGGAAACATTGAGAGAGGGAGAGGGGAATAATCGAGAGAGAGAGGGGAAACATCGAGAGAGAGAGAGGGGAATCATCGAGAGAGAGAGAGGAAACATCGAGAGAGAAAGAGGGGAAACATCGAGAGAGACCGAGGGGAAACATCGAGAGAGACCGAGGGTCAACATCGAGAGAGGCTGAGAGGAAACATCGAGAGAGACCGAGGGGAAACATCTCGAGAGACCGAGGGGAATCATCGGGAGAGACCGAGAGGAAACATCGAGAGAGAGAGGGGAAACATTGAGAGAGAGAGAGGGGAAACATCGAGCGAGAGAGAGGAAATATTGAGAGAGACTGAGAGGAAACATCGAGAGAGAGAGAGAGGGGAAGCATCGAGAGAGACTGAGGGGATACATCGCTGGAGAGAGAGGAAAAATGAGGGAGAGAGAGGAAACATCATGAGAGAGAGGGGAAACATCGAGAGAGACTGAGGGGAAACATCGAGAGAGAGAGAGGGGAAACATCGAGAGAGAGAGAGGAAACATAAAGAGAGAGAGAGAGGAAACATCAAGAGAGATTGAGAGGAAACATCAAGAGAGAGAGAGGGGAAACATTGAGAGAGACTGAGGGGAAACATCGATAGAGAGAGGGGAAACATCGAGAGAGAGAGAGGAAACATCGAGAGAGAGAGAGGAAACATCAAGAGAGAGAGAGGAAACATCGAGAGAGAGAGAGGAAACATCAAGAGAGAGAGAGGAAACATTGAGAGAGAGAGAGGGGAAACATCGAGAGAGAGAGAGCGGAAACATCGAGAGAGAGAGAGAGGGGAAACATCGAGAGAGACTGAAAGGAAACATCGAGAGAGAGAGAGGGGAAGCATCGAGAGAGACCGAGGGGATACATCGCTGGAGAGAGAGGAAAAATGAGGGAGAGAGAGGAAACATCATGAGAGAGAGGGGAAACATCGAGAGAGACTGAGGGGAAACATCGAGAGAGAGAGAGGGGAAACATCGAGAGAGAGAGAGGAAACATCAAGAGAGAGAGAGAGGAAACATCAAGAGAGATTGAGAGGAAACATCAAGAGAGAGAGAGGGGAAACATCGAGAGAGAGAGAGGAAACATCGAGAGAGAGAGAGGGGAAACATCGAGAGAGAGAGAGTGGAAACATCGAGAGAGAGAGAGAGGGGAAACATCGAGAGAGACTGAAAGGAAACATCGAGAGAGAGAGAGGGGAAACATCGAGAGAGACTGAGAGGAAACATCGAGAGAGTGAGAGGAAACATCGAGAGAGACCGAGGGGAAACATCGAGAGAGAGAGGGGAAACATTGAGAGAGAGAGGGGAAACATCGAGAGAGAGAGAGAGGGGAAACATCGAGAGAGACCGAGGGGAAACATCGAGAGAGAGAGAGGGGAAACATCGAGAGGGAGAGGGGAAACATCGAGAGAGAGAGAGAAGAAACATCGAGAGAGAGAGAGGGGAACCATCGAGAGAGAGAGAGAGGAAGCATCGAGAGAGAGAGAGGAAACATCGAGAGAGAGAGAGAGAGGAAACATCGAGAGAGAGAGAGGAAACATTGAGAGAGAGAGCGGAAACATCGAGCGAGACCGAGGGGAAACATTGAGAGAGAGAGAGGAAACATCGAGAGAGAGAGAGGAAACATCGAGAGAGACCGAGGGGAAACATCGAGAGAGACCGAGGGGAAACATCGAGAGAGAGAGAGGAAACATCGAGAGAGAGAGAGGAACCATCGAGAGAGAGAGAGGAAACATCGAGAGAGAGAGAGGGGAAACATCGAGAGAGAGAAAGGAAACATCGAGAGAGAGAGAGGAAACATCAAGAGAGAGAGAGGAAACATTGAGAGAGAGAGGGGAAACATCAAGAGAGAGAGAGCGGAAACATCGAGAGAGAGAGAGAGAGGGGAAACATCGAGAGAGAGAGAGGAAACATCGAGAGAGAAAGAGGAACCATCGAGAGAGA
Organism: Somniosus microcephalus; assembly: GCF_052327205.1. NCBI lineage: Eukaryota > Metazoa > Chordata > Chondrichthyes > Squaliformes > Somniosidae > Somniosus > Somniosus microcephalus. The sequence goes on along the minus strand of NW_028225181.1, from coordinate 46,431,304 downwards.
GAGAGAGGAAACATCGAGAGAGAGAGAGGGGAAACATCGTGAGAGAGACAGGAAACATCGAGAGAGAGAGAGAGGAAACATCGAGAGAGAGAGAGAGGAAACATCGAGAGAGAGAGTGTTGGCCTGACCAGCCCCAGACCAACACAGCCGTCCAAACACCAATCCGAGTGAACCAAATCATTAAAAAATGCAAAGAAACCTACCTGGAACATTGGAACAAAATAACCGAAAGCCAAAGCAGATTAGAATGTTACCGGGCCCTAAAAAGAGAATATAAACTGGCAGACTACCTCACGACCATCAGAGACACAAAACAGAGACAGACCCTCACCAGGTACAGACTAAGCGACCACCAACTGGAAATTGAAAAAGGCAGATACAAGAAATCCTGGCAGCCTAGAGAGAATAGAATATGCGATCAATGTCTGGCTGGCGAGGTTGAAACAGAAATGCATTTCCTCCTAAAATGCGAAAAATTCAACACATCAAGAAACATATTATTCAACAAGCTAAGCCAAACAACCCCAGATTTCAAGAAATTGGATGATCTGTCAAAATTGAGATTAGTCCTAGGAGAAGGAGACAGACCATACCTTGGGGCCAAATATGTAACAACATGTCACAACCTGAGGACTGTTTAAAATTAAGACTGTTTAAAATTAATATTGAACGTACCAAATGAAGTACAAAGACTGTTTAAAATTAATATTGTTTAAAAGTAATATTGTATGTACCCAACAAATGTCAAATCGATTGACACCTACAGAATGTTGGAAAACTGTACCTTTTTGCTATGTAAGCTTTGGCAATATGGTTCTCTGTAAACTTTCATGCCAATAAAGCATTTTAATTGGAATTGGAATTGGAATTGGAAACATTGTGAAAGAGAGAGGAAACATCGAGAGAGAGAGAGGAAACATTGACAGAGAGAGAGGAAACATCGAGGGAGACTGAGGGGAAACATCGAGAGAGACTGAAAGGAAACATCGAGAGAGAGAGAGGGGAAACATCGAGAGAGACTGAGAGGAAACATCGAGCGAGTGAGAGGAAACATCGAGCGAGACTGAGGGGAAACATCGAGAGAGAGAGGGGAACCATTGAGAGAGAGAGGGGAAACATCGAGAGAGAGAGAGAGGGGAAACATCGAGAGAGACCGAGGGGAAACATCGAGAGAGAGAGAGAGGAAACATCGAGAGGGGAAACATCGAGAGAGAGAGAGAGGAAACATCGAGAGAGAGAGAGAGGGGAAACATCGAGAGAGAGAGAGAGGAAACATCGAGAGAGAGAGAGAGGAAACATCGAGAGAGAGAGAGGAAACATCGAGAGAGAGAGAGGAAGCATTGAGAGAGAGAGCGGAAACATCGAGCGAGACCGAGGGGAAACATCGAGAGAGAGAGAGGAAACATCGAGAGAGAGGGAGGAAACATCGAGAGAGAGAGAGGAAACATCGACAGAGACCGAGGGGAAACATCGAGAGAGACCGAGGGGAAACATCGAGAGAGAGAGAGGCAACATCGAGAGAGAAAGAGAGGAAACATCGAGAGAGAGAGGGGAAACATCGAGAGAGAGAGGGGGAAACATCGAGAGAGAGAGAGGAAACATGGAGAGAGAGAGAGGGGAAACATCGAGACAGCGAGAGGGGAAACATCGAGAGATAGAGAGGAAACATTGAGAGAGAGAGAGGGGAAACATCGAGAGAGAGAGAGGGGAAACATCGAGAGAGAGAGAGAGGAAACATCGAGAGAGCGAGAGGGGAAACATCGAGAGAGAGAGAGGGGAAACATCGAGAGAGAGAGAGAGAGGAAACATCGAGAGAGAGAGAGGGGAAACATCGAGAGAGAGAGAGAGGAAACATCGAGAGAGAGAGAGGGGAAACATCGAGAGAGAGAGAGGGGAAACATCGAGAGAGAGAGAGGAAACATTGAGAGAGAGAGAGGGGAATCATCGAGAGAGAGGGGGAAACATCGAGAGAGAAAGAGAGGAAACATCGAGAGAGAGAGAGGAAACATCGAGAGAGAGAGGGGAAACATCGAGAGAGAGAGAGGAATCATCGAGAGAGAGAGAGGGGAAACATCGAGAGAGAGAGAGGGGAAACATCGAGAGAGAGAGAGCGGAAACATTGAGAGAGAGAGAGGGGAATCATCGAGAGAGAGAGAGGAAATATCGAGAGAGAAAGAGGGGAAACATCGAGAGAGAGAGGGGAAAAATCGAGAGAGAGAGAGGAAACATCGAGAGAGAGAGAGGGGAAACATCGAGAGAGACCGAGGGGAAACATCGAGAGAGACCGAGGGGAAACATCGAGAGAGGCTGAGAGGAAACATCGAGAGAGAGAGGGGAAACATTGAGAGAGAGAGCGGAAACATCGAGAGAGACCGAGGGGAAACATCTAGAGAGACCGAGGGGAAACATCGAGAGAGACCGAGAGGAAACATCGAGAGAGAGAGGGGAAACATTGAGAGAGAGAGAGGGGAAACATCGAGAGAGACCGAGGGGAAACATCGAGAGAGACCGAGGGGAAACATCGAGAGAGAGAGAGGAAACATCGAGAGAGAGAGAGGAACCATCGAGAGAGAGAGAGGAAACATCGAGAGAGAGAGAGGGGAAACATCGAGAGAGAGAAAGGAAACATCGAGAGAGAGAGAGGAAACATCAAGAGAGAGAGAGGAAACATTGAGAGAGAGAGGGGAAACATCGAGAGAGAGAGAGCGGAAACATCGAGAGAGAGAGAGAGGGGAAACATCGAGAGAGAGAGAGGAAACATCGAGAGAGAAAGAGGAACCATCGAGAGAGAGAGAGAGGAAACATCGAGAGAGAGAGAGGGGAAACATCGTGAGAGAGAGAGGAAACATCGAGAGAGAGAGAGAGGAAACATCGAGAGAGAGAGAGAGGAAACATCGAGAGAGAGAGAGGAAACATTGTGAAAGAGAGAGGAAACATCGAGAGAGAGAGAGGAAACATTGACAGAGAGAGAGGAAACATCGAGGGAGACTGAGGGGAAACATCGAGAGAGACTGAAAGGAAACATCGAGCGAGTGAGAGGAAACATCGAGCGAGACTGAGGGGAAACATCGAGAGAGAGAGGGGAACCATTGAGAGAGAGAGGGGAAACATCGAGAGAGAGAGAGAGGGGAAACATCGAGAGAGACCGAGGGGAAACATCGAGAGAGAGAGAGAGGAAACATCGAGAGGGGAAACATCGAGAGAGAGAGAGAGGAAACATCGAGAGAGAGAGAGAGGGGAAACATCGAGAGAGAGAGAGAGGAAACATCGAGAGAGAGAGAGAGGAAACATCGAGAGAGAGAGAGGAAACATCGAGAGAGAGAGAGGAAGCATTGAGAGAGAGAGCGGAAACATCGAGCGAGACCGAGGGGAAACATCGAGAGAGAGAGAGGAAACATCGAGAGAGAGGGAGGAAACATCGAGAGAGAGAGAGGAAACATCGACAGAGACCGAGGGGAAACATCGAGAGAGACCGAGGGGAAACATCGAGAGAGAGAGAGGCAACATCGAGAGAGAAAGAGAGGAAACATCGAGAGAGAGAGGGGAAACATCGAGAGAGAGAGGGGGAAACATCGAGAGAGAGAGAGGAAACATGGAGAGAGAGAGAGGGGAAACATCGAGACAGCGAGAGGGGAAACATCGAGAGATAGAGAGGAAACATTGAGAGAGAGAGAGGGGAAAGATCGAGAGAGAGAGAGGGGAAACATCGAGAGAGAGAGGAAAACAGGGATTACAGCAACAACTAGACCTACTCGACAAATACTGCCAAAATTGGGCTCTAACAGTAAATCTAAAGAAAACCAACATCATGATTTTTCAAAAAAGGCCCAGATGTCAGGAAAACAAATACCAGTTTACCCTCAGTGATACCACTATAGGACACACTATGAGCTACACCTACCTTGGTCTAACTATTACAGCATCAGGGAGCTTCAGCATAGCAGTGAATGCACTAAAAGAAAAAGCCCGAAGAGCCCTATATGCAATAAAAAGAAAATTCTACAACATCCAAATCCCAATCAAAATCTGGCTCAAAATATTTGACAGCATAATCCTGCCCATTGCACTGTACGGTAGTGAAGTATGGGGCCCGCTAAATCACCAAAGCTACACTAAATGGGAAAAACATACAATAGAAGCCCTACATGCAGAATTCTGCCGAAGCATCCTTCGCACCCAAAGGAAAACGCCAACAAATGCATGCAGAGCCGAACTAGGCAGATACCCACTGATAATAAACATCCAAAAACGAGCACTAAACTTCCTAAATCACCTCAAATCTAGCTCCCCAGACACCCTTCATTTCAAAGCCTTTCAGACCCAAGAGCTAAACCCAGAAAAGAGTCCCCTGAGTCAGCTGCTACGGAAACTAAGTACTCAGCCGGACCCTGACCAGCCCCAGACCAACACAGCCGCCCAAACACCAATCCGAGTGAACCAAATCATTAAAAAAATGCAAAGAAACCTACCTGGAACATTGGAACAAAATAACCGAAAGCCAAAGCAGATTAGAATGTTACCGGGCCCTAAAAAGAGAATATAAACTGGCAGACTACCTCACGACCATCAGAGACACAAAACAGAGACAGACCCTCACCAGGTACAGACTAAGCGACCACCAACTGGAAATTGAAAAAGGCAGATACAAGAAATCCTGGCAGCCTAGAGAGAATAGAATATGCGATCAATGTCTGGCTGGCGAGGTTGAAACAGAAATGCATTTCCTCCTAAAATGCGAAAAATTCAACACATCAAGAAACATATTATTCAACAAGCTAAGCCAAACAACCCCAGATTTCAAGGAATTGGATGATCTGTCAAAATTGAGATTAGTCCTAGGAGAAGGAGACAGACCATACCTTGGGGCCAAATATGTAACAACATGTCACAACCTGAGGACTGTTTAAAATTAATATTGAACGTACCAAATGAAGTACAAAGACTGTTTAAAATTAATATTGTTTAAAAGTAATATTGTATGTACCCAACAAATGTCAAATCGATTGACACCTACAGAATGTTGGAAAACTGTACCTTTTTGCTATGTAAGCTTTGGCAATATGGTTCTCTGTAATCTTTCATGCCAATAAAGCATTTTAATTGGAATTGGAATTGGAAACATCGAGAGAGCGAGAGGGGAAACATCGAGAGAGAGAGAGGGGAAACATCGAGAGAGAGAGAGAGAGGAAACATCGAGAGAGAGAGAGGGGAAACATCGAGAGAGAGAGAGAGGAAACATCGAGAGAGAGAGAGGGGAAACATCGAGAGAGAGAGAGGGGAAACATCGAGAGAGAGAGAGGAAACATTGAGAGAGAGAGAGGGGAATCATCGAGAGAGAGGGGGAAACATCGAGAGAGAAAGAGAGGAAACATCGAGAGAGAGAGAGGAAACATCGAGAGAGAGAGGGGAAACATCGAGAGAGAGAGAGGAATCATCGAGAGAGAGAGAGGGGAAACATCGAGAGAGAGAGAGGGGAAACATCGAGAGAGAGAGAGCGGAAACATTGAGAGAGAGAGAGGGGAATCATCGAGAGAGAGAGAGGAAACATCGAGAGAGAAAGAGGGGAAACATCGAGAGAGAGAGGGGAAAAATCGAGAGAGAGAGAGGAAACATCGAGAGAGAGAGAGGGGAAACATCGAGAGAGACCGAGGGGAAACATCGAGAGAGACCGAGGGGAAACATCGAGAGAGGCTGAGAGGAAACATCGAGAGAGAGAGGGGAAACATTGAGAGAGAGAGAGCGGAAACATCGAGAGAGACCGAGGGGAAACATCTAGAGAGACCGAGGGGAAACATCGAGAGAGACCGAGAGGAAACATCGAGAGAGAGAGGGGAAACATTGAGAGAGAGAGAGGGGAAACATCGAGCGAGAGAGAGGAAATATTGAGAGAGACTGAGAGGAAACATCGAGAGAGAGAGAGGGGAAACATCGAGAGAGACCGAGGGGAAACATCGAGAGGGAGAGAGGGGAAACATTGAGAGAGAGAGAGGGGAAACATCGAGCGAGAGAGAGGGGAAACATCGAGAGAGACCGAGGGGATACAGCGTGAGAGAGAGAGGAAACATCAAGAGAGAGCGAGGGGAAACATCGAGAGAGAGAGAGGAAACATCAAGAGAGAGAGGGGAAACATCGAGAGAGACTGAGGGGAAACATCGAGAGAGAGAGAGGGGAAACATCGAGAGAGACTGAGGGGAAACATCGAGAGAGAGAGGGGAAACATCGAGAGAGAGAGAGGGGAAACATCGAGAGAGAGAGAGGAAACATCGAGAGAGAGAGAGGGGAAACATCGAGAGAGAGAGAGGGGAAACATCGAGAGAGACTGAGGGGAAACATCGAGAGAGAGAGAGGGGGGAAACATGAAGAGAGATTGAGAGGAAACATCAAGAGAGAGGGGAAACATCGAGAGAGACTGAGGGGAAACATCGAGAGAGAGAGGGGAAACATCGAGAGAGAGAGAGGAAACTTCGAGAGAGAGAGGGGAAACATCGAGAGAGAGGAAACATCAAGAGAGAGAGAGGAAACATCGAGAGAGAGAGGAAACATCGAGAGAGCGAGAGAGGAAACATCGATAGATACCGAGGGGAAACATCGAGTAAGAGAGAGGGGAAACATCGAGAGATGCCGGGGGGAAACATCGAGAGAGAGAGAGGGGAAACATCGAGAGAGAGAGAGAGGAAACATCGAGAGAGAGAGAGAGGAAACATCGATAGATACCGAGGGGAAATATCGAGAGAGAGAGAGGGGAAACATCGAGAGAGACTGAGGGGGAATATCGAGAGGGACTGAAGGGAAACATCGAGAGAGACTGAGGGGAATGAACTGAAAGAGAAAGCATGAAGGGCTTTCTATGCCATTAAAAATCAATCCAAATAGAAATCCCAATTAGCATTTGGCTCAAAATTTTCAAATCAGTAATTTATCTAATTGCACTCTATGGCAATGAGGTGTGGGGACCGCTAACACAACAAGAATTTGCAAAATTGGACAAACACCCAATTGAGATCCTACATGCAGAATTCTGTAAAAGTATCCTCCGGACTCAAAGGAAAACCGTAAACAATGCATGCAGGGCAGAACTAGGCCAATATCCATTAATAATCACTATCCAAAAAAGAGCCACCAAATTTTGGAAACACCTAGAAATGAGCAACCCCCAATGCTATCATTACGAAGCCCTGAAATGCCAAGAGCTGACCATAAAGAAGAATACCCTCAGTCAACTAGTCCTGGGACTCAGTGAAGTAACTACTAACACTACTAACAATAACCAGCCCCAGGACAGTGACAGCGTAATACAAAGAATTCGACCCAACACAATCGTCGCTAAGCAAAAGGAAAAATATCTGTCATACTGGGCAGAAACAACAAAAACCCAAAGCAAACTCAATTGCTACTTGGCCCTAAACAGACAATACAACATAGCTGATTACCTGACCATGGTAAAAGATAGCAAACTGAGAAAAACCTTGACAATGTACAGACTTAGTGAACATAGCCTGGCGATCGAAAAAGGTAGACACAGGCAGACCCGGCTACCAAGAGAGGACATGATATGCTCTCACTGCAGTCAGGGAGTGGTGGAGACAGAGATGCACTTCCTCACAGCTTGTAGAAAATATCAGGGCATAAGGGAGAATTTCTACCCAAAATTCACAAAAATATGCCCGGAATTCAGAAATTTAAACGACGACCACAAACTCCCATACCTACTAGGGGAAGAGAGAAATTGCGTAACACTAGCGGCACACTATGTTACAGCTTGCCATAAACAGAGGGACAACCACTAAATATAAGAAAAGAGTATATATAAATTATATGAAAATATATTTATGCACTCAGGGATATATCTGTTTATACACTGTATGGATAGATCTGTATTTTTGTGAACAAACATGAATGTTTTCCGATGCTTTGGCAACATAAGATGTAACTTGTCATGCCAATAAAGCGATTTGAATTGAATTGAATTGAGAGGGGAAACATCGAGAGAGACTGAGAGGAAACATCGAGAGAGACTGAGGGGAAACATCGAGAGAGAGAGAGGGGAAACATCGAGAGAGAGAGAGGGGAAACATCGAGAGAGAGAGAGAGGAAACATCGAGAGAGAGAGAGAGGAAACATCGAGAGAGAGAGAGGGGAATCATCGAGAGAGAGAGAGGGGAAACATCGAGAGAGAGAGAGGGGAAACATCGAGAGAGAGAGAGGGGAAACACCGAGAGAGAGAGAGGGGAAACATCGAGAGAGAGAGAGCGGAAACATCGAGAGAGAGAGAGAGGAAACATCGAGAGAGAGGGGAAACATCGAGAGAGAGAGAGGAAACATCGAGAGAGAGAGAGGGGAAACATCGAGAGAGAGAGAGGAAACATCGTGAGAGACCGAGGGGAAACATCGAGAGAGAGAGAGGGGAAACATCGAGAGAGAGAGAGAGGAAACATCGAGAGAGAGAGAGGGGAAACATCGAGAGAGAGAGAGAGGAAACATCGAGAGAGACCGAGGGGAAACATTGAGAGAGACTGAGAGGAAACATCGAGAGAGAGAGAGAGGGGAAACATCGAGAGAGAGAGGGGAAACATCGAGAGAGGGAGAGGAAACATCGAGAGAGAGAGAGAGGAAACATTGAGAGAGAGAGAGGAAACATCGAGAGAGAGAAAGGAAACATCGAGAGAGAGAGAGGGGAAACATCGAGAGAGAGAGAGGGGAAACATCGAGAGAGAGAGAGGAAACATCGAGAGAGAGAGAGAGGAATCATTGAGAGAGAGAGAGGAAACATCGAGAGAGAGAGAGGAAACATCGAGAGAGAGAGAGGAAACATTGAGAGAGAGAGAGGAAACATCGAGAGAGAGAGAGAGGAAACATCGAGAGAGAGAGAGGAAGCATCGCGCGAGAGAGAGGAAACACTGAGAGAGAGAGAGGGGAAACACCGAGAGAGACCGAGGGGAAACATCGAGAGAGAGAGGAGGGAAACATCGAGAGAGAGAGAGGGGAAACATCGAGAGAGACCAAGGGGAAACATCGAGAGAGAGAGAGGAAACATCGAGAGAGAGAGAGGAGGGAAACATCGAGAGAGAGAAAGGGGAAACATCGAGAGAGACCGAGGGGAAACATCAAGAGAGAGACAGAGGAAACATCGAGAGAGAGAGGGGAAACATCGAGAGAGAGAGGGGAAACATCGAGAGAGACCAAGGGGAAACATCGAGAGAGAGAGAGGAAACATCGAGAGAGAGGGGAAACATTGAGAGAGACTGAGTGGAAACATCGAGAGGGAGAGAGGAAACATCGAGAGAGAGGGGAAACATTGAGAGAGAGAGAGGGGAAACATCGAGAGAGAGAGAGAGGGGAAACATCGTGAGAGAGAGAGGAAAAATCGGGAGAGAAAGAGGGGAAACATCGAGAGAGAGAGAGGAAACATCGAGAGAGACTGAGTGGAAATATCGAGAGAGACCGAGTGGAAACATCAAGAGAGGCTGAGAGGAAACATCGAGAGAGACCGAGGGGAAACATCTAGAGAGACCGAGGGGAAACATCGCGAGAGAGAGGGGAAACATCGAGAGAGAGAGAGGGGAAACATCGAGCGAGAGAGAGGAAATATTGAGAGAGACTGAGAGGAAACATCGAGAGAGAGAGAGGGGAAACATCGAGAGAGACCGAGGGGAAACATCGAGAGTGAGAGAGGGGAAGCATCGAGAGAGAGAGGTGGGAAACATCGACAGAGAGAGAGAGGGGAAACATCGAGCGAGAGAGAGAGGAAACATCGAGAGAGAGAGAGAGGAAACATCGAGAGAGTCCAAGGGGATACATCGTGAGAGAGAGAGGAACATCGAGAGAGAGAGATGAAACATCAAGAGAGAGAGGGGAAACATCGAGAGAGAGAGAGGGGAAACATCGAGAGAGAGAGAGGGGAAACATCGAGAGAGAGAGAGGGGAAACATCGAGAGAGACCGAGGGGAAACATCGAGAGAGAGAGAGGAAACATCGAGAGAGAGAGAGGAATCATCAAGAGAGAGAGGGGAAACATCGAGAGAGACTGAGGGGAAACATCGAGAGAGAGAGAGGAACCATCGAGAGAGAGAGGGGAAACATCGAGAGAGAGAGGGGAAACATCGAGAGAGACTCAGGGGAAACATCGAGAGAGAGAGAGAGGGGAAACATCGAGAGAGATTGAGAGGAAACATCAAGAGAGAGAGAGAGGAAACATCGAGAGAGACTCAGGGGAAACATCGAGAGAGAGAGGGGAAACTTTGAGAGAGACTGAGAGGAAACATCGAGAGAGAGAGGGGAAACATCGAGAGAGAGAGAGGAAACATCGAGAGAGAGAGAGGAAACATCGAGAGAGAGAGAGGAAACATCGAGAGAGAGGAACCATAGAGAGAGAGAGAGGAAACATCGATAGATACCGAGGGGAACCATCGAGAGAGAGAGAGGGGAAACATCGAGAGAGGCCGAGGGGAAACATCGAGAGAGAGAGAGGGGAAACATCGAGAGAGAGAGAGGAAACATCGAGAGAGAGAGAGAGGAAACATTGATAGATACCGAGGGGAAACATTGAGAGAGAGAGAGGGGAAACATCGAGAGAGACTGAGGGGAAATATCGAGAGGGACTTGTGGTAAACCACTGTTAATGTATCCTACTGTTATCGTTATTGCATATTGTTACCTCTGGTTGGCGCTGTGTACCATTGCATGCCTCAGCTGGCTCCGCCCACATGACCAGGTATAAAGGTGGGTGTTTTGGCAACCCACTTCCTTCTTGGAACCAGTTGGCCACGAGAGGCATGCTCTGTTCTTTAGTTAATAAAAACCTCTTCATTACTTTCCTAATTCATCGCCTTTTATGGAGTAATTGATAAGCGTATCAATTTTATTAACTAAAAGTAAAATGTCGACACCTGAACAGCAACAACAGCAGGCGTTGCTGGGAGCCCTCAGACCAGCATGCCTGGACCTCGACCCTCAAGCAGCGGGTTCATCGACCAATTTCGAACACTGGCTGAGCTGCTTTGCATCCTTCCAGGAGCCTCCGCCGTGACATCGGAGGAGAACAAACTAAAAGTTTTGACCGCCCAGGTGAGCCCTCAAGTATATACACTCATCCGGGATGCTACTACGTACACGGCGGCCCTCAAACTAGTAAAAGGGCAATACACGCACCCAGTGAACACGATTTACGCCAGACACCTCTTGGGATCCCGCAGGCAGCAACCGGGGGAATCAGCAGAGGCATTTTTACGGGCGTTACAGACACTCTGCAGGGACTGCAACTGTAAGGAGGTAACGGCTGCGGGGCACGCGGAGGGACTTACCTGTGATGCCTTCATTAGGGGCCTCCAGTCCGACTACTCCCGGCAGAGATTGCTCAAAAGCAAGGAACTCGACCTGAAGTCGGCTGTAGCCCTTGCGCTCTCGTTAGATGCGGCCCACCGAAACCTCGAAGCATACTCACGTAACAGCAACGCGCCATGGCCATCGCGACCTTGGGACATGGGACCGCCGCCCCCGGTACCAACTGCTGCAGCGATGTCCCGAAATCAACCGGGACCGCCGCCCCCAGTACCAACTGCAGCGATGCCCCGTAACCAGGCCCAAAAATGCTATTTCTGTGGCCAGTCAAAACACCCAAGAGCGCGCTGCCCGGCTAAGACCGCTAACTGCTCGGGCTGCGGGAAGAAAGGCCATTACGCCAATGCCTGCAGGGGGAAACCCGCAAACGCCAGCAGCGCCGCGTGTGAACTGTGGGGGCAGCCATCTTATCCGCCATTTTGTGCACCTCCGGCCGCGTGGGGACCTGAATCATGGCCGCCGCCATTTTGTCCGCCGCACTCAACTGCCATTTTGTCTCCGGACTCGACCACCGTCTCGTCGGACGACCATATCGACTCACTAAGACATACACTGGCCTCCATTACGCTGGATCAAGCCCTGCCTCATCATCTGTCCAGGTCCATGATGGACATCACTGTAAACGGCCGCGCCACCACTTGCCTATTTGACAGCGGGAGCACAGAGAGTTTTATTCACCCCGACACGGTACGTAGCCACTCCCTCACGGTCCTGCCAACGCGCCATCAGATTTCTATGGTGTCTAAGTCCCATTCAATGGACCTCGGCAGCTACTGTGTGGTGACCCTTTCGGTTAGGGGCACAGAATACAAAAATTTTAAACTTCTTGTCCTGCCCCGTCTTTGCGCTGCCGTGCTGCTAGGGTTGGATTTTCAGTGCCACCTTAAAAGTGTCACATTAGCATATGGTGGACCCCTCCCCCCACTCACAGTGTGCAACCAACACCTTTTAAATCGCCCGCCGTACACCACTTGCAGCCTTTCCACACTCAAAGTCCCCCCCCTCCCTTGTTCGCTAACCTCACCCGTGACTGTAAACCCATCGCTACCAAGAGCAGGCGGTACAGCGCCGGGGACAGAGCTTTTATTAGCTCTGAGGTGGAGCGGCTCCTGAAGGAGGGCATTATCGAAGGGAGCACCAGCCCCTCGCGAGCCCAGGTTGTAGTCGTTAAAACCACCGATAAACGCCGCCTGGTCATTGACTGCAGCCAAACCATAAACCGGTACACTCAGCTGGACGCATACCCCCTTCCTCGCATATCTGATATGGTCAATCAGATTGCGCAATACAGAGTATTCTCCACCATTGACCTTAAGTCAGCATACCACCAACTCCCCATCCGCCATGAGGACCGCCAGTATACTGCCTTCGAGGTGAACGGCCGCCTCTACCACTTCCTTAGGGTTCCCTTCGGCGTCACCAACGGGGTTTCGGTCTTCCAAAGGGAGATGGACCGGATGGTTGACCAGAACGTGCTGCAGGCCACCTTTCCCTACCTGGATAATGTCACCATCTGCAGCCACGACCAGCAGGACCATGACGTTAATCTAGAAAAATTCCTCTGTACGGCCCAGCGGCTGAACCTAACGTACAATAAGGAGAAATGTATGTTTCGCACCAAACGCCTTGCCATTCTCGGCTGCGTAGTGGAGAACGGAGTCATCGGGCCCGACCCCGACAGAATGCGCCCCCTTATGGCGCTCCCCCTCCCCCACTGCCAAAAAGCACTGAAGAGATGCCTGGGGTTTTTCTCTTACTATGCTCAGTGGGTGCCCCACTATGCGGACAAAGCCAGACCCCTCATCAAATCCACCTCCTTCCCCCTGATGCCAGAGGTGTGTGCAAGCCTTCACTCTTATCAAGAGCGATATTGCAAAGGCCACAATGCACGCAGTGGATGAGTCCATCCCCTTCCAAGTAGAGAGTGATGCATCCGACTTCGCCCTAGCTGCGACCTTTAACCAGGCAGGGAGACCCGTGGCCTTTTTCTCAAGGACCCTCCAGGGCCCCGAGATTCGACACTCCTCTGTCGAAAAGGAGGCCCAGGCTATTGTGGAAGCGGTGCGTCACTGGAGGCATTACCTGGCCGGAAAATGGTTTACCCTTCTCACTGACCAGCGTTCAGTTGCTTTTATGTTCAATAATAAGCAGAGGGGCAAAATCAAGAACGACAAGATCTTGAGGTGGAGAATTGAACTCTCCACCTACAATTACGATATCTTGTACCGGCCCGGGAAACTCAATGAGCCCCCAGATGCCCTATGCGCCAACGCACAGGTTAATAGACTGCACTCCCTCCACAATGACCTCTGCCACCCGGGGGTCACCAGGTTCTTCCATTTCATCAAATCCCGTAACCTGCCCTACTCCATCGAGGAGGTCAGGACCATGACCAGGAACTGCCAAATCTGTGCTGAGTGCAAACCGCATTTTTATAGGCCAGACAGAGCAAGCCTGATCAAGGCCACTCGCCCCTTCGAGCGCCTGAGCGTCAATTTTAAAGGGCCCCTCCCCTCCTCTGACCGCAACGTGTACTGCCTCAACATAATTGATGAATACTCCCGTTTCCCATTCACCATCCCTTGCCCAGACATGACCAGTACCACGGTCATCAAATGTCTGAATGACCTCTTCGCCCTGTTCGGGTTCCCTAGCTATATACATAGCGACAGGGGCTCATCTTTCATGAGCGACGAATTTCGTCAGTACCTGCTCGCGAGAGGTATTGCTATGAGCAGGACCACCAGCTACAACCCCCGGGGGAACGGCCAGGTGGAAAGAGAGAACGCGACGGTTTGGAAGGCCGTCCTCTTAGCCTTAAAATCTAAGGGCCTTCCGACCTCTCGCTGGCAGGAGGTCCTCCCTGCGGCGCTCCACTCCATCCAGTCACTGCTTTGTACTGCCACTAATGCCACCCCTCATGAGCAAATGTTCGTTTTCCCCAGGAAGTCCACATCGGGAACCTCGCTACCGACATGGCTGACTTCTCCTGGGCCCGTCCTACTGCGGAGGCACGTGAGGACCCATAAAATGGACCCCCTGGTCGAGAGGGTGAACCTCCTACACGCCAACCCCCAGTATGCCTACGTGGCGTACCCAGACGGGCGGGAGGACACGGTCTCCATACGAGACCTCGCACCCTCGGGTGCCCCTGAATTACCACCATCATCCCCCACCACTTCTCCCAACCCAACCCCTGAAGACGGCATGCCGGAGCCCCAGGACCCTTTGTTGACCACCCAGACACCAGATTCGACGTTGGATACTGCACCACCGCCGCCACCACCACGACGATCAGGACGTCATACAAGGCCTCCTGATAGACTTACCTACATGAACTTGTAGTACACTTCACCCTGCCGGACTAAATTTTAAACAAGGGGTGAATGTGGTAAACCACTGTTATTGTATCCTACTGTTATCGTTATTGCATATTGTTACCTCTGGTTGGCGCTGTGTACCAATGCATGCCTCAGCTGGCTCCGCCCACATGACCAGGTATAAAGGTGGGTGTTTCGGCAACCCACTTCCTTCTTGGAACCAGTTGGCCACGAGAGGCAGGCTCTGTTTTTTAGTTAATAAAAACCTCTTCATTACTTTCCTAATTCATCGCCTTTTATGGAGTAATTGATAAGCGTATAAGGACTGAAGGGAAACATTGAGAGAGACTGAGGGGAAATTTCGAGAGAGACTGAAGGGAAACCTCGAGAGAGACTGAGGGGATACATCGAGAGAGACAAAGGGGAAACATCGAGAGAGACTGAGAGGAAACATCGAGAGAGAGAGAGGGGAAACATCGAGAGAGAGAGAGGGGAAACATTGAGACAGACTGAGAGGAAACATCGAGAGAGAGGGGAAACATCGAGAGAGAGAGAGGGGAAACATCGAGAGAGAGAGAGAGGAAACATCGAGAGAGAGAGAGAGGAAACATCGAGAGAGAGAGAGAGGGGAATCATCGAGAGAGAGAGAGGAAATATCGAGAGAGACCGAGGGGAAACATCGATAGAGAGAGAGAGGGGAATCATCGAGAGAGAGAAAGGGGAAACATCGAGAGAGAGAGAGGGGAAGCATCGAGAGAGGGAGAGGGGAAACATCGAGAGAGAGAGAGGGGAAACATCGAGAGAGAGAGAGGAAACATCGTGAGAGACCGAGGGGAAACATCGAGAGAGAGAGAGGGGAAACATCGAGAGAGAGAGAGGGGAAACATCGAGAGAGAGAGAGAGGAAACATCGAGAGAGAGAGAGGGGAAGCATCGAGAGAGAGAGAGGAAATATTGAGAGAGAGAGGGGAAACATCGAGAGAGAGAGAGAGGAAACATCGAGAGAGAAAGAGGGGAAACATCGAGAGAGAGAGAGAGGAAACATCGAGAGAGAGAGAGAGGAAACATCAAGTGAGAGAGAGAGGAAACATCGAGAAAGAGAGGGGAAACATCGAGTGAGAGAGAGGAAACATCGAGAGAGAGAGAGAGGAAACATCGAGAGAGAGAGAGGAAACATCGAGAGAGATTGAGAGGAAACATCGAGAGAGACCGAGGGGAAACATCGAGAGAGAAAGAGGGGAAACATCGAGAGAGAGAGAGGGGAAACATCGAGAGAGAGAGAGGGGAAACATCAAGAGAGAGAGAGGGGAAACATCGAGAGAGAGAGAGGGGAAACATCGAGAGAGAACGAGAGGAAACATCGAGAGAGAGAGGAAACATCTAGAGAGACTGAGAGGAAACATCGAGAGAGAGAGAGGGGAAACATCGAGAGAGAGAGAGAGGAAACATCAAGAGAGAGAGAGGGGATACATCGAGAGAGACCGAGGGGAAACATCGAGAGAGAGAGAGAGAGGAAACATCGAGGGAGAGAGAGGGGAAACATTGGGAGAGGGAGAGGGGAAACATCAAGAGAGAGCGAGGGGAAACATCGAGAGAGAGAGAGGGGAAACATCGAGAGAGACCGAGGGGAAACTTCGAGAGAGAACGAGGGGAAACATTTAGAGAGAGAGAGGAAACATCGAGAGAGAGAGAGGGGATAGCGAGAGAGAGAGGGGAAACATTGAGAGAGAGAGAGAGGAAATATCGAGAGAGACCGAGGGGAAACATCTAGAGAGAGAGAGAGGGGACATCCAGAGAGAGAGAGGGGAAACATTGAGAGAGAGAGAGGAAACATCGAGAGAGACCGAGGGGAAACATCGAGAGAGAGAGAGGAAACAACGCGAGAGAGAGAGAGAACATCGAGAGAGAGAGAGGGGAAACATTGAGAGAGAGAGAGGAAACATCGAGAGAGAGAGAGGGGAAACATTGAGAGAGAGACAGAGGAAATATCGAGAGAGAGAGGAAACATCGAGAGAGACCGAGGGGAAACATCGAGAGAGAGAGAGGAAACATCGGGAGAGGGAGATGGCAAACATTGAGTGAGAGAGAGAGGAAACATCGAGAGAGAGAGAGGGGAAACATCGTGAGAGAGAGAGGAGACATCGAGAGAGAGAGAGGAAACATCGAGAGAGAGAGAGAGGAATCATCGAGAGAGAGGGAGGGGAAACATCGAGAGAGACCGAGGGGAAACATCGAGAGAGAGAGAGAGGAAAAATCGAGAGAAGGAGAGGGGAAACATCGAGAGAGTCTGAGAGGAAACATCGAGAGAGACTGAGGGGAAAGATCGAGAGAGAGAGAGGGGAAACATCGAAAGAGAGAGGAAACATCGAGAGAGAGAGAGGGGAATCATCGAGAGAGAGAGAGGGAACATCGAGAGAGACCGAGGGGAAACATCGAGAGAGGGAGAGGGGGAACATCGAGAGAGAGAGAGGGGAAACATCGAGAGAGAGAGAGGGGAAACATCGAGAGAGAGAGAGGGGAAACATCGAGAGAGAGAGGGGAAACATCGAGAGAGAGAGAGAGGAAACATCGAGAGAGAGAGCGGGGAAACATCGAGACAGAGAGAGAGGAAACATCGTGAGAGACCGAGGGGAAACATCGAGAGACAGAGAGGGGAAACATCGAGAGAGAGAGAGGGGAAACATCGAGAGAGAGAGAGGAAACATCAAGAGAGAGAGGGGAAACATCGAGAGAGAGAGGGGAAACATCGAGAGAGACTGAGGGGAAACATCGAGAGAGAGATAGAGGAAACATTGAGAGAGAAAGAGGGGAAACATCGAGAGCGAGAGAGGGGAAACATCGAGAGAGAGAGAGGGGAATCATCAAGAGAGAGAGAGGGGAAACATCGAGAGAGAGAGAGGGGAAACATCGAGAGAGACCGAGGGGAAACTTCGAGAGAGACCGATGGGAAACATCGAGAGAGAGAGAGGAAACATCGAGAGAGAGAGAGGGGACATCGAGAGAGAGAGAGGGGAAACATTGAGAGAGGGAGAGAGGAAACATCGAGAGAGACCGAGGGGAAACATCGAGAGAGAGAGAGGAAACATCGAGAGAGAGAGAGGAAACATCGAGAGAGAGAGCGGAAACATTGAGAGAGAGAGAGGAAACATCGAGAGAGAGAGAGGGGAAACATCGAAAGAGAGAGGAAACATCGAGAGAGAGAGAGAGAGAGACAGAGAGAGAGACAGAGAGAGCGAGACACACACAGAGAGAGAGACAGAGAGACAGAGAGAGAGAGGGAACTGTACCCAGAGGGAGAAAGCGACCCGAACCCCCGGCCCCGGCACCAGCGGAGCGGAGAGCAGGTGAGAGCCGAAAATCAGCAACAAGTCCCGGGAACGGCAACTCCCAACTTGAGCAGAGTTCGCGGCTGCTCCGAGTAACTCGGGAGAGAGAAACAGCGAGAGAAACAGCGAGAGAGAGAAACAGCGAGAAATAGCGAGAGAGAAACAGCGAGAGAGAGCGCTGAGAGAATCACAGATACACACTGAGACAGAGGCCTGAACCGCGAGACCGGAGACCGGGAGGAGCAGCCCGAACCAGGACAGTAAATAAGAGGCCTGGGGAGGGTGAACCCGAGAACGCGAGGCCCAGAGACCGCGGGATCGGAGACCGGGAGACCAGGGCAGAAAACAGCCTGGTGAGTCAAAAAACCCGGGGGCCTGAGACCGACACGACGACGCGAGGAGATCCGCCCAGAGCGCGGAAAGCGAATGAGTCCGGGGCATGGAGAGTGGACGAGTTTGGAGCACGGAGAGAGAGAGCGAGTCCGAGACCCGGAGAGCGAGTGAGAGAGTCGGAAGAGGAAAAAAAAAAAAAATAAAGCCGGAGAAATAAGTTTTACCTAATTCTACCTAAGTTTCATTTTAGTTAAAGTTAGTTCGGAAAAAGTTTAATTTTATTTAAATTTAGTTCGAAAAAAGCCTGAAAAATGAGCAACAAACCCGCGAGGAAAAGGAATAGAAACCCGAGAGAAATGATAAACTACCCGAACCAAGAGCCTGTGAGAGGAAGAGAAAGATAAACCTTTAAGAGCAGCTATATCAAAGATGAACCCCTGAAAAACTCCCAATTTTGGACCTAAAAGTGGGCTAAGGTGGAACACGACACAAAAAAGAGAAAAAAAAAAGTTATCTATCTGAAACAAAAAACAAACGACTACAATGAGCAGGGAAATGATATATCCTGAGCAATGCACAAAAAATAAAGCAAAGGAAAAATACAAGTACACAACACTAAAAAATAACCCAGAGATCCTCTACGTTGACTATACCACACACAAAGGGACTAAGCTGAAGAACAACCTCATATTCTACACCGAATACGTCACCTCCTGAAAGGAGACTTTACAAAAACACTACGCATACGTGTGAAGGTATTGGCAGTGGAGGCAGACTGAAAATATGTCAAGATGGAAACCTAGATAAAGATGACCCCCTGCTAACCATAAGCTACTACAACAAAAATAGAAAGATCATGATACAGGGGAATGTGGAAAATCTGGACTCCTTCGAAAATGAATTCCCCCAGTTGAAAACTAAGGCAGACACAAAGAGGACCAATGGACAGGAAGCAAAAGAGAGTCGAACAGAGGATGATGAGAGCCAAGTGGAGGAAGAAGAAGAGAGACCAGCAGAGGAAAACACCTCCCTGTCCATCTCCACCCCCCCCACACCTCTCAACGAAAACAAAATGATGAAAGAGAATCTGGCCAAACTAGAACTTGATTTCAACGAATACA
Organism: Somniosus microcephalus; assembly: GCF_052327205.1. Classification (NCBI taxonomy): domain Eukaryota; kingdom Metazoa; phylum Chordata; class Chondrichthyes; order Squaliformes; family Somniosidae; genus Somniosus; species Somniosus microcephalus. Next base: position 46,411,868 of record NW_028225181.1, on the reverse strand, counting down.
GAGAAACACTGGCCAAGAATTTGAAGGAGGAATTCAAACAGCTAAAAACGGAACACGAGTCCACCATCCACAAACTGAGAAAGACCATAGAGGAGCAAAGAAATGAGATCAAAGAACTCCGTACTCAACAAAACAAAACGAAGGAGACCGTAGAAAGGCTCAGCAGGAAACACAAACCTCTTAAGGTCCAAAAACCTGAGGACACAAAAACACACACAAGGACACAGAACCCGCCGGATGCCACCCCACACGAAGACACACCGAAAGCCACAAACCCCGCTCCAACCAGCCCTCAGTCGAGTCATGCCCAGACTACTGCTACCCAGTCCTCACACACAGGAACACAAAAACCGACAGATACCCCCCCAAACGATGACACACCGAAAGCCCCAAACCCCGCTCCTGCCACACAACATATCCCAGAAACCCAGCCAACAACCAGCCACCAGGCGAGTCCTACCCAGACTACTGTTACCCAGTCTGAAAAACCAGCCCCTCAGGCGGTCCTGCTGACCGACTCCAACGGAAAGTTTCTGGACCCCCAGAGGCTGTTCCCAGACCATCAAGTCCTGAAAAAATGGTGCAGCAACACAGACCAAGCAATGAAGATCCTGAACAAAGAATCCCTTGGAAGCCCCAAATGGATTGTGATCCACACAGGCACGAACGACCTACGCACCATACAGGAAGGCACTGCTAGGGCGGTGAGCAGGATGGCGGAAAAGGCCAGCAGGGAATTCCCCGAGGCGCGGATCGTGATCTCCACACTACTGCCCAGAAAGGACACCCCAGCCTATATAATCCACAACACCAACAGGGAGATCGACACGAGATGTTCTGTCCTCCCCAACGTCTCCCTGGCCCATCATCCAAACATCAACACAAGGGACCTCTATGACGAAATACATCTACTCAAACAGCGGATGTGGGTCTTCGCAAGAAACCTCATAAACACTGCCAAAAGACGCAGCCCTCCCACCCCCTCTACCATTGGGAGCCCAAACAGGACCACCAATGTCCCCCACCCCCCTTTACAAAACCAACAACAGAACCGTGCTTTTATACCTGACCCAAGACCCCCCTCTAGACCACAGACTGTAGACCAAGAACTGAGAAAGATCATGACGATGCTGAACAGCCTGATAGAAAGCCGGAGAAATTATTAATATTGTTATTTATCATTATCATTATTGTTATCTTATCAGTATTATTACTATTATTAGATAGATATATGTGCATGCCTCATGAAATTTATACTAAATCATCATTTAGCATTATAGAAAATAGTGTTTCCACACTCATCCCACAAAATAGGTCAATTTTATTTCGTTTTATTGAACTATATAAATGCGTTCTTTCCACATAAGCTGCTGGAATATCCAGGGCCTCCGCTCCTCAACTTTTGGAATGAAGAGTACAGACCCTGAATTCCTAAAAGCTATAAAAGACATTGATATAATTGTGTTAACAGAAACATGGTGCCAAAAGGACGTGCCGACCCACTGTCCTCCAATGTACCATGAAATCATTGTGCCCTCAGTAAAGAACACTAAAACACGCAAGGGCAGAACCTCCGGGGGAATATTGGTGTGGTATAAGGGAGAACTGGACAAACACATCTCACCGGTAAAACAGGGAAAATCACACGTATGGCTAAAACTAGATAAAAATATAGGAATAGCAAAAAAAGATGTTTACTTATGTGCGATCTACATACCTCCAATAGAATCGCCATATTTCGAAGAGGAGTTATTTGATACTCTCCACATGGAAATCAGCCATTTCCAGGCCCAAGGAAAGGTGATAATATGTGGGGACCTAAATGCAAGGACCGGTTGTGAACCTGACTTCATAGACCCACAGGGAAACAACCATGTGTTTGGCCAGACCCCTTTAGATGTCACACCAGCCATCGCAAATCGGAACAACCTTGATCGTGAAATAAATAAAAGCGGTAGGGAGGTAGTGCAACTCTGCCGAGCCTTAGGCCTGTACATAGTTAACGGTAGGTTCAGAGGGGACTCCCTAGGGAGACTCACATACTCCTCAACTCTTGGGTCTAGTGTGGTGGACTATACAATCACTGACCTGGACCCCTGCGATATCAACTCATTCACTGTCAGGCAGCAATCCACCCTCTCAGACCATAACCAAATAAATATGTACCTTAAACTTTCTGCCCAAACTACAGACACAAAAAAGGAACCCAGTAAGCTCCATAAAATAAACCAGACATACAGATGGGCCCCAGACAGTGGAGAAAAATTCATCACAGCACTAAAGTCACCTGATCTCACAAGTAAAATATCAAAATTTAAAGAAAACCCATACGAGATCACCAGAGATGGTGTAAACATGGCCATAGAGGATATAAATATGATCTTCCATGAGGCAGCTGTAAAAGCCGACCTTGTGAAACAGAAGAGGAAGCGTCACAAAAGACAAAATAAAAATAAGAAATGGTTTGACCACGAATGCAAAAATGCCAGAAAAGACCTGAGAAAAATATCAAACCAAAAGCATCGCCAACCAAACAATCCGGACCTACGTACTAGATACAATGAAACCCTCAAAAGATATAAACACACCATTAGGAACAAAACACAAAACTATACCCACAAAATACTCGAAGAAATTGAAAACTCCACCAATCCAAAACAATTCTGGGAAATGTGGAATAACCTGAGTACAACACAATTGCAAGCATTACCAATCCAAGATGGCGACATCTGGAGAACACATTTTGAAAACCTCTACAAAGACATCCCAATAAACGAAACAAACCCAAGTCAACATCAGGTCACAGAAAAACTCCACACATTAGAAGCAACAATTAAAGACAACCAAAACCCTCTAGACTCCCCAATCACATGGAAAGAACTGGCCACAAAAACAAAATCTCTCCACCTAAAGAAAGCCTGTGGCCCAGACAACATCAAAAATGAAATGCTCAAGTTCAGCAATATGGAGATGCAGGGTGCGATACTCAAACTATTCAACATCATATTACGCTCAGGCTGTTTTCCCGATATCTGGTGCCAAGGACTAATCTCCCCCATATATAAAAGTGGAAACAAATCAGACCCAAATAACTACCGCGGCATCTGTGTCAACAGTTGTCCAGGGAAGTTATTCTGCAGTATTCTTATTGTAGATTACTTGATTTTCTTAACAAACATAATATCCTCAGAAAAAACCAAATAGGCTTTCTTCCAAAACACCGCACAGCCGACCATATCTATACCCTTCACACCCTCATTGGAAAACATATACACCAAAAAAAAAAGGGAAAATATTCGCCTGTTTCATCGACTTCAAGAAAGCCTTTGACTCTATATGGCACGAAGGGCTCTATTATAAACTTCTTCAGTGTGGAATAGGGGGCAAAGTCTATGACCTTATTAAATCAATGTATCTGAAAAACAAATGCGGGGTCAAAATTGGAGACAAACGCACCGATTTCTTCACCCAGAGAAGAGGCGTCCGGCAGGGCTGCAATTTCAGCCTGACCCTGTTCAACATATACATAAATGAATTAGCAGACATGCTGGAGCAAAGCGAGTCACCAGGTCTCCGTCTCCTGGATGGAGAAGTGAAATCCCTGTTCTATGCGGACGACCTGGTTCTGCTGTCTCCCACAGAACAGGGATTACAGCAACAACTAGAACTACTCGAAAAATACTGCCAAAATTGGGCTCTAACAGTAAATCTAAAGAAAACCAACATCATGATTTTTCAAAAAAGGCCCAGATGTCAGGAAAACAAATACCAGTTTACCCTCAGTGATACCACTATAGGACACACTATGAGCTACACCTACCTTGGTCTAACTATTACAGCATCAGGGAGCTTCAGCATAGCAGTGAATGCACTAAAAGAAAAAGCCCGAAGAGCCCTATATGCAATAAAAAGGAAATTCTACAACATCCAAATCCCAATCAAAATCTGGCTCAAAATATTTGACAGCATAATCCTGCCCATTGCACTGTACGGTAGTGAAGTATGGGGCCCGCTAAATCACCAAAGCTACACTAAATGGGAAAAACACACAATAGAAGCCCTACATGCAGAATTCTGCCGAAGCATCCTTCACACCCAAAGAAAAACGCCAACAAATGCATGCAGAGCCGAACTAGGCAGATACCCACTGATAATAAACATCCAAAAACGAGCACTAAACTTCCTAACTCACCTCAAATCTAGCTCCCCAGACACCCTTCATTTCAAAGCCTTTCAGACCCAAGAGCTAAACCCAGAAAAGAGTCCCCTGAGTCAGCTGCTACTGAAACTAAGTACTCAGCCGGACCCTGACCAGCCCCAGACCAACACAGCCGTCCAAACACCAATCCGAGTGAACCAAATCATTAAAAAATGCAAAGAAACCTACCTGGAACATTGGAACAAAATAACCGAAAGCCAAAGCAGATTAGAATGTTACCGGGCCCTAAAAAGAGAATATAAACTGGCAGACTACCTCACGACCATCAGAGACACAAAACAGAGACAGACCCTCACCAGGTACAGACTAAGCGACCACCAACTGGAAATTGAAAAAGGCAGATACAAGAAATCCTGGCAGCCTAGAGAGAATAGAATATGCGATCAATGTCTGGCTGGCGAGGTTGAAACAGAAATGCATTTCCTCCTAAAATGCGAAAAATTCAACACATCAAGAAACATATTATTCAACAAGCTAAGCCAAACAACCCCAGATTTCAAGGAATTGGATGATCTGTCAAAATTGAGATTAGTCCTAGGAGAAGGAGACAGACCATACCTTGGGGCCAAATATGTAACAACATGTCACAACCTGAGGACTGTTTAAAATTAAGACTGTTTAAAATTAATATTGAACGTACCAAATGAAGTACAAAGACTGTTTAAAATTAATATTGTTTAAAAGTAATATTGTATGTACCCAACAAATGTCAAATCGATTGACACCTACAGAATGTTAGAAAACTGTACCTTTCTGCAATGTAAGCTTTGGCAATATGGTTCTCTGTAAACTTTCATGCCAATAAAGCATTTGAATTGAATTGAATTGAATTGAATTGAGAGGGGAAACATTGAGAGAGAGAGAGAGGAAACATGGAGCGAGAGAGGAAACATCGAGAGAGACCGAGGGGAAACATCGAGAGAGAGAGAGAGGAAATATCGGGAGAGAGAGAGGGTAAACATCGAGTGTGAGAGAGAGAGGAAACTTCGAGAGAGATAGAGGAAACATCGAGAGAGAGAGGAAACATCGAGAGAGAGAGAGGGGAAACATCGAGAGAGAGAGAGAGGGGAAAAATCGAGAGAGGCCGAGGGGAAACATCGAGAGAGACCGAGGTGAAACATCGAGAGAGAGAGAGGAAACATTGAGAGAGAGAGAGGGGAAACATCGAGAGAGAGAGAGGGGAAACATTGAGAGAGAGAGAGGGGAAACATCGAGAGAGAGAGAGGAAACATCGAGAGAGAGAGAGGAAGTATCGAGTGAGAGAGAGAGGAAACAGCGAGAGAGAGAGAGGAAACATCGAGAGAGAGAGAGGGGAAACATCGTGAGAGAGAGAGAGAGGAAACATCGAGAGCGAGAGAGAGGAAACATCGAGAGAGAGAGAGGAAACATCGAGAGAGAGAGAGGAAACATCGAGAGAGACCGAGGGGAAACATCGAGATAGAGAGAGAGAGGAAACATCGAGAGAGAGAGAGAGGAAACATCGAGAGAGAGAGAGGAAACATCGAGAGAGAGAGAGGAAACGTCGAGAGAGAGAGCGAGGAAACATCGAGAGAGAGAGAGGAAACATCGAGAGAGAGAGGGGAAACATAATGAGAGAGAGAGGAAACATTGAGAGAGAGAGAGGAAACATCGAGAGAGAGAGAGAGGAAACATCGAGAGAGAGGGAAGGGAAACATCGAGCGAGACCGAGGGGAAACATCGAGAGAGAGAGAGTGGAAACATCGAGAGAGAGAGAGGGGAAACATCGAGAGAGAGAGAGAGGAAACATCGAGAGAGACTGAGAGGACACATCGAGAGAGAGAGAGGGGAAACATCGGGAGAGAGAGCGGAAACATTGAGAGAGAGAGAGGGGAAAGATCGAGAGAGAGAGCGGAAACATTGAGAGAGAGAGAGGGGAAACATCATGCGAGACCGAGGGGAAACATCGAGAGAGCCCGAGGGGAAACATCGAGAGAGGGAGAGGAAACATCGAGAGAGAGAGTGGGGAAACATCGAGAGAGAGAGATTAAACATCGAGAGAGAGAAAGGGGAAACATCGAGAGAGGCCGAGGGGAAACAACGAGAACGACTGAGAGGCAACATCGAGAGAGACCAAGAGGAAACATCGAGAGAGACCGAGAGGAAACATCGAGAGAGAGAGAGGAAACACCGAGAGAGAGAGAGGAAACATCGAGAGGGAGAGCGGAAACATCGAGAGAGAGAGAGGAAACATCGAGAGAGAGAACGGAAACATCGAGAGAGATAGAGGAAACATCGAGAGAGAGGGAAAACATCGAGAGAGAGAGAGGAAACATCGAGAGAGAGAGAGGGGACATCGAGGGAGAGAGAGGGGAAACATTGAGAGAGAGAGAGGAAACATCGAGAGAGACCGAGGGGAAACATCGAGAGAGAGGAAACATCGAGAGAGAGAGAGGAAACATCGAGAGAGAGAGAGGGGAAACATTGAGAGAGAGAGAGGAATAGGCCTGTACATAGTTAATGGTAGGTTCAGAGGGGACTCCCAAGGGAGACTCACATACTCCTCAACTCTTGGGTCTAGTGTGCTGGACTATACAATCACTGACCTGGACCCCTGCGATATCAACGCATTCACTGTCAGGCAGCAATCCCCCCTCTCAGACCATAACCAAATAAATGTGTACCTTAAACTTTCTGCCCAAACTACAGACACAAAAAAGGAACACAGTAAGCTACATAAAATAAACCAGACATACAGATGGGCCCCAGACAGTTGAGATAAATTCATCACAGCACTAAATTCACCTGATCTCACAAGTAAAATTTCAAAATTTAAAGAAAATCTATATGAGATCACCAGAGATGGTGTAAACACGGCCATAGAGGATATAAATATGATCTTCCATGAGGCAGCTGTAAAAGCCGACCTCGTGAAACAGAAGAGGAAGCGTCACAAAAGACAAAATAAAAATATGAAATGGTTTGACCACGAATGCAAAAATGCCAGAAAAGACCTGAGAAAAATATCAAACCAAAAGCATCGGCAACCAAACAATCCGGACCTACGTACTAGATACAATGAAACCCTCAAAAGATATAAACACACCATTAGGAACAAAACACAAAACTATACCCACAAAATACTCGAAGAAATTGAAAACTCCACCAATCCAAAACAATTCTGGGAAATGTGGAATAACCTGAGTACAACACAATTGCAAGCATTACCAATCCAAGATGGCGACATCTGGAGAACACATTTTGAAAACCTCTACAAAGACATCCCAATAAACAAAACAAACCCAAGTCAACATCAGGTCACAGAAAAACTCCACACATTAGAAGCAACAATTAAAGACAACCAAAACCCTCTAGACTCCCCAATCACATGGAAAGAACTGGCCACAAAAACAAAATCTCTCCACCTAAAGAAAGCCTGTGGCCCAGACAACATCAAAAATGAAATGCTAAAGTTCAGCAATATGGAGATGCAGGGTGCGATACTCAAACTATTCAACATCATATTACGCTCAGGCTGTTTTCCCGATATCTGGTGCCAAGGACTAATCTCCCCCATATATAAAAGTGGAAACAAATCAGACCCAAATAACTACCGCGGCATCTGTGTCAACAGTTGTCTAGGGAAGTTATTCTGCAGTATTCTAAATAGTAGATTACTTGATTTTCTTAACAAACATAATATCCTCAGAAAAAACCAAATAGGCTTTCTTCCAAAACACCGCACCGCCGACCATATCTATACCCTTCACACCCTCATTGAAAAACATAAACACCAAACAAAAAATGGGAAAATATTCACCTGTTTCATCGACTTCAAGAAAGCCTTTGACTCTATATGGCACGAAGGGCTCTATTATAAACTTCTTCAGTGTGGAATAGGGGGCAAAGTCTATGACCTTATTAAATCAATGTATCTGAAAAACAAATGCGGGGTCAAAATTGGAGACAAACGCACCGATTTCTTCACCCAGAGAAGAGGCGTCCGGCAGGGCTGCAATTTGAGCCCGACCCTGTTCAACATATACATAAATGAATTAGCAGACATGCTGGAGCAAAGCGAGTCACCAGGTCTCCGTCTCCTGGATGGAGAAGTGAAGTCCCTGTTCTATGCGGACGACCTGGTTCTGCTGTCTCCCACAGAACAGGGATTACAGCAACAACTAGACCTACTCGACAAATACTGCCAAAATTGGGCTCTAACAGTAAATCTAAAGAAAACCAACATCATGATTTTTCAGAAAAGACCCAGATGTCAGGAAAACAAATACCAGTTTACCCTCAGTGATACCACTATAGGACACACTATGAGCTACACCTACCTTGGTCTAACTATTACAGCATCAGGGAGCTTCAGCATAGCAGTGAATGCACTAAAAGAAAAAGCCCGAAGAGCCCTATATGCAATAAAAAGGAAATTCTACAACATCCAAATCCCAATCAAAATCTGGCTCAAAGTATTTGACAGCATAATCCTGCCCATTGCACTGTTCGGTATTGAAGTATGGGGCCCGCTAAATCACCAAAGCTACACTAAATGGGAAAAACACACAATAGAAGCCCTACATGCAGAATTCTGCCGAAGCATCCTTCGCACCCAAAGAAAAACGCCAACAAATGCATGCAGAGCCGAACTAGGCAGATACCCACTGATAATAAACATCCAAAAACGAGCACTAAACTTCCTAAATCACCTCAAATCTAGCTCCCCAGACACCCTTCATTTCAAAGCCTTTCAGACCCAAGAGCTAAACCCAGAAAAGAGTCCCCTGAGTCAGCTGCTACTGAAACTAAGTACTCAGCCAGACCCTGACCAGCCCCAGACCAACACAGCCGTCCAAACACCAATCCGAGTGAACCAAATCATTAAAAAATGCAAAGAAACCTACCTGGAACATAGGAACAAAATAACCGAAAGCCAAAGCAGATTAGAATGTTACCGGGCCCTAAAAAGAGAATATAAACTGGCAGACTACCTCACGACCATCAGAGACACAAAACAGAGACAGACCCTCACCAGGTACAGACTAAGCGACCACCAACTGGAAATTGAAAAAGGCAGATACAAGAAATCCTGGCAGCCTAGAGAGAATAGAATATGCGATCAATGTCTGGCTGGCGAGGTTGAAACAGAAATGCATTTCCTCCTAAAATGCGAAAAATTCAACACATCAAGAAACATATTATTCAACAAGCTAAGCCAAACAACCCCAGATTTCAAGGAATTGGATGATCTGTCAAAATTGAGATTAGTCCTAGGAGAAGGAGACAGACCATACCTTGGGGCCAAATATGTAACAACATGTCACAACCTGAGGACTGTTTAAAAGTAAGACTGTTTAAAATTAATATTGAACGTACCAAATGAAGTAGAAAGACTGTTTAAAATTAATATTGTTTAAAAGTAATATTGTATGTACCCAACAAATGTCAAATCGATTGACACCTACAGAATGTTGGAAAACTGTACCTTTTTGCTATGTAAGCTTTGGCAATATGGTTCTCTGTAAACTTTCATGCCAATAAAGCATTTGAACGGAAACATCGAGAGAGAGAGAGGGGAAACATTGAGAGAGAGAGAGAGGAAACATCGAGAGATACTGAGGGGAAACATCGAGAGAGAGAGAGAGGAAACATCGGGAGAGAGAGAGGGTAAACATCGAGTGACAGAGAGTGGAAACATCGAGAGAGATAGACGCAACATCGAGAGAGAGAGGAAACATCGAGAGAGAGAGAGGGGAAACATCGAGAGAGAGAGAGAGGGGAAAAATCGAGAGAGGCCGAGGGGAAACATCGAGAGAGACTGAGGGGAAACATCGAGAGAGGGAGAGGAAACATTGAGAGAGAGAGAGGGGAAACATCGAGAGAGAGAGAGGGGAAACATTGAGAGAGAGAGAGGGGAAACATCGAGAGAGAGAGAGGAAACATCGAGAGAGAGAGAGGAAACATCGAGAGAGAGAGAGAGGAAACATCGAGAGAGCGAGAGGAACCATCGAGCGAGAGAGAGGGGAAACATCGTGACAGAGAGAGGAAACATCGAGAGAGAGTGAGGAAACATCGGGAGAGAGAGAGAGGAAACATCGAGAGAGAGGGAAGGGAAACATCGAGAGAGAGAGAGGAGAAACATCGAGAGAGAGAGAGAGGAATCATCGAGAGAGAGAGAGGGGAAACATCGAGAGAGACTGAGAGGACACATTGAGAGAGAGAGAGGGGAAACATCGAGAGAGAGAGGGGAAACATCGAGAGAGAGAGCGGAAACATTGAGAGAGAGAGAGGGGAAAGATTGAGAGAGAGAGCGGAAACATTGCGAGAGAGAGAGGTGAAACATCATGCGAGACAGAGGGGAAACATCGAGAGAGCCCGAGGGGAATCATCGAGAGAGGGAGAGGAAACATCGAGAGAGAGAGAGGGGAAACAACGGGAACGACTGAGAGGCAACATCGAGAGAGACAGAGGGGAAACATCGAGAGAGAGAGAGGGGAAACATCGAGAGAGACTGAGAGGAAACATCGAGAGAGAGAGGGGAAACATCGAGAGAGAGAGAGGGGAAACATCAAGAGAGAGAGAGGGGAAACATCGAGAGAGAGAGAGGGGAAACATCGAGAGAGACCGAGGGGAAACTTCGAGAGAGACCGAGGGGAAACATCGAGAGAGAGAGAGGAAACATCGAGAGAGAGAGAGGGGACATCGAGAGAGAGAGAGGGGAAACATTGAGAGAGAGAGGAAACATCGAGAGAGACCGAGGGCAAACATCGAGAGAGAGGAAACATCGAGAGAGAGAGAGGAAACATCAAGAGAGAGAGAGGGGAAACATTGAGAGAGAGAGAGGAAACATCGAGAGAGAGAGAGGGGAAACATTGAGAGAGAGAGAGAGGTCCATTTTATTTCGTTTTATTGAACTATATAAATGCGTTCTTTCCACATAAGCTGCTGGAATATCCAGGGCCTCCGCTCCTCAACTTTTGGGATGAAGAGTACAGACCCTGAATTCCTAAAAGCTATAAAAGACATTGATATAATTGTGTTAACAGAAACATGGTGCCAAAAGGACATGCCGACCCACTGTCCTCCAATGTACCATGAAATCATTGTGCCCTCAGTAAAGAACACTAAAACACGCAAGGGCAGAACCTCCGGGGGAATATTGGTGTGGTATAAGGGAGAACTGGACAAACACATCTCACCGGTAAAACAGGGGAAATCACACGTATGGCTAAAACTAGATAAAAATATAGGAATAGCAAAAAAAGATGTTTACTTATGTGCGATCTACATACCTCCAATAGATTCGCCATATTTCGAAGAGGAGTTATTTGATACTCTCCACATGGAAATCAGCCATTTCCAGGCCCAAGGAAAGGTGATAATATGTGGGGACCTAAATGCAAGGACTGGTTGTGAACCTGACTTCATAGACCCACAGGGAAACAACCATGTGTTTGGCCAGACCCCTTTAGATGTCACACCAGCCATCGCAAATCGGAACAACCTTGATCGTGAAATAAATAAAAGCGGTAGGGAGGTAGTGCAACTCTGCCGAGCCTTAGGCCTGTACATAGTTAATGGTAGGTTCAGAGGGGACTCCCTAGGGAGACTCACATACTCCTCAACTCTTGGGTCTAGTGTGGTGGACTATACAATCACTGACCTGGACCCCTGCGATATCAACGCATTCACTGTCAGGCAGCAATCCCCCCTCTCAGACCATAACCAAATAAATGTGTACCTTAAACTTTCTGCCCAAACTACAGACACAAAAAAAGAACACAGTAAGCTACATAAAATAAACCAGACATACAGATGGGCCCCAGACAGTGGAGATAAATTCATCACAGCACTAAATTCACCTGATCTCACAAGTAAAATTTCAAAATTTAAAGAAAATCTATATGAGATCACCAGAGATGGTGTAAACACGGCCATAGAGGATATAAATATGATCTTCCATGAGGCAGCTGTAAAAGCCGACCTCGTGAAACAGAAGAGGAAGCATCACAAAAGACAAAATAAAAATATGAAATGGTTTGACCACGAATGCAAAAATGCCAGAAAAGACCTGAGAAAAATATCAAACCAAAAGCATCGGCAACCAAACAACCCGGACCTACGTACTAGATACAACGAAACCCTCAAAAGATATAAACACACCATTAGGAACAAAACACAAAACTATACCCACAAAATACTCGAAGAAATTGAAAACTCCACCAATCCAAAACAATTCTGGGAAATGTGGAATAACCTGAGTACAACACAATTGCAAGCATTACCAATCCAAGATGGCGACATCTGGAGAACACATTTTGAAAACCTCTACAAAGACATCCCAAAAAACAAAACAAACACAAGTCAACATCAGGTCACAGAAAAACTCCACACATTAGAAGCAACAATTAAAGACAACCAAAACCCTCTAGACTCCCCAATCACACGGAAAGAACTGGCCACAAAAACAAAATCTCTCCACCTAAAGAAAGCCTGTGGCCCAGACAACATCAAAAATGAAATGCTAAAGTTCAGCAATATGGAGATGCAGGGTGCGATACTCAAACTATTCAACATCATATTACGCTCAGGCTGTTTTCCCGATATCTGGTGCCAAGGACTAATCTCCCCCATATATAAAAGTGGAAACAAATCAGACCCAAATAACTACCGCGGCATCTGTGTCAACAGTTGTCTAGGGAAGTTATTCTGCAGTATTCTAAATAGTAGATTACTTGATTTTCTTAACAAACATAATATCCTCAGAAAAAACCAAATAGGCTTTCTTCCAAAACACCGCACCGCCGACCATATCTATACCCTTCACACCCTCATTGAAAAACATAAACACCAAACAAAAAATGGGAAAATATTCGCCTGTTTCATCGACTTCAAGAAAGCCTTTGACTCTATATGGCACGAAGGGCTCTATTATAAACTTCTTCAGTGTGGAATAGGGGGCAAAGTCTATGACCTTATTAAATCAATGTATCTGAAAAACAAATGCGGGGTCAAAATTGGAGACAAACGCACCGATTTCTTCACCCAGAGAAGAGGCGTCCGGCAGGGCTGCAATTTGAGCCCGACCCTGTTCAACATATACATAAATGAATTAGCAGACATGCTGGAGCAAAGCGAGTCACCAGGTCTCCGTCTCCTGGATGGAGAAGTGAAGTCCCTGTTCTATGCGGACGACCTGGTTCTGCTGTCTCCCACAGAACAGGGATTACAGCAACAACTAGACCTACTCGACAAATACTGCCAAAATTGGGCTCTAACAGTAAATCTAAAGAAAACCAACATCATGATTTTTCAGAAAAGACCCAGATGTCAGGAAAACAAATACCAGTTTACCCTCAGTGATACCACTATAGGACACACTATGAGCTACACCTACCTTGGTCTAACTATTACAGCATCAGGGAGCTTCAGCATAGCAGTGAATGCACTAAAAGAAAAAGCCCGAAGAGCCCTATATGCAATAAAAAGAAAATTCTACAACATCCAAATCCCAATCAAAATCTGGCTCAAAATTTTTGACAGCATAATCCTGCCCATTGCACTGTACGGTAGTGAAATATGGGGCCCGCTAAATCACCAAAGCTACACTAAATGGGAAAAACACACAATAGAAGCCCTACATGCAGAATTCTGCCGAAGCATCCTTCGCACCCAAAGAAAAACGCCAACAAATGCATGCAGAGCCGAACTAGGCAGATACCCACTGATAATAAACATCCAAAAACGAGCACTAAACTTCCTAAATCACCTCAAATCTAGCTCCCCAGACACCCTTCATTTCAAAGCCTTTCAGACCCAAGAGCTAAACCCAGAAAAGAGTCCCCTGAGTCAGCTGCTACTGAAATTAAGTACTCAGCCGGACCCTGACCAGCCCCAGACCAACACAGCCGTCCAAACACCAATCCGAGTGAACCAAATCATTAAAAAATGCAAAGAAACCTACCTGGAACATTGGAACAAAATAACCGAAAGCCAAAGCAGATTAGAATGTTACCGGGCCCTAAAAAGAGAATATAAACTGGCAGACTACCTCACGACCATCAGAGACACAAAACAGAGACAGACCTTCATCAGGTACAGACTAAGCGACCACCAACTGGAAATTGAAAAAGGCAGATACAAGAAATCCTGGCAGCCTAGAGAGAATAGAATATGCGATCAATGTCTGGCTGGCGAGGTTGAAACAGAAATGCATTTCCTCCTAAAATGCGAAAAATTCAACACATCAAGAAACATATTATTCAACAAGCTAAGCCAAACAACCCCAGATTTCAAGGAATTGGATGATCTGTCAAAATTGAGATTAGTCCTAGGAGAAGGAGACAGACCATACCTTGGGGCCAAATATGTAACAACATGTCACAACCTGAGGACTGTTTAAAAGTAAGACTGTTTAAAATTAATATTGAACGTACCAAATGAAGTAGAAAGACTGTTTAAAATTAATATTGTTTAAAAGTAATATTGTATGTACCCAACAAATGTCAAATCGATTGACACCTACAGAATGTTGGAAAACTGTACCTTTTTGCTATGTAAGCTTTGGCAATATGGTTCTCTGTAAACTTTCATGCCAATAAAGCATTTGAACGGAAACATCGAGAGAGAGAGAGGGGACATCGAGAGAGAGAGAGGGGAAACATTGAGAGAGAGAGGAAACATCGAGAGAGACCGAGGGCAAACATCGAGAGAGAGGAAACATCGAGAGAGAGAGAGGAAACATCAAGAGAGAGAGAGGGGAAACATTGAGAGAGAGAGAGGAAACATCGAGAGAGAGAGAGGGGAAACATTGAGAGAGAGAGAGAGGTCCATTTTATTTCGTTTTATTGAACTATATAAATGCGTTCTTTCCACATAAGCTGCTGGAATATCCAGGGCCTCCGCTCCTCAACTTTTGGGATGAAGAGTACAGACCCTGAATTCCTAAAAGCTATAAAAGACATTGATATAATTGTGTTAACAGAAACATGGTGCCAAAAGGACATGCCGACCCACTGTCCTCCAATGTACCATGAAATCATTGTGCCCTCAGTAAAGAACACTAAAACACGCAAGGGCAGAACCTCCGGGGGAATATTGGTGTGGTATAAGGGAGAACTGGACAAACACATCTCACCGGTAAAACAGGGGAAATCACACGTATGGCTAAAACTAGATAAAAATATAGGAATAGCAAAAAAAGATGTTTACTTATGTGCGATCTACATACCTCCAATAGATTCGCCATATTTCGAAGAGGAGTTATTTGATACTCTCCACATGGAAATCAGCCATTTCCAGGCCCAAGGAAAGGTGATAATATGTGGGGACCTAAATGCAAGGACTGGTTGTGAACCTGACTTCATAGACCCACAGGGAAACAACCATGTGTTTGGCCAGACCCCTTTAGATGTCACACCAGCCATCGCAAATCGGAACAACCTTGATCGTGAAATAAATAAAAGCGGTAGGGAGGTAGTGCAACTCTGCCGAGCCTTAGGCCTGTACATAGTTAATGGTAGGTTCAGAGGGGACTCCCTAGGGAGACTCACATACTCCTCAACTCTTGGGTCTAGTGTGGTGGACTATACAATCACTGACCTGGACCCCTGCGATATCAACGCATTCACTGTCAGGCAGCAATCCCCCCTCTCAGACCATAACCAAATAAATGTGTACCTTAAACTTTCTGCCCAAACTACAGACACAAAAAAAGAACACAGTAAGCTACATAAAATAAACCAGACATACAGATGGGCCCCAGACAGTGGAGATAAATTCATCACAGCACTAAATTCACCTGATCTCACAAGTAAAATTTCAAAATTTAAAGAAAATCTATATGAGATCACCAGAGATGGTGTAAACACGGCCATAGAGGATATAAATATGATCTTCCATGAGGCAGCTGTAAAAGCCGACCTCGTGAAACAGAAGAGGAAGCATCACAAAAGACAAAATAAAAATATGAAATGGTTTGACCACGAATGCAAAAATGCCAGAAAAGACCTGAGAAAAATATCAAACCAAAAGCATCGGCAACCAAACAACCCGGACCTACGTACTAGATACAACGAAACCCTCAAAAGATATAAACACACCATTAGGAACAAAACACAAAACTATACCCACAAAATACTCGAAGAAATTGAAAACTCCACCAATCCAAAACAATTCTGGGAAATGTGGAATAACCTGAGTACAACACAATTGCAAGCATTACCAATCCAAGATGGCGACATCTGGAGAACACATTTTGAAAACCTCTACAAAGACATCCCAAAAAACAAAACAAACACAAGTCAACATCAGGTCACAGAAAAACTCCACACATTAGAAGCAACAATTAAAGACAACCAAAACCCTCTAGACTCCCCAATCACACGGAAAGAACTGGCCACAAAAACAAAATCTCTCCACCTAAAGAAAGCCTGTGGCCCAGACAACATCAAAAATGAAATGCTAAAGTTCAGCAATATGGAGATGCAGGGTGCGATACTCAAACTATTCAACATCATATTACGCTCAGGCTGTTTTCCCGATATCTGGTGCCAAGGACTAATCTCCCCCATATATAAAAGTGGAAACAAATCAGACCCAAATAACTACCGCGGCATCTGTGTCAACAGTTGTCTAGGGAAGTTATTCTGCAGTATTCTAAATAGTAGATTACTTGATTTTCTTAACAAACATAATATCCTCAGAAAAAACCAAATAGGCTTTCTTCCAAAACACCGCACCGCCGACCATATCTATACCCTTCACACCCTCATTGAAAAACATAAACACCAAACAAAAAATGGGAAAATATTCGCCTGTTTCATCGACTTCAAGAAAGCCTTTGACTCTATATGGCACGAAGGGCTCTATTATAAACTTCTTCAGTGTGGAATAGGGGGCAAAGTCTATGACCTTATTAAATCAATGTATCTGAAAAACAAATGCGGGGTCAAAATTGGAGACAAACGCACCGATTTCTTCACCCAGAGAAGAGGCGTCCGGCAGGGCTGCAATTTGAGCCCGACCCTGTTCAACATATACATAAATGAATTAGCAGACATGCTGGAGCAAAGCGAGTCACCAGGTCTCCGTCTCCTGGATGGAGAAGTGAAGTCCCTGTTCTATGCGGACGACCTGGTTCTGCTGTCTCCCACAGAACAGGGATTACAGCAACAACTAGACCTACTCGACAAATACTGCCAAAATTGGGCTCTAACAGTAAATCTAAAGAAAACCAACATCATGATTTTTCAGAAAAGACCCAGATGTCAGGAAAACAAATACCAGTTTACCCTCAGTGATACCACTATAGGACACACTATGAGCTACACCTACCTTGGTCTAACTATTACAGCATCAGGGAGCTTCAGCATAGCAGTGAATGCACTAAAAGAAAAAGCCCGAAGAGCCCTATATGCAATAAAAAGAAAATTCTACAACATCCAAATCCCAATCAAAATCTGGCTCAAAATTTTTGACAGCATAATCCTGCCCATTGCACTGTACGGTAGTGAAATATGGGGCCCGCTAAATCACCAAAGCTACACTAAATGGGAAAAACACACAATAGAAGCCCTACATGCAGAATTCTGCCGAAGCATCCTTCGCACCCAAAGAAAAACGCCAACAAATGCATGCAGAGCCGAACTAGGCAGATACCCACTGATAATAAACATCCAAAAACGAGCACTAAACTTCCTAAATCACCTCAAATCTAGCTCCCCAGACACCCTTCATTTCAAAGCCTTTCAGACCCAAGAGCTAAACCCAGAAAAGAGTCCCCTGAGTCAGCTGCTACTGAAATTAAGTACTCAGCCGGACCCTGACCAGCCCCAGACCAACACAGCCGTCCAAACACCAATCCGAGTGAACCAAATCATTAAAAAATGCAAAGAAACCTACCTGGAACATTGGAACAAAATAACCGAAAGCCAAAGCAGATTAGAATGTTACCGGGCCCTAAAAAGAGAATATAAACTGGCAGACTACCTCACGACCATCAGAGACACAAAACAGAGACAGACCTTCATCAGGTACAGACTAAGCGACCACCAACTGGAAATTGAAAAAGGCAGATACAAGAAATCCTGGCAGCCTAGAGAGAATAGAATATGCGATCAATGTCTGGCTGGCGAGGTTGAAACAGAAATGCATTTCCTCCTAAAATGCGAAAAATTCAACACATCAAGAAACATATTATTCAACAAGCTAAGCCAAACAACCCCAGATTTCAAGGAATTGGATGATCTGTCAAAATTGAGATTAGTCCTAGGAGAAGGAGACAGACCATACCTTGGGGCTAAATATGTAACAACATGTCACAACCTGAGGACTGTTTAAAAGTAAGACTGTTTAAAATTAATATTGAACGTACCAAATGAAGTAGAAAGACTGTTTAAAATTAATATTGTTTAAAAGTAATATTGTATATACCCAACAAATGTCAAATCGATTGACACCTACAGAATGTTGGAAAACTGTACCTTTTTGCAATGTAAGCTTTGGCAATATGGTTCTCTGTAAACTTTCATGCCAATAAAGCATTTGAACTGAACTGAACTGAAAACTGAACTGAGAGGAAACATGGAGAGAGAGAGGAAACATCGAGAGATACCGAGGGGAAACATCGGGAGAGAGAGAGAGGAAACATCGGGAGAGAGAGAGGGTAAACATCGAGTGAGAGAGAGTGGAAACATCGAGAGAGATAGAGGAAACATCGAGAGAGAGAGGAAACATCGAGAGAGAGAGAGGGGAAACATCGAGAGAGAGAGAGAGGGGAAAAATCGAGAGAGGCCGAGGGGAAACATCAAGAGAGACCAAGGGGAAACATCGAGAGAGAGAGAGGAAACATTGAGAGAGAGAGAGGGGAAACATCGAGAGAGAGAGAGGGGAAACATTGAGAGAGAGAGAGGGGAAACATCGAGAGAGAGAGAGGAAACATCGAGAGAGAGAAAGGAAACATCGAGAGAGAGAGAGAGGAAACATCGAGAGAGAGAAAGGAAACATCGAGAGAGAGAGAGAGGAAACATCGAGAGTGCGAGAGAAAAGATCGATAGAGAGGAAACATCGAGAGAGACCGAGGGGAAACATCGAGAGAGAGAGAGGTAACATCGAGAGAGAGAGAGAGGAAACATCGAGAGAGAGAGAGGAAACATCGAGAGAGCGAGAGGAAACATCGAGTGAGAGAGAGGGGAAACATCATGACAGAGAGAGGAAACATCGAGAGAGAGAGAGGAAACATCGAGAGAGAGAGAGAGGAAACATCGAG
This sequence comes from Somniosus microcephalus, assembly GCF_052327205.1. Classification (NCBI taxonomy): domain Eukaryota; kingdom Metazoa; phylum Chordata; class Chondrichthyes; order Squaliformes; family Somniosidae; genus Somniosus; species Somniosus microcephalus. The sequence goes on along the minus strand of NW_028225181.1, from coordinate 46,392,420 downwards.
AGAGAGGGAAAGGAAACATCGAGAGAGACCGAGGGGAAACATCGAGAGAGAGAGAGGGGAAACATCGAGAGAGAGAGAGGGGAAACATCGAGAGAGAGAGAGAGGAAACATCGAGAGAGACTGAGAGGACACATTGAGAGAGAGAGAGGGGAAACATCGAGAGAGAGAGGGGAAACATCAAGAGAGAGAGCGGAAACATTGAGAGAGAGAGAGGGGAAAGATCGAGAGAGAGAGCGGAAACATTGAGAGAGAGAGAGGGGAAACATCATGCGAGACAGAGGGGAAACATCGAGAGAGCCCGAGGGGAAACATTGAGAGAGGGAGAGGAAACATCGAGAGAGAGAGAGGGGAAACAACGGGTACGTCTGAGAGGCAACATCGAGAGAGACAGAGGGGAAACATCGAGAGAGAGAGAGGAAATATCGAGAGAGAGAGTGGGAAAACATCGAGAGAGAGAGATTAAACATAGAGAGAGAGAGAGGGGAAACATCGAGAGAGGCCGAGGGGAAACAACGAGAGCGACTGAGAGGCAACTTCGAGAGAGAGAGAGGGGAAACATCGAGAGAGACTGAGAGGAAACATCGAGAGAGAGAGAGGAAACATCGAGAGAGACCATGGGGAAACATCGAGGGAGAGAGAGGAAACATCGAGAGAGAGAGAGGAAACATAGAGAGAGAGAGTGGAAACATCGAGGGAGAGAGAGGAAACACCGAGAGAGAGAGAGGGAAAACATCGAGAGAGAGAGGGGAAACATCGAGAGAGAGAGGAAACATCGAGAGAGAGAGATTAAACATCGAGAGAGAGAGAGGGGAAACATCGAGAGAGGCCGAGGGGAAACAACGAGAATGACTGAGAGGCAACATCAAGAGAGAGCGAGAGGCAACATCGAGAGTGACCGAGGGGAAACATCGAGAGAGGGAGAGGGGAAACATCGAGAGAGAGAGAGGGGAAACATCGAGAGAGACTGAGAGGAAACATCGAGAGAGAGAGAGGAAACATCGAGGGAGAGAGAGGAAACATCGAGAGAGAGAGAGGAAACATCGAGAGAGAGAGAGGAAACATCGAGAGAGATAGCGGAAACATCGAGAGAGATAGGGGAAACATCGAGAGAGAGAGGAAACATCGAGAGAGAGAGAGGGAAAACATCGAGAGAGAGAGGGGAAACATCGAGAGAGAGAGAGAGGAAACATCGAGAGAGAGAAAGGGGACACATCGAGTGAGAGAGAGGAAACATCGAGAGAGAGAGGGGAAACATTGAGAGAGTGAGAGGGAACATCGAGAGAGAGAGGAAACATCGAGAGAGAGAGAGAGGGAAAACATCGAGAGAGAGAGAGGGGAAACATCGAGAGAGACCGAGGGGAAACATCGAGTGAGAGAGTGGAAACATCGAGAGAGAGAGAGGGGAAACATCGAGAGAGAGAGAGAGGGGAAATATCAAGAGAGAGAGAGGGGAAACATCGAGAGAGAGAGAGGAAACATCGAGAGAGAGGGAGATGGCATCGAGAGAGAGAGAGAGGGGAATCATTGAGAGAGAGAGAGGAAACTTCCAGAGTGAGAGAGGAAACATCGAGAGAGAGAGGGGGGAAACATCGAGAGAGAGAGAGGAAACATCGGGAGAGAGAGAGGGTAAACAACGAGTGAGAGAGAGTGGAAACATCGAGAGAGATAGAGGAAACATCGAGAGAGAGAGGAAACATCGAGAGAGAGAGAGAGGGGAAGCATCGAGAGAGAGAGAGGGGAAACATCGAGAGAGACCAAGGGGAAACATCGAGAGAGACCGAGGGGAAACATCAAGAGAGAGAGAGGAAACATCGAGAGAGAGAGAGGGGAAACATCAAGAGTGAGAGAGAAAAGATCGATATAGAGAGAGGAAACATCGAGAGAGAGAGAGAGGAAACATCGCGAGAGAGCGAGAGAGGAAACATCGAGAAAGAGAGAGGGGAAACATCGAGAGAGAGAGAGAGCAAACATCGAGAGAGAGAGAGAGGAAACATCGAGAGAGAGAGAGGGGAAACATCGAGAGAGAGAGAGGAAACATCGAGAGAGAGAGAGGGGAAACATCGAGAGAGAGAGAGGGGAAACATCGAGAGAGAGAGAGGGAAAACATCGAGAGAGAGAGGGGAAACATCGAAAGAGAGAGAGGGGAAACATTGAGAGAGAGAGAGGGGAAACATCGAGAGAGAGAGAGGAAACATCGCGAGAGATCGAGTGGAAATATCGAGAGAGACCGACGGGAAACATCGAGAGAGAGAGAGGGGAAACATCGAGAGAGAGAGAGGGGAAACATCGAGAGAGACCGAGGGGAAACATCGAGAGAGAGAGAGGGGAAACATCGAGAGAGAGAGAGAGGAAACGTCGAGAGAGAGAGAGAGGAAACATCGAGAGAGAGAGAGGAAACATCGAGAGAGAGAGGGGAAACATCATGAGAGAGAGAGGAAACATTGAGAGAGAGAGAGGAAACATCGAGAGAGAGAGAGAGGAAACATCGAGAGAGAGGGAAGGGAAACATCGAGCGAGACCGAGGGGAAACATCAAGAGAGAGAGAGGGGAAACATCGAGAGAGAGAGAGGGGAAACATCGAGAGAGAGAGAGAGGAAACATCGAGAGAGAGAGAGGCAATATCGAGAGAGAGAGCGGGGAAACATCGAGAGAGAGAGATTAAACATCGAGAGAGAGAGAGTGGAAACATCGAGAGAGGCCGAGGGGAAACAACGAGAACGACTGAGAGGCAACATCGAGAGAGACCGAGAGGAAACATCGAGAGAGACCGAGAGGAAACATCGAGAGAGAGAGAGGAAACATCGAGAGAGAGAGAGGAAACATCGAGAGAGAGAGCGGAAACATCGAGAGAGAGAGAGAGGAAACATCGAGAGAGAGAGCGGAAACATCGAGAGAGATAGAGGAAACATCGAGAGAGCGAGGGGAAACATCGAGAGAGAGAGAGGGGAAACATCGAGAGAGAGAGAGGGGAAACCTCGAGAGAGAGAGGGGAAACATCGAGAGAGAGAGAGAGGAAACATCGAGAGAGACTGAGAGGACACATTCAGAGAGAGAGAGGGGAAACATCGAGAGAGAGAGGGGAAACATCAAGAGAGAGAGCGGAAACATTGAGAGAGAGAGAGGGGAAAGATCGAGAGAGAGAGCGGAAACATTGAGAGAGAGAGAGGGGAAACATCATGCGAGACAGAGGGGAAACATCGAGAGAGCCCGAGGGGAAACATTGAGAGAGGGAGAGGAAACATCGAGAGAGAGAGAGGGGAAACAACGGGAACGTCTGAGAGGCAACATCGAGAGAGACAGAGGGGAAACATCGAGAGAGAGAGAGGAAATATCGAGAGAGAGAGTGGGAAAACATCGAGAGAGAGAGATTAAACATCGAGAGAGAGAGAGGGGAAACATCGAGAGAGGCCGAGGGGAAACAACGAGAGCGACTGAGAGGCAACTTCGAGAGAGAGAGAGGGGAAACATCGAGAGAGACTGAGAGGAAACATCGAGAGAGGGAGAGGAAACATCGAGAGAGATCATGGGGAAACATCGAGGGAGAGAGAGGAAACATCGAGAGAGAGCGGAAACATCGAGAGAGATAGGGGAAACATCGAGAGAGAGAGGAAACATCGAGAGAGAGAGAGGGAAAACATCGAGAGAGAGAGGGGAAACATCGAGAGAGAGAGGAAACATCGAGAGAGATAGGGGAAACATCGAGAGAGAGTGGAAACATCGAGGGAGAGAGAGGAAACACCGAGAGAGAGCGGAAACATCGAGAGAGATAGGGGAAACATCGAGAGAGAGAGGAAACATCGAGAGAGAGAGAGGGAAAACATCGAGAGAGAGAGGGGAAACATCGAGAGAGAGAGGAAACATCGAGAGAGAGAGATTAAACATCGCGAGAGGGAGAGGGGAAACATCGAGAGAGGCCGAGGGGAAACAACGAGAATGACTGAGAGGCAACATCGAGAGAGAGCGAGAGGCAACATCGAGAGAGACCGAGGGGAAACATCGAGAGAGGGAGAGGGGAAACATCGAGAGAGAGAGAGGGGAAACATCGAGACAGACTGAGAGGAAACATCGAGAGAGAGAGAGGAAACATCGAGAGAGAGAGAGGAAACATCGAGAGAGAGAGAGGAAACATCGAGAGAGAGAGAGGAAACATCGAGAGAGATAGCGGAAACATCGAGAGAGATAGGGGAAACATCGAGAGAGAGAGGAAACATCGAGAGAGAGAGAGGGGAAACAATGAGAGAGAGAGGGGAAACATCGAGAGAGAGAGAGAGGAAACATCGAGAGAGAGAGAGGGGAAACATCGAGAGAGAGAGAGGGGAAACATCGAGAGAGAGAGGGGAAACATCGAGAGAGAGAGAGAGGAAACATCGAGAGAGAGAAAGGGGACACATCGAGTGAGAGAGAGGAAACATCGAGAGAGAGAGCGGAAACATTGAGAGAGAGAGAGAGGGAAAACATCAAGAGAGAGAGAGGGGAAACATCGAGAGAGACCGAGGGGAAACATCGAGTGAGAGAGTGGAAACATCGAGAGAGAGAGAGGGGAAACATCGAGAGAGAGAGAGAGGGGAAATATCAAGAGAGAGAGAGGGGAAACATCGAGAGAGAGAGAGGAAACATCGAGAGAGAGGGAGGTGACATCGAGAGAGAGAGAGAGGGGAATCATTGAGAGAGAGAGAGGAAACTTCCAGAGAGAGAGAGGAAACATCGAGAGAGAGAGAGGGGAAACATCGAGAGAGAGAGAGGAAACATCAAGAGAGAGAGGTAACATCGAGAGAGACCGAGGGGAAACATCGAGAGAGAGAGAGAGGAAACATCGGGAGAGAGAGAGGGTAAACAACGAGTGAGAGAGTGTGGAAACATCGAGAGAGATAGAGGAAACATCGAGAGAGAGAGGAAACATCGAGAGAGAGAGAGAGGGGAAGCATCGAGAGAGAGAGAGGGGAAACATCGAGAGAGACCAAGGGGAAACATCGAGAGAGACCGAGGGGAAACATCGAGAGAGAGAGAGGAAACATCGAGAGAGAGAGAGGGGAAACATCAAGAGTGAGAGAGAAAAGATCGATATAGAGAGAGGAAACATCGAGAGAGAGAGAGAGGAAACATCGAGAGAGAGCGAGAGAGGAAACATCGAGAAAGAGAGAGGGGAAACATCGAGAGAGAGAGAGAGCAAACATCGAGAGAGAGAGAGAGGAAACATCGAGAGAGAGAGAGGGGAAACATCGAGAGAGAGAGAGAAAACATCGAGAGAGAGAGAGGGGAAACATCGAGAGAGAGAGAGGGGAAACATCGAGAGAGAGAGAGGGGAACATCGAGAGAGAGAGGGGAAACATCGAAAGAGAGAGAGGGGAAACATTGAGAGAGAGAGAGGGGAAACATCGAGAGAGAGAGAGGAAACATCGCGAGAGACCGAGTGGAAATATCGAGAGAGACCGACAGGAAACATCGAGAGAGAGAGAGGGGAAACATTGAGAGAGAGAGAGGGGAAACATCGAGAGAGACCGAGGGGAAACATCGAGAGAGAGAGAGGGGAAACATCGAGAGAGAGAGAGAGGAAACGTCAAGAGAGAGAGAGAGGAAACATCGAGAGAGAGAGAGGAAACATCGAGAGAGAGAGGGAAAACATCATGAGAGAGAGAGGAAACATTGAGAGAGAGAGAGGAAACATCGAGAGAGAGAGAGGAAACATCGAGAGTGAGGGAAGGGAAACATCGAGCGAGACCGAGGGGAAACATCGAGAGAGAGAGAGGGGAAACATCGAGAGAGAGAGAGGGGAAACATCGAGAGAGAGAGAGAGGAAACATCGAGAGAGAGAGAGGCAATATCGAGAGAGAGAGTGGGGAAACATCGAGAGAGAGAGATTAAACATCGAGAGAGAGAGAGTGGAAACATCGAGAGAGGCCGAGGGGAAACAACGAGAACGACTGAGAGGCAACATCGAGAGAGACCGAGAGGAAACATCGAGAGAGACCGAGAGGAAACATCGAGAGAGAGAGAGGAAACATCGAGAGAGAGAGAGGAAACATCGAGAGAGAGAGCGGAAACATCGAGAGAGAGAGAGGAAACATCGAGAGAGAGAGCGGAAACATCGAGTGAGATAGAGGAAACATCGAGAGAGAGAGGAAACATCGAGAGAGAGAGAGGGAAAACATCGAGAGAGAGAGGGGAAACATCGAGAGAGAGAGAGAGGAAACATCGAGAGAGAGAAAGGGGAAACATTGAGTGAGAGGGAGGAAACATCGAGAGAGAGAGAGGGGAAACATTGAGAGAGTGAGAGGAAACATCGAGAGAGAGAGAGAGGAAACATCGAAAGAGACAGAGGAAACATCGAGAGAGAGAGAGGGAAAACATCGAGAGAGAGAGGGGAAACATCGAGAGAGACCACGCGGAAACATCGAGAGAGAGAGAGTGGAAACATCGAGAGAGAGAGAGGGGAAACATCGAGAGAGAGAGAGGGGAAACATCAAGAGAGAGAGAGGGGAAACATCGAGAGAGAGAGGAAACATCGAGAGAGAGGGGACATCGAGAGAGAGAGAGAGGGGAATCATTGAGAGAGAGAGAGGAAACTTCGAGAGAGACCGAGGGCAAACATCGAAAGAGAGATAGGAAACATCGAGAGAGAGAGAGGAAACACCGAGAGAGAGAGGTAACATCGAGAGAGACCGAGGGGAAACATCAAGAGAGAGAGAGAGGAAACATCGAGAAAGAGAGAGGGGAAACATTCAGAGAGAGAGAGGAAACATCGAGAGAGAGAGAGAGGAAACATCGAGAGAGAGAGAGGGAACATAGAGAGAGAGAGTGGAAACATCGAGGGAGAGAGAGGAAACACCGAGAGAGAGTGCAAACATCGAGAGAGATAGGGGAAACATCGAGAGAGAGAGGAAACATCCAGAGAGAGAGAGGGAAAACATCGAGAGAGAGAGGGGAAACATCGAGAGAGAGAGGAAACATCGAGAGAGAGAGATTAAACATCGAGAGAGAGAGAGGGGAAACATCGAGAGAGGCCAAGGGGAAACAACGAGAATGACTGAGAGGCAACATCGAGAGAGAGCGAGAGGCAACATCGAGAGAGACCGAGGGGAAACATCGAGAGAGGGAGAGGGGAAACATCGAGAGAGAGAGAGGGGAAACATCGAGAGAGACTGAGAGGAAACATCGAGAGAGAGAAAGGAAACATCGAGAGAGAGAGAGGAAACATCGAGAGAGAGAGAGGAAACATCGAGAGAGAGAGAGGAAACATCGAGAGAGATAGCGGAAACATCGAGAGAGATAGGGGAAACATCGAGAAGGAGAGGAAACATCGAGAGAGAGAGAGGGAAAACATCGAGAGAGAGAGGGGAAACATCGAGAGAGAGAGAGAGGAAACATCGAGAGAGAGAAAGGGGACACATCGAGTGAGAGAGAGGAAACATCGAGAGAGAGAGGGGAAACATTGAGAGAGTGAGAGGGAACGTCGAGAGAGAGAGGAAACATCGAGAGAGAGAGAGAGGGAAAACATCGAGAGAGAGAGAGGGGAAACATCGAGAGAGACCGAGGGGAAACATCGAGTGAGAGAGTGGAAACATCGAGAGAGAGAGAGGGGAAACATCGGGAGAGAGAGAGAGGGGAAATATCAAGATAGAGAGAGGGGAAACATCGAGAGAGAGAGAGGAAACATCGAGAGAGAGGGAGGTGACATCGAGAGAGAGAGAGAGGGGAATCATTGAGAGAGAGAGAGGAAACTTCCAGAGAGAGAGAGGAAACATCGAGAGAGAGAGAGGGGAAACATCGAGAGAGAGAGAGGAAACATCAAGAGAGAGAGGTAACATCGAGAGAGACCGAGGGGAAACATCGAGAGAGAGAGAGAGGAAACATCGGGAGAGAGAGAGGGTAAACAACGAGTGAGAGAGAGTGGAAACATCGAGAGAGATAGAGGAAACATCGAGAGAGAGAGGAAACATCGAGAGAGAGAGAGAGGGGAAGCATCGAGAGAGAGAGAGGGGAAACATCGAGAGAGACCAAGGGGAAACATCGCGAGAGACCGAGGGGAAACATCGAGAGAGAGAGAGGAAACATCGAGAGAGAGAGAGGGGAAACATCAAGAGTGAGAGAGAAAAGATCGATATAGAGGGAGGAAACATCGAGAGAGAGAGAGAGAGGAAACATCGAGAGAGAGCGAGAGAGGAAACATCGAGAAAGAGAGAGGGGAAACATCGAGAGAGAGAGAGAGCAAACATCGAGAGAGAGAGAGAGGAAACATCGAGAGAGAGAGAGAGGGGAAACATCGAGAGAGAGAGAGGAAACATCGAGAGAGAGAGAGGGGAAACATCGAGAGAGAGAGAGGGGAAACATCGAGAGAGAGAGAGGGGAAACATCGAGAGAGAGAGGGGAAACATCGAAAGAGAGAGAGGGGAAACATTGAGAGAGAGAGAGGGGAAACATCGAGAGAGAGAGAGGAAACATCGCGAGAGACCGAGTGGAAATATCGAGAGAGACCGACAGGAAACATCGAGAGAGAGAGAGGGGAAACATCGAGAGAGAGAGAGGGGAAACATCGAGAGAGACCGAGGGGAAACAGCGAGAGAGAGAGAGGGGAAACATCGAGAGAGAGAGAGAGGAAACGTCGAGAGAGAGAGAGAGGAAACATCGAGAGAGAGAGAGGAAACATCGAGAGAGAGAGGGGAACATCATGAGAGAGAGAGGAAACATTGAGAGAGAGAGAGGAAACATCGAGAGAGAGAGAGAGGAAACATCGAGAGAGAGAGGGGAAACATCGAGCGAGACCGAGGGGAAACATCGAGAGAGAGTGAGGGGAAACATCGAGAGAGAGAGAGGGGAAACATCGAGAGAGAGAGAGAGGAAACATCGAGAGAGAGAAAACAAATACCAGTTTACCCTCAGTGATACCACTATAGGACACACTATGAGCTACACCTACCTTGGTCTAACTATTACAGCATCAGGGAGCTTCAGCATAGCAGTGAATGCACTAAAAGAAAAAGCCCGAAGAGCCCTATATGCAATAAAAAGAAAATTCTACAACATCCAAATCCCAATCAAAATCTGGCTCAAAATTTTTGACAGCATAATCCTGCCCATTGCACTGTACGGTAGTGAAGTATGGGGCCCGCTAAATCACCAAAGCTACACTAAATGGGAAAAACACACAATAGAAGCCCTACATGCAGAATTCTGCCGAAGCATCCTTCGCACCCAAAGAAAAACGCCAACAAATGCATGCAGAGCCGAACTAGGCAGATACCCACTGATAATAAACATCCAAAAACGAGCACTAAACTTCCTAAATCACCTCAAATCTAGCTCCCCAGACACCCTTCATTTCAAAGCCTTTCAGACCCAAGAGCTAAACCCAGAAAAGAGTCCCCTGAGTCAGCTGCTACTGAAACTAAGTACTCAGCCGGACCCTGACCAGCCCCAGACCAACACAGCCGTCCAAACACCAATCCGAGTGAACCAAATCATTAAAAAATGCAAAGAAACCTACCTGGAACATTGGAACAAAATAACCGAAAGCCAAAGCAGATTAGAATGTTACCGGGCCCTAAAAAGAGAATATAAACTGGCAGACTACCTCACGACCATCAGAGACACAAAACAGAGACAGACCCTCACCAGGTACAGACTAAGCGACCACCAACTGGAAATTGAAAAAGGCAGATACAAGAAATCCTGGCAGCCTAGAGAGAATAGAATATGCGATCAATGTCTGGCTGGCGAGGTTGAAACAGAAATGCATTTCCTCCTAAAATGCGAAAAATTCAACACATCAAGAAACATATTATTCAACAAGCTAAGCCAAACAACCCCAGATTTCAAGGAATTGGATGATCTGTCAAAATTGAGATTAGTCCTAGGAGAAGGAGACAGACCATACCTTGGGGCTAAATATGTAACAACATGTCACAACCTGAGGACGTTTAAAAGTAAGACTGTTTAAAATTAATATTGAACGTACCAAATGAAGTACAAAGACTGTTTAAAATTAATATTGTTTAAAAGTAATATTGTATATACCCAACAAATGTCAAATCGATTGACACCTACAGAATGTTGGAAAACTGTACCTTTTTGCTATGTAAGCTTTGGCAATATGGTTCTCTGTAAACTTTCATGCCAATAAAGCATTTGAACTGAACTGAACTGAACTGAACTGAACTGAGAGAGGCAATATCGAGAGAGAGAGTGGGGAAACATCGAGAGAGAGAGATTAAACATCGAGAGAGAGAGAGTGGAAACATCGAGAGAGGCCGAGGGGAAACAACGAGAATGACTGAGAGGCAACATCGAGAGAGACCGAGAGGAAACATCGAGAGAGACCGAGAGGAAACATCGAGAGAGAGAGAGGAAACATCGAGAGAGAGAGAGGAAACATCGAGAGAGAGTGCGGAAACATCGAGAGAGAGAGAGGAAACATCGAGAGAGAGAGCGGAAACATCGAGAGAGTTAGAGGAAACATCGAGAGAGAGAGGAAACATCGAGAGAGAGAGAGGGAAAACATCGAGAGAGAGAGGGGAAACATCGAGAGAGAGAGAGAGGAAACATCGAGTGAGAGAAAGGGGAAACATTGAGTGAGAGGGAGGAAACATCGAGAGAGAGAGAGGGGAAACATTGAGAGAGTGAGAGGAAACATCCAGAGAGAGAGAGAGGAAACATCGAAAGAGATAGAGGAAACATCGAGAGAGAGAGGAAACATCGAGAGAGAGAGAGGGAAAACATCGAGAGAGAGAGAGGGGAAACATCGAGAGAGACCACGGGGAAACATCGAGAGAGAGAGAGTTGAAACATTGAGAGAGAGAGAGGGGAAACATCGAGAGAGAGAGAGGGGAAACATCAAGAGAGAGAGAGGGGAAACATCGAGAGAGAGAGGAAACATCGAGAGAGAGGGGACATCGAGAGAGAGAGAGAGGGGAATCATTGAGAGAGAGAGAGGAAACTTCGAGAGAGACCGAGGGGAAACATCGAGAGAGAGATAGGAAACATCGAGAGAGAGAGAGGAAACATCGAGAGAGAGAGAGGGGAAAGATCGAGAGAGAGAGAGGAAACACCGAGAGAGAGAGGTAACATCGAGAGAGACCGAGGGGAAACATCAAGAGAGAGAGAGAGGAAACATCGAGAAAGAGAGAGGGGAAAAATTCAGAGAGAGAGAGGAAACATCGAGAGAGAGAGAGAGGAAACATCGAGAGAGAGGGAGGAAACATCGAGAGAGACCGAGGGGAAACATCAAGAGAGAGAGAGAGGAAACATCGAGAGAGAGTGGAAACATTCAGAGAGAGAGAGGAAACATCGAGAGAGAGAGAGAGGGGAAACATTCAGAGAGAGAGAGGAAACATCGAGAGAGACCGAGGGGAAACATCGAGAGAGAGAGAGGAAACATCGAGAGACAGAGAGAGGATACATCGAGAGAGAGAGAGGGGAAACATTGAGAGAGAGAGAGGAAACATCGAGAGAGACCGAGGGGAAACATCGAGAGAGAGACAGAGGAAACATTGGGAGAGGGAGAGGAAACATCGAGAGAGAGAGAGGGGAAACATCGTGAGAGAGAGAGGAAACATCGAGAGAGAGAGTGAGGAAACATCGAGAGAGAGGGAGGGGAAACATCGAGAGAGAGAGAGAGGAAACATCGAGAGAGAGAGAGGGGAAACATCGAGAGAGACTGAGAGGAAACATCGAGAGAGACTGAGGGGAAAGATCGAGAGAGAGAGAGGGGAAACATCGAGAGAGAGAGAGGAAACATCAAGAGAGAGAGAGGGGAAACATCGAGAGAGAGAGAGGAAACATCGAGAGAGACCGAGGGAAAGATCGGGAGAGAGAGAGAGGAAACATCGAGAGAGAAAGAGGGGGAACATCGAGAGAGAGAGAGGGGAAACATCGAGAGAGAGAGAGGGGAAACATCAAGAGAGAGAGAGGGGAAACATCGAGAGAGAGAGAGGGGAAACATCGAGAGAGACCGAGGGGAAACTTCGAGAGAGACCGAGGGAAACATCGAGAGAGAGAGAGGAAACATCGAGAGAGCGAGAGGGGACATCGAGAGAGAGAGAGGGGAAACATTGAGAGAGAGAGAGGAAACATCGAGAGAGACCGAGGGGAAACATCGAGAGAGAGGAAACATCGAGAGAGAGAGAGGAAACATCGAGAGAGAGAGAGGGGAAACATTGAGAGAGAGAGAGGAAACATCGAGAGAGAGAGAGGGGAAACATTGAGAGAGAGCGCGAGGAAACATGGAGAGAGAGAGGAAACATCGAGAGATACTGAGGGGAAATATCGAGAGAGAGAGAGAGGAAACATCGGGAGAGAGAGAGGGTAAACATCGAGTGAGAGAGAGTGGAAACATCGAGAGAGATAGAGGAAACATCGAGAGAGAGAGGAAACATCGAGAGAGAGAGAGGGGAAACATCGAGAGAGAGAGAGAGGGGAAAAATCGAGAGAGGCCGAGGGGAAACATCGAGAGAGACCGAGGGGAAACATCGAGAGAGAGAGGAAACATTGAGAGAGAGAGAGGGGAAACTTCGAAAGAGAGCGAGGGGAAACATTGAGAGAGAGAGAGGGGAAACATCGAGAGAGAGAGAGGAAACATCGAGAGAGAGAGGAAACATCGAGAGAGAGAGAGGGAAAACATCGAGAGAGAGAGAGGGGAAACATCGAGAGAGACCGAGGGGAAACATCGAGAGAGAGAGAGTGGAATCATCGAGAGAGAGAGAGTGGAGATGCAGGGTGCGATACTCAAACTATTCAACATCATATTACGCTCAGGCTGTTTTCCCGATATCTGGTGCCAAGGACTAATCTCCCCCATATATAAAAGTGGAAACAAATCAGACCCAAATAACTACCGCGGCATCTGTGTCAACAGTTGTCTAGGGAAGTTATTCTGCAGTATTCTAAATAGTAGATTACTTGATTTTCTTAACAAACATAATATCCTCAGAAAAAAACAAATAGGCTTTCTTCCAAAACACCGCACCACCGACCATATCTATACCCTTCACACCCTCATCGAAAAACATAAACACCAAACAAAAAATGGGAAAATATTCGCCTGTTTCATCGACTTCAAGAAAGCCTTTGACTCTATATGGCACGAAGGGCTCTATTATAAACTTCTTCAGTGTGGAATAGGGGGCAAAGTCTATGACCTTATTAAATCAATGTATCTGAAAAACAAATGCGGGGTCAAAATTGGAGACAAACGCACCGATTTCTTCACCCAGAGAAGAGGCATCCGGCAGGGCTGCAATTTGAGCCCGACCCTGTTCAACATATACATAAATGAATTAGCAGACATGCTGGAGCAAAGCGAGTCACCAGGTCTCCGTCTCCTAGATGGAGAAGTGAAGTCCCTGTTCTATGCGGACGACCTGGTTCTGCTGTCTCCCACAGAACAGGGATTACAGCAACAACTAGACCTACTCGAAAAATACTGCCAAAATTGGGCTCTAACAGTAAATCTAAAGAAAACCAACATCATGATTTTTCAGAAAAGACCCAGATGTCAGGAAAACAAATACCAGTTTACCCTCAGTGATACCACTATAGGACACACTATGAGCTACACCTACCTTGGTCTAACTATTACAGCATCAGGGAGCTTCAGCATAGCAGTGAATGCACTAAAAGAAAAAGCCCGAAGAGCCCTATATGCAATAAAAAGAAAATTCTACAACATCCAAATCCCAATCAAAATCTGGCTCAAAATTTTTGACAGCATAATCCTGCCCATTGCACTGTACGGTAGTGAAGTATGGGGCCCGCTAAATCACCAAAGCTACACTAAATGGGAAAAACACACAATAGAAGCCCTACATGCAGAATTCTGCCGAAGCATCCTTCGCACCCAAAGAAAAACGCCAACAAATGCATGCAGAGCCGAACTAGGCAGATACCCACTGATAATAAACATCCAAAAACGAGCACTAAACTTCCTAAATCACCTCAAATCTAGCTCCCCAGACACCCTTCATTTCAAAGCCTTTCAGACCCAAGAGCTAAACCCAGAAAAGAGTCCCCTGAGTCAGCTGCTACTGAAACTAAGTACTCAGCCGGACCCTGACCAGCCCCAGACCAACACAGCCGTCCAAACACCAATCCGAGTGAACCAAATCATTAAAAAATGCAAAGAAACCTACCTGGAACATTGGAACAAAATAACCGAAAGCCAAAGCAGATTAGAATGTTACCGGGCCCTAAAAAGAGAATATAAACTGGCAGACTACCTCACGACCATCAGAGACACAAAACAGAGACAGACCCTCACCAGGTACAGACTAAGCGACCACCAACTGGAAATTGAAAAAGGCAGATACAAGAAATCCTGGCAGCCTAGAGAGAATAGAATATGCGATCAATGTCTGGCTGGCGAGGTTGAAACAGAAATGCATTTCCTCCTAAAATGCGAAAAATTCAACACATCAAGAAACATATTATTCAACAAGCTAAGCCAAACAACCCCAGATTTCAAGGAATTGGATGATCTGTCAAAATTGAGATTAGTCCTAGGAGAAGGAGACAGACCATACCTTGGGGCTAAATATGTAACAACATGTCACAACCTGAGGACTGTTTAAAAGTAAGACTGTTTAAAATTAATATTGAACGTACCAAATGAAGTAGAAAGACTGTTTAAAATTAATATTGTTTAAAAGTAATATTGTATATACCCAACAAATGTCAAATCGATTGACACCTACAGAATGTTGGAAAACTGTACCTTTTTGCTATGTAAGCTTTGGCAATATGGTTCTCTGTAAACTTTCATGCCAATAAAGCATTTGAACTGAACTGAACTGAACTGAACTGAACTGAGAGGGGAAACATCGAGAGAGAGAGAGGGGAAACATCAAGAGAGAGAGAGGGGAAACATCGAGAGAGAGAGGAAACATCGAGAGAGAGAGAGGGGACATCGAGAGAGAGAGAGAAGGGAATCATTGAGAGAGAGAGAGGAAACTTCGAGAGAGACCGAGGGGAAACATCGAGAGAGAGAGAGGAAACATCGAGAGAGAGAGAGGAAACATCGAGAGAGAGAGAGGGGAAACATCGAGAGAGAGAGAGGAAACATCGAGAGAGAGAGGTAACATCGAGAGAGACCGAGGGGAAACATCAAGAGAGAGAGAGAGGAAACATCGAGAAAGAGAGAGGGGAAACATTCAGAGAGAGAAAGGGAACATCGAGAGAGAGAGAGAGGAAACATCGAGAGAGAGAGAGGAAATATCGAGAGAGACCGAGGGGAAACATCAAGAGAGAGAGAGAGAGGAAACATCGAGAGAGAGAGAGTGGAAACATTCAGAGAGAGAGAGGAAACATCGAGAGAGAGAGAGAGGGGAAACATTGAGAGAGACCGAGGGGAAACATCGAGAGAGAGAGAGGGGAAACATCGAGAGAGAGAGAGGGGAAACATCGAGAGAGAGAGAGAGGAAACGTCGAGAGAGAGAGAGAGGAAACATCGAGAGAGAGAGAGGAAACATCGAGAGAGAGTGGGGAAACATCATCAGAGAGAGAGGAAACATTGAGAGAGAGAGTGGAAACATCGAGAGAGAGAGAGAGAAGCCCTACATGCAGAATTCTGCCGAAGCATGCTTCGCACCCAAAGAAAAACGCCAACAAATGCATGCAGAGCCGAACTAGGCAGATACCCACTGATAATAAACATCCAAAAACGAGCACTAAACTTCCTAAATCACCTCAAATCTAGCTCCCCAGACACCCTTCATTTCAAAGCCTTTCAGACCCAAGAGCTAAACCCAGAAAAGAGTCCCCTGAGTCAGCTGCTACTGAAACTAAGTACTCAGCCGGACCCTGACCAGCCCCAGACCAACACAGCCGTCCAAACACCAATCCGAGTGAACCAAATAATTAAACAATGCAAAGAAACCTACCTGGAACATTGGAACAAAATAACCGAAAGCCAAAGCAGATTAGAATGTTACCGGGCCCTAAAAAGAGATTATAAACTGGCAGACTGCCTCACGACCATCAGAGACACAAAACAGAGACAGACCCTCACCAGGTACAGACTAAGCGACCACCAACTGGAAATTGAAAAAGGCAGATACAAGAAATCCTGGCAGCCTAGAGAGAATAGAATATGCGATCAATGTCTGGCCGGCGAGGTTGAAACAGAAATGCATTTCCTCCTAAAATGCGAATAATTCAACACATCAAGAAATATATTATTCAACAAGCTAAGCCAAACAACCCCAGATTTCAAGGAATTGGATGACCTGTCAAAATTGAGATTAGTCCTGGGAGAAGGAGACAGAAAATAGCTTGGGGCCAAATATGTAACAACATGTCACAACCTGAGGACTGTTTAAAATTAAGACTGTTTAAAATTAATATTGAACGTGCCAAATGAAGTAGAAAGACTGTTTAAAATTAATATTGTTTAAAAGTAACATTGTATGTACCCAACAAATGTCAAATCGATTGACACCTACAGAATGTTGGAAAACTGTACCTTTTTGCTATGTAAGCTTTGGCAATATGGTTCTCTGTCAACTTTCATGCCAATAAAGCATTTGAATTGGAATTGGAATTGGAATTGGAAACATCGAGAGAGAGGGAGGGGAAACATCGAGAGAGACCGAGGGGAAACATCGAGAGAGAGAGAGGGGAAACATCGAGAGAGAGAGGGGAAACATCCAGAGAGAGAGAGGGGAAACATCGAGAGAGAGAGAGAGGAAACATCGAGAGAGACTGAGAGGACACATCGAGAGAGAGAGGGAGGAAACATCGAGAGAGACCGAGGGGAAACCTCGAGAGAGATTGGGAGGAAACATTGAGAGAGAGAGAGGGGAAACATCGAGAGAGAGAGAGGGGAAGCATCGAGAGAGAGAGCGGAACATTGAGAGAGAGAGAGGGGAAACATCGAGAGAGAGAGCGGAAACATTGAGAGAGAGAGAGGGGAAACAAGGAGAATGACTGAGAGGCAACATCGAGAGAGACAGAGGGGAAACATCGAGAGAGAGAGAGGAAATGTCGAGAGAGAGAGAGGGGAAACATCGAGAGAGAGAGAGGAAACATCGAGAGAGAGAGAGGGGAAACATCGAGAGAGACCGAGGGGAAACAACGAGAACGACTGAGAGGCAACATCGAGAGAGACCGAGGGGAAACATCGAGAGAGAGGGGAAACATCGAGAGAGAGAGAGGGGAAACATCGAGAGAGACTGAGAGGAAACATCGAGAGAGAGAGGAAACATTGAGAGAGACCGAGGGAAAACATCGAGAGAGAGAGAGGAAACATCAAGAGAGAGAGAGGAAACATCGAGAGAGAGAGAGGATACATCGAGAGAGAGAGAGGAAACATCGAGAGAGATAGAGGAAACATCGAGAGAGAGAGGAAACATCGAGAGAGAGAGAGGGAAAACATCGAGAGAGAGAGGGGAACCATCGAGAGAGAGAGAGAGGAAACATCAAGAGAGAGAAAGGGGAAACATCGACTGAGAGAGAGGAAACATCGAGAGAGAGAGTGGGGAACCATCGAGAGAGAGAGAGAGGAAACATCAAGAGAGAGAAAGGGGAAACATCGACTGAGAGAGAGGAAACATCGAGAGAGAAAGAGGGGAAACATCGAATTGGAGACAAACGCACCGGTTTCTTCACCCCGAGAAGAGGCGTCCGGCAGGGCTGCAATTTGAGCCCGACCCTGTTCAACATATACATAAATGAATTAGCAGACATGCTGGAGCAAAGCGAGTCACCGGGTCTCTGTCTCCTGGATGGAGAAGTGAAATCCCTGTTCTATGCAGACGACCTGGTTCTGCTGTCTCCCACAGAACAGGGATTACAGCAACAACTAGACCTACTCGACAAATACTGCCAAAATTGGGCCCTAACAGTAAATCTAAAGAAAGCCAACATCATGATTTTTCAAAAAAGGCCCAGGTGTCAGGAAAACAAATACCAGTTTACTCTCAGTGATACCATCATAGGACACACTATGAGCTACACTTACCTTGGTCTAACCATTACAGCATCAGGGAGCTTCAGCATAGCAGTGAATGCACTAAAATTAAAAGCCCGAAGAGCCCTATATGCAATAAAAAGAAAATTCTACAACATCCAAATCCCAATCAAAATCTGGCTCAAAATATTTGACAGCATAATCCTGCCCATTGCGCTGTACGGTAGTGAAGTATGGGGCCCGCTCAATCACCATAGCTACACTAAATGGGAAAAACACACAATAGAAGCCCTACATGCAGAATTTTGCCGAAGCATTCTTCGCACCCAAAGGAAAACACCAACAAATGCATGCAGAGCCGAACTAGGCAGATACCCACTGATAATAAACATCCAAAAACGAGCACTAACCTTCCTAAATCACCTCAAATCTAGCTCCCCAGACACCCTTCATTTTAAAGCCTTCCAGACCCAAGAGCTAAACCAAGAAAAGAGTCCCCTGAGTCAGCTGCTACTGAAACTAAGTACTCCTACTCAGCCGGACCCTGACCAGTCCCAGACCAACACTGCCGTCCAAACACCAATCCGAGTGAACCAAACCATTAAACAATGCAAAGAAACCTACCTGGAACATTGGAACAAAATAACCAAAAGCCAAAGCAGATTAGAATGTTACCGGGCCCTAAAAAGAGAATATAAACTGGCAGACTATCTCTCGACCATCAGAGACACAAAACAGAGACAGACCCTCACCAGGTACAGACTAAGCGACCACCAACTGGCAATTGAAAAAGGAAGATACAAGAAATCCTGGCAGCCTAGAGAGAATAGAATGTGTGATCAATGTCTGGCCGGTGAGGTTGAGACAGAGATGCATTTCCTCCTAAAATGCGAAAAATTCAACACAACAAGAAACATATTATTTGACAAGCTCAGCCAAACAACCCCAGATTTCAAATAATTGGATGACCTGTCAAAATTAAGATTAGTCCTGGGAGAAGGAGACAGACCATACCTTGGTGCCAAATATGTAACAACATGTCACAACCTGAGGACTGTTTAAAATTAATACTGAATGTACCCAATGATGTACAACGACTGTTTAAATTAATATTGTTTAAACTAATATTGTATGTACCCAACGAAGGTCAAAATTGTTTGATACCTACAGAATGTTGCAAAACTGTACTTTTTGTTATGAAAGCTTTGGCAATATGGTTCCCTGTAAACTTTTATGCCAATAAAGCATTTGAATTGAATTGAGAGGAAACATCGAGTGAGAGAGAGAGGAAACATCGTGAAAGAGAGAGGGGAAACATCGAGAGAGAGAGGAAACATCGAGAGAGAGAGAGAGGAAACATCGAGAGAGACTGAGAGGAAACATCGAGAGAGACCGAGAGGGGAAACATCGAGAGAGAGAGAGGGGAAAAATCAAGTGAGACCGAGTGGAAACATCGAGAGAGAGAGAGGAAACATCGAGAGAGAGAGAGAGGAAACATCGAGAGAGAAAGAGGGGAAACATCGAGAGAGAGAGAGGGGAAACTTCGAGAGAGAGAGAGGGGAAGAATCGAAAGAGAGAGAGGGGAAACATTGAGAGAGAGAGAGGGGAAACATCGAGAGAGAGAGAGGGGAAAAATCGAGAGAGAGAGAGGGGAAACATCGAGAGAGAGAGAGGGGAAACATCGAGAGAGAGAGCGGAAACATTGAGAGAGAGAGGGGAAACATCGAGAGAGACCAAGGTGAAACATCGAGAGAGAGAGACTGAGAGGAAACAACGAGTGGGAGAGAGGGGCAACATCGAGAGAGAGGGGAAATATCGAGAGAGAGAGAGGGGAAACATCGAGAGAGAGAGACTGAGAGGAAACAACGAGTGGGAGAAAGGGGCAACATCGAGAGAGAGAGCGGAAACATTGAGAGAGAGAGAGGAAACATCAAGAGAGACCGAGGGGAAACTTCGAGAGAGACCGAGGCGAAACATCGAGAGAGGGAGAGGAAACATCGAGAGAGAGAGAGAGAGGGGAAACATCGAGAGAGACAGAGAGGAGACATTGAGAGAGAGAGAGGAAACATCGAGAGAGAGAGAGGGGAAGCATCGAGAGAGAGAGAGAGGAAACATCGAGAGAGAGAGAGAGGGGAAACATCGAGAGAGAGAGAGGAAACATCGAGAGAGAGAGAGGGGAAACATCGAGAGAGAAAGAGGGGAAACATCGAGAGAGAGAGAGAGGAAACATCCAGAGAGAAAGAGAGGAAACATCAAGTGACAGAGAGGGGAAACATCGAGAAAGAGAGAGGAAACATCGAGAGAGACTGAGAGGAAACTTCGAGAGAGAGAGAGGGGAAACATCGAGAGAGAGAGAGGGGAAACATCGAGAGAGAGAGAGGAAACATCGAGAGAGAGAGAGAGGAAACATCCAGAGAGAAAGAGAGGAAACATCAAGTGACAGAGAGGGGAAACATCGAGAAAGAGAGGGGAAACATCGAGAGAGAGAGAGGAAACATCGAGAGAGAGAGAGAGGAAACATCGAGAGAGAGAGAGGAAACATCGAGAGAGACTGAGAGGAAACTTCGAGAGAGAGAGAGGGGAAACATCGAGAGAGAGAGAGGGGAAACATCGAGAGAGAGAGAGAGGAAACATCGAGAGAGAGAGAGGGGAATCATTGAGAGAAAGAGAGGGGAAACATCGAGAGAGAGAGAGGGGAAACATTGAGAGAGAGAGAGGAAACATTGAGAGAGACCGAGGGGAAACATTGAGAGAGAGAGAGGAAACAACGAGAGAGAGAGAGGAAACATCGAGAGCGAGAGAGGGGAAACATCGAGAGAGAGAGAGAGGAAACATCAAGAGAGAGAGGAAACATCGAGAGAGACCGAGGGGAAACATCGAGAGAGAGAGAGAGGAAACATCGGGAGAGAGATAGGGTAAACATCGAGTGAGGGAGAGAGGAAACATCGAGAGAGATAGAGGAAACATCGAGAGAGAGAGGAAACATCGAGAGAGAGAGAGAGGGGAAACATCGAGAGAGAGAGAGAGGGGAAACATCGAGAGCCACCGAGGGGAAACATCGAGAGAGACCGAGGGGAAACATCGAGAGAGAGAGAGGAAACATCGAGAGAGAGAGAGGGGAAACATCGAGAGAGAGAGAGGAAACATCGAGAGAGAGAGAGGAAACATCGAGAGAGAGAGAGGGGAAACATCGATAGAGAGGAAACATCGAGTGAGACCGAGGGGAAACATCGAGAGAGAGAGAGAGAGGAAACATCGGGAGAGAGAGAGGAAACATCGAGAGAGAGAGGGAGGAAACATCGAGAGAGATACAGGAAACATCGAGAGAGAGAGAGAGGAAACATCGAGAGAGAGAGAGAGGAAGCATCGAGAGAGAGAGAGGAAACATCGAGACAGAGAGAGGGGAAACATCGTGAGAGAGAGAGGGGAAACATCGAGAGAGAGAGAGGGGAAACATCGAGAGAGAGAGGGGAAACATCGAGAGAGAGAGAGGGGAAACATCTAGAGATAGAGAGAGGAAACATCGAGAGAGACTGAGAGGAAACATCGAGAGAGACCGAGGGGAAACATCGAGAGAGAGAGAGAGGAAACATTGAGAGAGAGAGAGGGGAAACATTGAGAGAGAGAGAGGGGAAGCATCGAGAGAGAGAGCGGAGTATTGAGAGAGAGAGAGGGGAAACATCGAGAGAGAGAGCGGAAACATTGAGAGAGAGAGAGGGGAAACAACGAGAACGACTGAGAGGCAACATCGAGAGAGACAGAGGGGAAACATCGAGAGAGAGAGAGGAAATATCGAGAGAGAGAGAGGGGAAACATCTAGAGAGAGAGAGGAAACATCGAGAGAGAGAGAGGGGAAACATCGAGAGAGACCGAGGGGAAACAATGACAACGACTGAGAGGCAACATCGATAGAGACCGAGGGGAAACATCGAGAGAGAGAGAGGGGAAACATCGAGAGAGAGAGAGGGGAAACATCGAGAGAGACTGAGAGGAAACATCGAGAGAGAGAGAGGAAACATCGAGAGAGATAGAGGAAACATCGAGAGAGAGAGGAAACATCGAGAGAGAGAGGGAGGAAACATCGAGAGAGATACAGGAAACATCGAGAGAGAGAGAGAGGAAACATCGAGAGAGAGAGAGAGGAAGCATCGAGAGAGAGAGAGGAAACATCGAGAGAGAGAGAGGGGAAACATCGTGAGAGAGAGAGGGGAAACATCGAGAGAGAGAGAGGGGAAACATCGAGAGAGAGAGGGGAAACATCGAGAGAGAGAGAGGGGAAACATCTAGAGATAGAGAGAGGAAACATCGAGAGAGACTGAGAGGAAACATCGAGAGAGACCGAGGGGAAACATCGAGAGAGAGAGAGAGGAAACATTGAGAGAGAGAGAGGGGAAACATTGAGAGAGAGAGAGGGGAAGCATCGAGAGAGAGAGCGGAACATTGAGAGAGAGAGAGGGGAAACATCGAGAGAGAGAGCGGAAACATTGAGAGAGAGAGAGGGGAAACAACGAGAACGACTGAGAGGCAACATCGAGAGAGACAGAGGGGAAACATCGAGAGAGAGAGAGGAAATATCGAGAGAGAGAGAGGGGAAACATCTAGAGAGAGAGAGGAAACATCGAGAGAGAGAGAGGGGAAACATCGAGAGAGACCGAGGGGAAACAATGACAACGACTGAGAGGCAACATCGATAGAGACCGAGGGGAAACATCGAGAGAGAGAGAGGGGAAACATCGAGAGAGAGAGAGGGGAAACATCGAGAGAGACTGAGAGGATACATCGAGAGAGAGAGAGGAAACATCGAGAGAGTTAGAGGAAACATCGAGAGAGAGAGGAAACATCGAGAGAGAGAGAGGGAAAACATCGAGAGAGAGAGGGGAACCATCGAGAGAGAGAGAGAGGAAACATCAAGAGAGAGAAAGGGGAAACATCGACTGAGAGAGAGGAAACATCGAGAGAGAGAGTGGGGAAACATCGAGAGAGAGAGAGAGAGGAAACATCGAGAGAGAAAGAGGGGAAACATCGAATTGGAGACAAACGCACCGGTTTCTTCACCCCGAGAAGAGGCGTCCGGCAGGGCTGCAATTTGAGCCCGACCCTGTTCAACATATACATAAATGAATTAGCAGACATGCTGGAGCAAAGCGAGTCACCGGGTCTCTGCCTCCTGGATGGAGAAGTGAAATCCCTGTTCTATGCAGACGACCTGGTTCTGCTGTCTCCCACAGAACAGGGATTACAGCAACAACTAGACCTACTCGACAAATACTGCCAAAATTGGGCCCTAACAGTAAATCTAAAGAAAGCCAACATCATGATTTTTCAAAAAAGGCCCAGGTGTCAGGAAAACAAATACCAGTTTACTCTCAGTGATACCATCATAGGACACACTATGAGCTACACTTACCTTGGTCTAACCATTACAGCATCAGGGAGCTTCAGCATAGCAGTGAATGCACTAAAATTAAAAGCCCGAAGAGCCCTATATGCAATAAAAAGAAAATTCTACAACATCCAAATCCCAATCAAAATCTGGCTCAAAATATTTGACAGCATAATCCTGCCCATTGCGCTGTACGGTAGTGAAGTATGGGGCCCGCTCAATCACCATAGCTACACTAAATGGGAAAAACACACAATAGAAGCCCTACATGCAGAATTTTGCCGAAGCATTCTTCGCACCCAAAGGAAAACACCAACAAATGCATGCAGAGCCGAACTAGGCAGATACCCACTGATAATAAACATCCAAAAACGAGCACTAAACTTCCTAAATCACCTCAAATCTAGCTCCCCAGACACCCTTCATTTTAAAGCCTTCCAGACCCAAGAGCTAAACCAAGAAAAGAGTCCCCTGAGTCAGCTGCTACTGAAACTAAGTACTCCTACTCAGCCGGACCCTGACCAGTCCCAGACCAACACTGCCGTCCAAACACCAATCCGAGTGAACCAAACCATTAAACAATGCAAAGAAACCTACCTGGAACATTGGAACAAAATAACCAAAAGCCAAAGCAGATTAGAATGTTACCGGGCCCTAAAAAGAGAATATAAACTGGCAGACTATCTCTCGACCATCAGAGACACAAAACAGAGACAGACCCTCACCAGGTACAGACTAAGCGACCACCAACTGGCAATTGAAAAAGGAAGATACAAGAAATCCTGGCAGCCTAGAGAGAATAGAATGTGTGATCAATGTCTGGCCGGTGAGGTTGAGACAGAGATGCATTTCCTCCTAAAATGCGAAAAATTCAACACAACAAGAAACATATTATTTGACAAGCTCAGCCAAACAACCCCAGATTTCAAATAATTGGATGACCTGTCAAAATTAAGATTAGTCCTGGGAGAAGGAGACAGACCATACCTTGGTGCCAAATATGTAACAACATGTCACAACCTGAGGACTGTTTAAAATTAATACTGAATGTACCCAATGATGTACAACGACTGTTTAAATTAATATTGTTTAAACTAATATTGTATGTACCCAACGAAGGTCAAAATTGTTTGATACCTACAGAATGTTGCAAAACTGTACTTTTTGTTATGAAAGCTTTGGCAATATAGTTCCCTGTAAACTTTTATGCCAATAAAGCATTTGAATTGAATTGAGAGGAAACATCGAGTGAGAGAGAGAGGAAACATCGTGAAAGAGAGAGGGGAAACATCGAGAGAGAGAGGAAACATCGAGAGAGAGAGAGAGGAAACATCGAGAGAGACTGAGAGGAAACATCGAGAGAGACCGAGAGGGGAAACATCGAGAGAGAGAGAGGGGAAACATCAAGAGAGACCGAGTGGAAACATCGAGAGAGAGAGAGGAAACATCGAGAGAGAGAGAGAGGAAACATCGAGAGAGAAAGAGGGGAAACATCGAGAGAGAGAGAGGGGAAACTTCGAGAGAGAGAGAGGGGAAGAATCGAAAGAGAGAGAGGGGAAACATTGAGAGAGAGAGAGGGGAAACATCGAGAGAGAGAGAGGGGAAAAATCGAGAGAGAGAGAGGGGAAACATCGAGAGAGAGAGAGGGGAAACATCGAGAGAGAGAGCGGAAACATTGAGAGAGAGAGGGGAAACATCGAGAGAGAC
The DNA here is from genome assembly GCF_052327205.1 of Somniosus microcephalus. Taxonomy (NCBI): domain Eukaryota; kingdom Metazoa; phylum Chordata; class Chondrichthyes; order Squaliformes; family Somniosidae; genus Somniosus; species Somniosus microcephalus. Next base: position 46,367,437 of record NW_028225181.1, on the reverse strand, counting down.
CAAGGGGAAACATCGAGAGAGAGAGACTGAGAGGAAACAACGAGTGGGAGAGAGGGGCAACATCGAGAGAGAGGGGAAACATCGAGAGAGAGAGAGGGGAAACATCGAGAGAGAGAGACTGAGAGGAAACAACGAGTGGGAGAAAGGGGCAACATCGAGAGAGAGAGCGGAAACATTGAGAGAGAGAGAGGAAACATCAAGAGAGACCGAGGGGAAACGTCGAGAGAGACCGAGGCGAAACATCGAGAGAGGGAGAGGAAACATCGAGAGAGAGAGAGAGAGGGGAAACATCGAGAGAGACAGAGAGGAGACATTGAGAGAGAGAGAGGAAACATCGAGAGAGAGAGAGGGGAAGCATCGAGAGAGAGAGAGAGGAAACATCGAGAGAGAGAGAGAGGGGAAACATCGAGAGAGAGAGAGGAAACATCGAGAGAGAGAGAGGGGAAACATCGAGAGAGAAAGAGGGGAAACATCGAGAGAGAGAGAGAGGAAACATCCAGAGAGAAAGAGAGGAAACATCAAGTGACAGAGAGGGGAAACATCGAGAAAGGGAGAGGAAACATCGAGAGAGACTGAGAGGAAACTTCGAGAGAGAGAGAGGGGAAACATCGAGAGAGAGAGAGGGGAAACATCGAGAGAGAGAGAGGAAACATCGAGAGAGAGAGAGAGGAAACATCCAGAGAGAAAGAGAGGAAACATCAAGTGACAGAGAGGGGAAACATCGAGAAAGAGAGGGGAAACATCGAGAGAGAGAGAGGAAACATCGAGAGAGAGAGAGAGGAAACATCGAGAGAGAGAGAGGAAACATCGAGAGAGACTGAGAGGAAACTTCGAGAGAGAGAGAGGGGAAACATCGAGAGAGAGAGAGGGGAAACATCGAGAGAGAGAGAGAGGAAACATCGAGAGAGAGAGAGGGGAATCATTGAGAGAGAGAGAGGGGAAACATGGAGAGAGAGAGAGGGGAAACATTGAGAGAGAGAGAGGAAACATTGAGAGAGACCGAGGGGAAACATCGAGAGAGAGAGAGGAAACAACGAGAGAGAGAGAGGAAACATCGAGAGCGAGAGAGGGGAAACATCGAGAGAGAGAGAGAGGAAACATCAAGAGAGAGAGGAAACATCGAGAGAGACCGAGGGGAAACATCGAGAGAGAGAGAGAGGAAACATCGGGAGAGAGATAGGGTAAACATCGAGTGAGGGAGAGAGGAAACATCGAGAGAGATAGAGGAAACATCGAGAGAGAGAGGAAACATCGAGAGAGAGAGAGAGGGGAAACATCGAGAGAGAGAGAGAGGGGAAACATCGAGAGCCACCGAGGGGAAACATCGAGAGAGACCGAGGGGAAACATCGAGAGAGAGAGAGGAAACATCGAGAGAGAGAGAGGGGAAACATCGAGAGAGAGAGAGGAAACATCGAGAGAGAGAGAGGAAACATCGAGAGAGAGAGAGGGGAAACATCGATAGAGAGGAAACATCGAGAGAGACCGAGGGGAAACATCGAGAGAGAGAGAGAGAGGAAACATCGGGAGAGAGAGAGGAAACATCGAGAGAGAGAGGGAGGAAACATCGAGAGAGATACAGGAAACATCGAGAGAGAGAGAGAGGAAACATCGAGAGAGAGAGAGAGGAAGCATCGAGAGAGAGAGAGGAAACATCGAGAGAGAGGGGAAACATCGTGAGAGAGAGAGGGGAAACATCGAGAGAGAGAGAGGGGAAACATCGAGAGAGAGAGGGGAAACATCGAGAGAGAGAGAGGGGAAACATCTAGAGATAGAGAGAGGAAACATCGAGAGAGACTGAGAGGAAACATCGAGAGAGACCGAGGGGAAACATCGAGAGAGAGAGAGAGGAAACATTGAGAGAGAGAGAGGGGAAACATTGAGAGAGAGAGAGGGGAAGCATCGAGAGAGAGAGCGGAACATTGAGAGAGAGAGAGGGGAAACATCGAGAGAGAGAGCGGAAACATTGAGAGAGAGAGAGGTGAAACAACGAGAACGACTGAGAGGCAACATCGAGAGAGACAGAGGGGAAACATCGAGAGAGAGAGAGGAAATATCGAGAGAGAGAGAGGGGAAACATCTAGAGAGAGAGAGGAAACATCGAGAGAGAGAGAGGGGAAACATCGAGAGAGACCGAGGGGAAACAATGACAACGACTGAGAGGCAACATCGATAGAGACCGAGGGGAAACATCGAGAGAGAGAGAGGGGAAGCATCGAGAGAGAGAGAGGGGAAACATCGAGAGAGACTGAGAGGAAACATCGAGAGAGAGAGAGGAAACATTGAGAGAGACCGAGGGGAAACATCGGGAGAGAGAGAGGAAACATCGAGAGAGAGAGAGGAAACATCGAGAGAGAGAGAGGAAACATCGAGAGAGATAGAGGAAACATCGAGAGAGAGAGGAAACATCGAGAGAGAGAGAGGGAAAACATCGAGTGGGAGAGGGGAAACATCGAGAGAGAGAGAGAGGAAACATCAAGGGAGAGAAAGGGGAAACATCGAGTGGGAGAGAGGAAACATCGAGAGAGAGAGAGGGGAAACATCGAGAGAGAGAGAGAGGAAACATCGAGAGAGAAAGAGGGGAAACATCGAATTGGACACAAAAGCACCGGTTTCTTCACCCAGAGAAGAGGCGTCTGGCAGGGCTGCAATTTGAGCCCGACCCTGTTCAACATATACATAAATGAATTAGCAGACATGCTGGAGCAAAGCGAGTCACCGGGTCTCTCTCTTCTGGATGGAGAAGTGAAATCCCTGTTCTATGCAGACGACCTGGTTCTGCTGTCTCCCACAGAACAGGGATTACAGCAACAACTAGACCTACTCGACAAATACTGCCAAAATTGGGCCCTAACAGTAAATCTAAAGAAAACCAACATCATGATTTTTCAGAAAAGGCCCAGGTGTCAGGAAAACAAATACCAGTTTACTCTCAGTGATACCATCATAGGACACACTATGAGCTACACTTACCTTGGTCTAACCATTACAGCATCAGGGAGCTTCAGCATAGCAGTGAATGCACTAAAAGAAAAAGCCCGAAGAGCCCTATATGCAACAAAAGGAAAATTCTACAACATCCAAATCCCAATCAAAATCTGGCTCATAATATTTGACAGCATAATCCTGCCCATTGCGCTGTACGGTAGTGAAGTATGGGGCCCGCTCAATCACCATAGCTACACTAAATGGGAAAAACACACAATAGAAGCCCTACATGCAGAATTATGCCGAAGCATTCTTCGCACCCAAAGGAAAACACCAACAAATGCATGCAGAGCCGAACTAGGCAGATACCCACTGATAATAAACATCCAAAAACGAGCACTAAACTTCCTAAATCACCTCAAATCTAGCTCCCCAGACACCCTTCATTTTAAAGCCTTCCAGACCCAAGAGCTAAACCCAGAAAAGAGTCCCCTGAGTCAGCTGCTACTGAAACTAAGTACTCCTACTCAGCCGGACCCTGACCTGTCCCAGACCAACACTGCCGTCCAAACACCAATCCGAGTGAACCAAATCATTAAACAATGCAAAGAAACCTACCTGGAACATTGGAACAAAATAACCAAAAGCCAAAGCAGATTAGAATGTTACCGGGCCCTAAAAAGAGAATATAAACTGGCAGACTATCTCTCGACCATCAGAGACACAAAACAGAGACAGACCCTCACCAGGTACCCATTAAGCGACCACCAACTGGCAATTGAAAAAGGAAGATACAAGAAATCCTGGCAGCCTAGAGAGAATAGAATATGTGATCAATGTCTGGCTGGTGAGGTTGAGACAGAGATGCATTTCCTTCTAAAATGCGAAAAATTCAACACAACAAGAAACATATTATTTGACAAGCTCAGCCAAACAACACCAGATTTCAAAGAATTGGATGACCTGTCAAAATTAAGATTAGTCCTGGGAGAAGGAGACAGACCATACCTTGGTGCCAAATATGTAACAACATGTCACAACCTGAGGACTGTTTAAAATAATACTGAATGTACCCAATGATGTACAACGACTGTTTAAATTAATATTGTTTAAACTAATATTGTATGTACCCAACGAAGGTCAAAATTGTTTGATACCTACAGAATGTTGCAAAACTGTACTTTTTGTTATGAAAGCTTTGGCAATATGGTTCCCTGTAAACCTTTATGCCAATAAAGAATTTGAATTGAATTGAGAGGAAACATCGAGTGAGAGAGAGAGGAAACATCGTGAAAGAGAGAGGGGAAACATCGAGAGAGAGAGGAAACATCGAGAGAGAGAGAGAGGAAACATCGAGAGAGACTGAGAGGAAACATCGAGAGAGACCGAGAGGGGAAACATCGAGAGAGAGAGAGGGGAAACATCAAGAGAGAACGAGTGGAAACATCGAGAGAGAGAGAGGAAACATCGAGAGAGAGAGAGAGGAAACATCGAGAGAGAAAGAGGGGAAGCATCGAGAGAGAGAGAGGGGAAACTTCGAGAGAGAGAGAGGGGAAGAATCGAAAGAGAGAGAGGGGAAAGATTGAGAGAGAGAGAGGGGAAACATCGAGAGAGAGAGAGGGGAAAAATCGAGAGAGAGAGAGGGGAAACATCGAGAGAGAGAGAGGGGAAACATCGAGAGAGAGAGCGGAAACATTGAGAGAGAGAGGGGAAACATCGAGAGAGACCAAGGGGAAACATCGAGAGAGAGAGACTGAGAGGAAACAACGAGTGGGAGAGAGGGGCAACATCGAGAGAGAGGGGAAACATCAAGAGAGAGAGAGGGGAAACATCGAGAGAGAGAGATTGAGAGGAAACAACGAGTGGGAGAAAGGGGCAACATCGAGAGAGAGAGCGGAAACATTGAGAGAGAGAGAGGAAACATCAAGAGAGACCGAGGGGAAACGTCGAGAGAGACCGAGGCAAAACATTGAGAGAGGGAGAGGAAACATCGAGAGAGAGAGAGAGAGGGGAAACATCGAGAGAGACAGAGAGGAAACATCGAGAGAGAGAGAGGAAACATCGAGAGAGAGAAAGGGGAAGCATCGAGAGAGAGAGAGAGGAAACATCGAGAGAGAGAGAGAGGGGAAACATCGAGAGAGAGAGAGGAAACATCGAGAGAGAGAGAGGGGAAACATCGAGAGAGAAAGAGGGGAAACATCGAGAGAGAGAGAGAGGAAACATCCAGAGAGAAAGAGAGGAAACATCAAGTGACAGAGAGGGGAAACATCGAGAAAGAGAGAGGAAACATCGAGAGAGACTGAGAGGAAACTTCGAGAGAGAGAGAGGGGAAACATCGAGAGAGAGAGAGGGGAAACATCGAGAGAGAGAGAGGAAACATCGAGAGAGAGAGAGAGGAAACATCCAGAGAGAAAGAGAGGAAACATCAAGTGACAGAGAGGGGCAACATCGAGAAAGAGAGGGGAAACATCGAGAGAGAGAGAGGAAACATCGAGAGAGAGAGAGAGGAAACATCGAGAGAGAGAGAGGAAACATCGAGAGAGACTGAGAGGAAACTTCGAGAGAGAGAGAGGGGAAACATCGAGAGAGAGAGAGGGGAAACATCGAGAGAGAGAGAGAGGAAACATCGAGAGAGAGAGAGGGGAATCATTGAGAGAGAGAGAGGGGAAACATCGAGAGAGAGAGAGGGGAAACATTGAGAGAGAGAGAGAAAACATTGAGAGAGACCGAGGGGAAACATCGAGAGAGAGAGAGGAAACAACGAGAGAGAGAGAGGAAACATCGAGAGCGAGAGAGGGGAAACATCGAGAGAGAGAGAGAGGAAACATCAAGAGAGAGAGGAAACATCGAGAGAGACCGAGGGGAAACATCGAGAGAGAGAGAGAGGAAACATCGGGAGAGAGATAGGGTAAACATCGAGTGAGGGAGAGAGGAAACATCGAGAGAGATAGAGGAAACATCGAGAGAGAGAGGAAACATCGAGAGAGAGAGAGAGGGGAAACATAGAGAGAGAGAGAGAGGAAACATCGAGAGAGAGAGAGGGGAAACATCGAGAGAGAGAAAGGAAACATCGAGAGAGAGAGAGTAAACATCGAGAGAGAGAGAGGGGAAACATCGAGAGAGAGAGAGTAAACATCGAGAGAGAGAGAGGGGAAACATCGAGAGAGAGAGAGAGTAAACATCGAGAGAGAGAGAGGGGAAACATCGAGAGAGAGAGATGACCTGTCAAAATTGAGATTAGTCCTAGGAGAAGGAGACAGACCATACCTTGGGGCCAAATATGTAACAACATGTCACAACCTGAGGACTGTTTAAAATTAAGACTGTTTAAAATTAATATTGAACGTACCAAATGAAGTACAAAGACTGTTTAAAATTAATATTGTTTAAAAGTAATATTGTATGTACCCAGCAAATGTCAAATCGATTGACACCTACAGAATGTTTGAAAATGTACCTTTTTGCTATGTAAGCTTTGGCAATATGGTTCTCTGTAAACTTTCATGCCAATAAAGCATTTGAATTTGAATTTGAAATTTGAATTTGAGAGAGGAAACATCGAGAGAGAGAGAGGGGAAACATCGAGAGAGAGAAAGGAAACATCGAGAGAGAGAGAGCCCTGAGTCAGCTGCTACTGAAACTAAGTACTCAGCCGGACCCTGACCAGCCCCAGACCAACACAGCCGTCCAAACACCAATCCGAGTGAACCAAATCATTAAAAAATGCAAAGAAACCTACCTGGAACATTGGAACAAAATAACCGAAAGCCAAAGCAGATTAGAATGTTACCGGGCCCTAAAAAGAGAATATAAACTGGCAGACTACCTCACGACCATCAGAGACACAAAACAGAGACAGACCCTCACCAGGTACAGACTAAGCGACCACCAACTGGAAATTGAAAAAGGCAGATACAAGAAATCCTGGCAGCCTAGAGAGAATAGAATATGCGATCAATGTCTGGCTGGCGAGGTTGAAACAGAAATGCATTTCCTCCTAAAATGCGAAAAATTCAACACATCAAGAAACATATTATTCAACAAGCTAAGCCAAACAACCCCAGATTTCAAGGAATTGGATGATCTGTCAAAATTGAGATTAGTCCTAGGAGAAGGAGACAGACCATACCTTGGGGCTAAATATGTAACAACATGTCACAACCTGAGGACTGTTTAAAAGTAAGACTGTTTAAAATTAATATTGAACGTACCAAATGAAGTAGAAAGACTGTTTAAAATTAATATTGTTTAAAAGTAATATTGTATATACCCAACAAATGTCAAATCGATTGACACTTACAGAATGTTGGAAAACTGTACCTTTTTGCTATGTAAGCTTTGGCAATATGGTTCTCTGTAAACTTTCATGCCAATAAAGCATTTGAACTGAACTGAACTGAACTGAGTAAACATCGAGAGAGAGAGGGGAAACATCGAGAGAGAGAGAGAGGAAACATCGAGAGAGAGAGAGGGGAAACATCGAGAGAGAGAGGAAACATTGAGAGAGAGAGAGGGGAAACATCGAGAGAGAGAGAGAGGAAACATCGAGAGAGAGAGAGGGGAAACATCGAGAGAGAGAGAGGAAACATCGAGAGAGAGAGAGGGGAAACATCGAGAGAGAGAGAGAGGAAACATTGAGAGAGACAGAGGGGAAACATCGATAGAGAGAGAGGAAACATTGAGAGAGTGACGGGGATACATCGAGAGAGAGAGAGGGGAAACATCGAGAGAGAGAGAGGAAACATCGAGAGAGAGAGAGGGGCAACATCGAGAGAGAGAGGGGAAACTTCGAGAGAGAGAGAGTAAACATCGAGAGAGAGAGAGGGGAAACATCGAGAGAGAGAGAGAGGAAACATCGAGAGAACTCGCCGGATGCCACCCCACACGAAGACACACCGAAAGCCACAAACCCCGCTCCAACCAGCTCTCAGTCGAGTCATGCCCAGACTACTGCTACCCAGTCCTCACACATGAACACAAAAACCGACAGATACCCCCCCAAACGAGGACACACCGAAAGCCCCAAACCCCGCTCCTGCCACACAACATATCCCAGAAACCCAGCCAACAACCAGCCACCAGGCGAGTCCTACCCAGACTACTGTTACCCAGTCTGAAAAACCAGCCCCTCAGGCGGTCCTGCTGACCGACTCCAACGGAAAGTTTCTGGACCCCCAGAGGCTGTTCCCAGACAATCAAGTCCTGAAAAAATGGTGCAGCAACACAGGCCAAGCAATGAAGATCCTGAACAAAGAATCCCTTGGAAGCCCCAAATGGATTGTGATCCACACAGGCACGAACGACCTACGCACCCTACAGGAAGGCACGGCTTGGGCGGTGAGCAGGATGGCAGAAAAGGCCAGCAGGGAATTCCCCGAGGCGCAGATCGTGATCTCCACACTACTGCCCAGAAAGGACACCCCAGCCTATATAATCCACAACACCAACAGGGAGATCGACACGAGATGTTCTGTCCTCCCCAACGTCTCCCTGGCCCATCATCCAAACATCAACACAAGGGACCTCTATGACGAAATACATCTACTCAAACAGCGGATGTGGGTCTTCGCAAGAAACCTCATAAACACTGCCAAAAGACGCAGCCCTCCCACCCCCCCTACCATTGGGAGCCCAAACAGGACCACCAATGTCCCCCACCCCCCTTTACAAAACCGACAACAGAACCGTGCTTTTATACCTGACCCAAGACCCCCCTCTAGACCACAGACTGTAGACCAAGAACTGAGAAAGATCATGACGATGCTGAACAGCCTGATAGAAAGCCGGAGAAATTATTAATATTGTTATTTATCATTATCATTATTGTTATCTTATCAGTATTATTACTATTATTAGATAGATATATGTGCATGCCTCATGAAATTGATACTAAATCATCACTTAGCATTATAGAAAATAGTGTTTCCACACTCATCCCACAAAATAGGTCCATTTTATTTCGTTTTATTGAACTATATAAATGCGTTCTTTCCACATAAGCTGCTGGAATATCCAGGGCCTCCGCTCCTCAACTTTTGGGATGAAGAGTACAGACCCTGAATTCCTAAAAGCTATAAAAGACATTGATATAATTGTGTTAACAGAAACATGGTGCCAAAAGGACATGCCGACCCACTGTCCTCCAATGTACCATGAAATCATTGTGCCCTCAGTAAAGAACACTAAAACACGCAAGGGCAGAACCTCCGGGGGAATATTGGTGTGGTATAAGGGAGAACTGGACAAACACATCTCACCGGTAAAACAGGGGAAATCACACGTATGGCTAAAACTAGATAAAAATATAGGAATAGCAAAAAAAGATGTTTACTTATGTGCGATCTACATACCTCCAATAGATTCGCCATATTTCGAAGAGGAGTTATTTGATACTCTCCACATGGAAATCAGCCATTTCCAGGCCCAAGGAAAGGTGATAATATGTGGGGACCTAAATGCAAGGACCGGTTGTGAACCTGACTTCATAGACCCACAGGGAAACAACCATGTGTTTGGCCAGACCCCTTTAGATGTCACACCAGCCATCGCAAATCGGAACAACCTTGATCGTGAAATAAATAAAAGCGGTAGGGAGGTAGTGCAACTCTGCCGAGCCTTAGGCCTGTACATAGTTAATGGTAGGTTCAGAGGGGACTCCCAAGGGAGACTCACATACTCCTCAACTCTTGGGTCTAGTGTGGTGGACTATACAATCACTGACCTGGACCCCTGCGATATCAACGCATTCACTGTCAGGCAACAATCCCCCCTCTCAGACCATAACCAAATAAATGTGTACCTTAAACTTTCTGCCCAAACTACAGACACAAAAAAGGAACACAGTAAGCTACATAAAATAAACCAGACATACAGATGGGCCCCAGACAGTGGAGATAAATTCATCACAGCACTAAATTCACCTGATCTCACAAGTAAAATTTCAAAATTTAAAGAAAATCTATATGAGATCACCAGAGATGGTGTAAACACGGCCATAGAGGATATAAATATGATCTTCCATGAGGCAGCTGTAAAAGCCGACCTCGTGAAACAGAAGAGGAAGCATCACAAAAGACAAAATAAAAATATGAAATGGTTTGACCACGAATGCAAAAATGCCAGAAAAGACCTGAGAAAAATATCAAACCAAAAGCATCGGCAACCAAACAATCCGGACCTACGTACTAGATACAATGAAACCCTCAAAAGATATAAACACACCATTAGGAACAAAACACAAAACTATACCCACAAAATACTCGAAGAAATTGAAAACTCCACCAATCCAAAACAATTCTGGGAAATGTGGAATAACCTGAGTACAACACAATTGCAAGCATTACCAATCCAAGATGGCGACATCTGGAGAACACATTTTGAAAACCTCTGCAAAGACATCCCAAAAAACAAAACAAACCCAAGGACACACTATGAGCTACACCTACCTTGGTCTAACTATTACAGCATCAGGGAGCTTCAGCATAGCAGTGAATGCACTAAAAGAAAAAGCCCGAAGAGCCCTATATGCAATAAAAAGAAAATTCTACAACATCCAAATCCCAATCAAAATCTGGCTCAAAATATTTGACAGCATAATCCTGCCCATTGCACTGTACGGTAGTGAAGTATGGGGCCCGCTAAATCACCAAAGCTACACTAAATGGGAAAAACACACCATAGAAGCCCTACATGCAGAATTCTGCCGAAGCATCCTTCGCACCCAAAGAAAAACGCCAACAAATGCATGCAGAGCCGAACTAGGCAGATACCCACTGATAATAAACATCCAAAAACGAGCACTAAACTTCCTAAATCACCTCAAATCTAGTTCCCCAGACACCCTTCATTTCAAAGCCTTTCAGACCCAAGAGCTAAACCCAGAAAAGAGTCCCCTGAGTCAGCTGCTACTGAAACTAAGTACTCAGCCGGACCCTGACCAGCCCCAGACCAACACAGCTGTCCAAACACCAATCCGAGTGAACGAAATCATTAAAAAATGCAAAGAAACCTACCTGGAGCATTGGAACAAAATAACCGAAAGCCAAAGCAGATTAGAATGTTACCGGGCCCTAAAAAGAGAATATAAACTGGCAGACTACCTCACGACCATCAGAGATACAAAACAGAGACAGACCCTCACCAGGTACAGACTAAGCGACCACCAACTGGAAATTGAAAAAGGCAGATACAAGAAATCCTGGCAACCTAGAGGGAATAGAATATGCGATCAATGTCTGGCTGGCGAGGTTGAAACAGAAATGCATTTCCTCCTAAAATGCGAAAAATTCAACACATCAAGAAACATATTATTCAACAAGCTAAGCCAAACAACCCCAGATTTCAAAGAATTGGATGATCTGACAAAATTGAGATTAGTCCTAGGAGAAGGAGACAGACCATACCTTGGGGCCAAATATGTAACAACATGTCACAACCTGAGGACTGTTTAAAATTAAGACTGTTTAAAATTAATATTGAACGTACCAAATGAAGTACAAAGACTGTTTAAAATTAATATTGTTTAAAAGTAATATTGTATGTACCCAACAAATGTCAAATCGATTGACACCTACAGAATGTTAGAAAACTGTACCTTTTTGCAATGTAAGCTTTGGCAATATGGTTCTCTGTAAACTTTCATGCCAATAAAGCATTTGAATTGAATTGAATTGAATTGAATTGAATTGATTGAATTGAATTGATTGAGAGGAAACATCGATAGAGAGAGAGAGGAAACATCGAGAGCGACCGAGGGGAAACATCGAGAGAGAGAGAGGGGAAACATCGAGAGAGAGAGAGAGGAAACATCGAGAGAGAGAGGAAACATCGAGAGAGAGAGGGGAAACGCCGAGAGAGAGAGAGGAAACATCGAGAGCGACAGAGGGGAAACATTGAGAGAGAGAGAGGGGAAACATCGAGAGAGAGAGGTGGGAAACATCGAGAGAGAGAGAGGAAAGTTCGAGAGAGAGAGGGGAAACAGCGAGAGAGAGAGAGAGGAAACATCGAGAGAGAGAGAGGAAACATTGAGACAGAGAGAGAGGAAAGATCGAGAGAGAGAGAGAGGAAACATCGAGAGAGAGAGAGAGTTAACATCGAGAGAGAGAGAGGAAACATCTAGAGAGAGAGAGGAAACATCGAGAGAGAGAGAGGGGAATCATCCAGAGAGAGAGAGAGGAAACATCGAGAGAGAGAGAGAGGGGAATCATCGAGAGAGAGAGAGGAAACATCGAGAGAGAGAGAGGGGAAACATCGAGAGAGAGAGAGAGGAAACATCGAGAGAGAGAGAGAGGAAACATCGAGAGAGAGAGAGAGAGGAAACATCGAGAGAGAGGGGAAACATCGAGAGAGAGAGAGGAAACATCGGGAGAGAGAGAGGAGACATCGAGAAAGAGAGAGGGGAAACATCAAGAGAGAGAGAGAGGAAACATCGAGAGAGAGAGAGAGGAAACATCGAGAGAGAGAGAGGAAACATCGAGAGAGAGGGGAAACATCGAGAGAGAGAGAGGAAACTTCGAGACAGAGAGAGGAAACATCGAGAGAGAGAGAGTGGGGAAACATCGAGAGAGATCGAGGGGAAACATTGAGAGAGAGAGAGGGGAAACATTGAGAGAGAGAGAGAAAACATTGAGAGAGACCGAGGGGAAACATCGAGAGAGAGAGAGGAAACAACGAGAGAGAGAGAGGAAACATCGAGAGCGAGAGAGGGGAAACATCGAGAGAGAGAGAGAGGAAACATCAAGAGAGAGAGGAAACATCGAGAGAGACCGAGGGGAAACATCGAGAGAGAGAGAGAGGAAACATCGGGAGAGAGATAGGGTAAACATCGAGTGAGGGAGAGAGGAAACATCGAGAGAGATAGAGGAAACATCGAGAGAGAGAGGAAACATCGAGAGAGAGAGAGAGGGGAAACATAGAGAGAGAGAGAGAGGAAACATCGAGAGAGAGAGAGGGGAAACATCGAGAGAGAGAAAGGAAACATCGAGAGAGAGAGAGTAAACATCGAGAGAGAGAGAGGGGAAACATCGAGAGAGAGAGAGTAAACATCGAGAGAGAGAGAGGGGAAACATCGAGAGAGAGAGAGTAAACATCGAGAGAGAGAGAGGGGAAACATCGAGAGAGAGAGATGACCTGTCAAAATTGAGATTAGTCCTAGGAGAAGGAGACAGACCATACCTTGGGGCCAAATATGTAACAACATGTCACAACCTGAGGACTGTTTAAAATTAAGACTGTTTAAAATTAATATTGAACGTACCAAATGAAGTACAAAGACTGTTTAAAATTAATATTGTTTAAAAGTAATATTGTATGTACCCAGCAAATGTCAAATCGATTGACACCTACAGAATGTTTGAAAATGTACCTTTTTGCTATGTAAGCTTTGGCAATATGGTTCTCTGTAAACTTTCATGCCAATAAAGCATTTGAATTTGAATTTGAAATTTGAATTTGAGAGAGGAAACATCGAGAGAGAGAGAGGGGAAACATCGAGAGAGAGAAAGGAAACATCGAGAGAGAGAGAGCCCTGAGTCAGCTGCTACTGAAACTAAGTACTCAGCCGGACCCTGACCAGCCCCAGACCAACACAGCCGTCCAAACACCAATCCGAGTGAACCAAATCATTAAAAAATGCAAAGAAACCTACCTGGAACATTGGAACAAAATAACCGAAAGCCAAAGCAGATTAGAATGTTACCGGGCCCTAAAAAGAGAATATAAACTGGCAGACTACCTCACGACCATCAGAGACACAAAACAGAGACAGACCCTCACCAGGTACAGACTAAGCGACCACCAACTGGAAATTGAAAAAGGCAGATACAAGAAATCCTGGCAGCCTAGAGAGAATAGAATATGCGATCAATGTCTGGCTGGCGAGGTTGAAACAGAAATGCATTTCCTCCTAAAATGCGAAAAATTCAACACATCAAGAAACATATTATTCAACAAGCTAAGCCAAACAACCCCAGATTTCAAGGAATTGGATGATCTGTCAAAATTGAGATTAGTCCTAGGAGAAGGAGACAGACCATACCTTGGGGCTAAATATGTAACAACATGTCACAACCTGAGGACTGTTTAAAAGTAAGACTGTTTAAAATTAATATTGAACGTACCAAATGAAGTAGAAAGACTGTTTAAAATTAATATTGTTTAAAAGTAATATTGTATATACCCAACAAATGTCAAATCGATTGACACTTACAGAATGTTGGAAAACTGTACCTTTTTGCTATGTAAGCTTTGGCAATATGGTTCTCTGTAAACTTTCATGCCAATAAAGCATTTGAACTGAACTGAACTGAACTGAGTAAACATCGAGAGAGAGAGAGGGGAAACATCGAGAGAGAGAGAGAGGAAACATCGAGAGAGAGAGAGGGGAAACATCGAGAGAGAGAGGAAACATTGAGAGAGAGAGAGGGGAAACATCGAGAGAGAGAGAGAGAGGAAACATCGAGAGAGAGAGAGGGGAAACATCGAGAGAGAGAGAGGAAACATCGAGAGAGAGAGAGGGGAAACATCGAGAGAGAGAGAGAGGAAACATTGAGAGAGACAGAGGGGAAACATCGATAGAGAGAGAGGAAACATTGAGAGAGTGACGGGGATACATCGAGAGAGAGAGAGGGGAAACATCGAGAGAGAGAGAGGAAACATCGAGAGAGAGAGAGGGGCAACATCGAGAGAGAGAGGGGAAACTTCGAGAGAGAGAGAGTAAACATCGAGAGAGAGAGAGGGGAAACATCGAGAGAGAGAGAGAGGAAACATCGAGAGAACTCGCCGGATGCCACCCCACACGAAGACACACCGAAAGCCACAAACCCCGCTCCAACCAGCCCTCAGTCGAGTCATGCCCAGACTACTGCTACCCAGTCCTCACACATGAACACAAAAACCGATAGATACCCCCCCAAACGAGGACACACCGAAAGCCCCAAACCCCGCTCCTGCCACACAACATATCCCAGAAACCCAGCCAACAACCAGCCACCAGGCGAGTCCTACCCAGACTACTGTTACCCAGTCTGAAAAACCAGCCCCTCAGGCGGTCCTGCTGACCGACTCCAACGGAAAGTTTCTGGACCCCCAGAGGCTGTTCCCAGACAATCAAGTCCTGAAAAAATGGTGCAGCAACACAGGCCAAGCAATGAAGATCCTGAACAAAGAATCCCTTGGAAGCCCCAAATGGATTGTGATCCACACAGGCACGAACGACCTACGCACCCTACAGGAAGGCACGGCTTGGGCGGTGAGCAGGATGGCAGAAAAGGCCAGCAGGGAATTCCCCGAGGCGCAGATCGTGATCTCCACACTACTGCCCAGAAAGGACACCCCAGCCTATATAATCCACAACACCAACAGGGAGATCGACACGAGATGTTCTGTCCTCCCCAACGTCTCCCTGGCCCATCATCCAAACATCAACACAAGGGACCTCTATGACGAAATACATCTACTCAAACAGCGGATGTGGGTCTTCGCAAGAAACCTCATAAACACTGCCAAAAGACGCAGCCCTCCCACCCCCCCTACCATTGGGAGCCCAAACAGGACCACCAATGTCCCCCACCCCCCTTTACAAAACCGACAACAGAACCGTGCTTTTATACCTGACCCAAGACCCCCCTCTAGACCACAGACTGTAGACCAAGAACTGAGAAAGATCATGACGATGCTGAACAGCCTGATAGAAAGCCGGAGAAATTATTAATATTGTTATTTATCATTATCATTATTGTTATCTTATCAGTATTATTACTATTATTAGATAGATATATGTGCATGCCTCATGAAATTGATACTAAATCATCACTTAGCATTATAGAAAATAGTGTTTCCACACTCATCCCACAAAATAGGTCCATTTTATTTCGTTTTATTGAACTATATAAATGCGTTCTTTCCACATAAGCTGCTGGAATATCCAGGGCCTCCGCTCCTCAACTTTTGGGATGAAGAGTACAGACCCTGAATTCCTAAAAGCTATAAAAGACATTGATATAATTGTGTTAACAGAAACATGGTGCCAAAAGGACATGCCGACCCACTGTCCTCCAATGTACCATGAAATCATTGTGCCCTCAGTAAAGAACACTAAAACACGCAAGGGCAGAACCTCCGGGGGAATATTGGTGTGGTATAAGGGAGAACTGGACAAACACATCTCACCGGTAAAACAGGGGAAATCACACGTATGGCTAAAACTAGATAAAAATATAGGAATAGCAAAAAAAGATGTTTACTTATGTGCGATCTACATACCTCCAATAGATTCGCCATATTTCGAAGAGGAGTTATTTGATACTCTCCACATGGAAATCAGCCATTTCCAGGCCCAAGGAAAGGTGATAATATGTGGGGACCTAAATGCAAGGACCGGTTGTGAACCTGACTTCATAGACCCACAGGGAAACAACCATGTGTTTGGCCAGACCCCTTTAGATGTCACACCAGCCATCGCAAATCGGAACAACCTTGATCGTGAAATAAATAAAAGCGGTAGGGAGGTAGTGCAACTCTGCCGAGCCTTAGGCCTGTACATAGTTAATGGTAGGTTCAGAGGGGACTCCCAAGGGAGACTCACATACTCCTCAACTCTTGGGTCTAGTGTGGTGGACTATACAATCACTGACCTGGACCCCTGCGATATCAACGCATTCACTGTCAGGCAACAATCCCCCCTCTCAGACCATAACCAAATAAATGTGTACCTTAAACTTTCTGCCCAAACTACAGACACAAAAAAGGAACACAGTAAGCTACATAAAATAAACCAGACATACAGATGGGCCCCAGACAGTGGAGATAAATTCATCACAGCACTAAATTCACCTGATCTCACAAGTAAAATTTCAAAATTTAAAGAAAATCTATATGAGATCACCAGAGATGGTGTAAACACGGCCATAGAGGATATAAATATGATCTTCCATGAGGCAGCTGTAAAAGCCGACCTCGTGAAACAGAAGAGGAAGCATCACAAAAGACAAAATAAAAATATGAAATGGTTTGACCACGAATGCAAAAATGCCAGAAAAGACCTGAGAAAAATATCAAACCAAAAGCATCGGCAACCAAACAATCCGGACCTACGTACTAGATACAATGAAACCCTCAAAAGATATAAACACACCATTAGGAACAAAACACAAAACTATACCCACAAAATACTCGAAGAAATTGAAAACTCCACCAATCCAAAACAATTCTGGGAAATGTGGAATAACCTGAGTACAACACAATTGCAAGCATTACCAATCCAAGATGGCGACATCTGGAGAACACATTTTGAAAACCTCTGCAAAGACATCCCAAAAAACAAAACAAACCCAAGGACACACTATGAGCTACACCTACCTTGGTCTAACTATTACAGCATCAGGGAGCTTCAGCATAGCAGTGAATGCACTAAAAGAAAAAGCCCGAAGAGCCCTATATGCAATAAAAAGAAAATTCTACAACATCCAAATCCCAATCAAAATCTGGCTCAAAATATTTGACAGCATAATCCTGCCCATTGCACTGTACGGTAGTGAAGTATGGGGCCCGCTAAATCACCAAAGCTACACTAAATGGGAAAAACACACCATAGAAGCCCTACATGCAGAATTCTGCCGAAGCATCCTTCGCACCCAAAGAAAAACGCCAACAAATGCATGCAGAGCCGAACTAGGCAGATACCCACTGATAATAAACATCCAAAAACGAGCACTAAACTTCCTAAATCACCTCAAATCTAGTTCCCCAGACACCCTTCATTTCAAAGCCTTTCAGACCCAAGAGCTAAACCCAGAAAAGAGTCCCCTGAGTCAGCTGCTACTGAAACTAAGTACTCAGCCGGACCCTGACCAGCCCCAGACCAACACAGCTGTCCAAACACCAATCCGAGTGAACGAAATCATTAAAAAATGCAAAGAAACCTACCTGGAGCTTTGGAACAAAATAACCGAAAGCCAAAGCAGATTAGAATGTTACCGGGCCCTAAAAAGAGAATATAAACTGGCAGACTACCTCACGACCATCAGAGATACAAAACAGAGACAGACCCTCACCAGGTACAGACTAAGCGACCACCAACTGGAAATTGAAAAAGGCAGATACAAGAAATCCTGGCAACCTAGAGGGAATAGAATATGCGATCAATGTCTGGCTGGCGAGGTTGAAACAGAAATGCATTTCCTCCTAAAATGCGAAAAATTCAACACATCAAGAAACATATTATTCAACAAGCTAAGCCAAACAACCCCAGATTTCAAAGAATTGGATGATCTGACAAAATTGAGATTAGTCCTAGGAGAAGGAGACAGACCATACCTTGGGGCCAAATATGTAACAACATGTCACAACCTGAGGACTGTTTAAAATTAAGACTGTTTAAAATTAATATTGAACGTACCAAATGAAGTACAAAGACTGTTTAAAATTAATATTGTTTAAAAGTAATATTGTATGTACCCAACAAATGTCAAATCGATTGACACCTACAGAATGTTAGAAAACTGTACCTTTTTGCAATGTAAGCTTTGGCAATATGGTTCTCTGTAAACTTTCATGCCAATAAAGCATTTGAATTGAATTGAATTGAATTGAATTGAATTGAATTGATTGAATTGAATTGATTGAGAGGAAACATCGATAGAGAGAGAGAGGAAACATCGAGAGCGACCGAGGGGAAACATCGAGAGAGAGAGAGGGGAAACATCGAGAGAGAGAGAGAGGAAACATCGAGAGAGAGAGGAAACATCGAGAGAGAGAGGGGAAACGCCGAGAGAGAGAGAGGAAACATCGAGAGCGACAGAGGGGAAACATTGAGAGAGAGAGAGGGGAAACATCGAGAGAGAGAGGTGGGAAACATCGAGAGAGAGAGAGGAAAGTTCGAGAGAGAGAGGGGAAACAGCGAGAGAGAGAGAGAGGAAACATCGAGAGAGAGAGAGGAAACATTGAGACAGAGAGAGAGGAAAGATCGAGAGAGAGAGAGAGGAAACATCGAGAGAGAGAGAGAGTTAACATCGAGAGAGAGAGAGGAAACATCTAGAGAGAGAGAGGAAACATCGAGAGAGAGAGAGGGGAATCATCCAGAGAGAGAGAGAGGAAACATCGAGAGAGAGAGAGAGGGGAATCATCGAGAGAGAGAGAGGAAACATCGAGAGAGAGAGAGGGGAAACATCGAGAGAGAGAGAGAGGAAACATCGAGAGAGAGAGAGAGGAAACATCGAGAGAGAGAGAGAGAGGAAACATCGAGAGAGAGGGGAAACATCGAGAGAGAGAGAGGAAACATCGGGAGAGAGAGAGGAGACATCGAGAAAGAGAGAGGGGAAACATCAAGAGAGAGAGAGAGGAAACATCGAGAGAGAGAGAGAGGAAACATCGAGAGAGAGAGAGGAAACATCGAGAGAGAGGGGAAACATCGAGAGAGAGAGAGGAAACTTCGAGACAGAGAGAGGAAACATCGAGAGAGAGAGAGTGGGGAAACATCGAGAGAGATCGAGGGGAAACATTGAGAGAGAGAGAGGGGAAACATTGAGAGAGAGAGAGAAAACATTGAGAGAGACCGAGGGGAAACATCGAGAGAGAGAGAGGAAACAACGAGAGAGAGAGAGGAAACATCGAGAGCGAGAGAGGGGAAACATCGAGAGAGAGAGAGAGGAAACATCAAGAGAGAGAGGAAACATCGAGAGAGACCGAGGGGAAACATCGAGAGAGAGAGAGAGGAAACATCGGGAGAGAGATAGGGTAAACATCGAGTGAGGGAGAGAGGAAACATCGAGAGAGATAGAGGAAACATCGAGAGAGAGAGGAAACATCGAGAGAGAGAGAGAGGGGAAACATAGAGAGAGAGAGAGAGGAAACATCGAGAGAGAGAGAGGGGAAACATCGAGAGAGAGAAAGGAAACATCGAGAGAGAGAGAGTAAACATCGAGAGAGAGAGAGGGGAAACATCGAGAGAGAGAGAGTAAACATCGAGAGAGAGAGAGGGGAAACATCGAGAGAGAGAGAGTAAACATCGAGAGAGAGAGAGGGGAAACATCGAGAGAGAGAGATGACCTGTCAAAATTGAGATTAGTCCTAGGAGAAGGAGACAGACCATACCTTGGGGCCAAATATGTAACAACATGTCACAACCTGAGGACTGTTTAAAATTAAGACTGTTTAAAATTAATATTGAACGTACCAAATGAAGTACAAAGACTGTTTAAAATTAATATTGTTTAAAAGTAATATTGTATGTACCCAGCAAATGTCAAATCGATTGACACCTACAGAATGTTTGAAAATGTACCTTTTTGCTATGTAAGCTTTGGCAATATGGTTCTCTGTAAACTTTCATGCCAATAAAGCATTTGAATTTGAATTTGAAATTTGAATTTGAGAGAGGAAACATCGAGAGAGAGAGAGGGGAAACATCGAGAGAGAGAAAGGAAACATCGAGAGAGAGAGAGCCCTGAGTCAGCTGCTACTGAAACTAAGTACTCAGCCGGACCCTGACCAGCCCCAGACCAACACAGCCGTCCAAACACCAATCCGAGTGAACCAAATCATTAAAAAATGCAAAGAAACCTACCTGGAACATTGGAACAAAATAACCGAAAGCCAAAGCAGATTAGAATGTTACCGGGCCCTAAAAAGAGAATATAAACTGGCAGACTACCTCACGACCATCAGAGACACAAAACAGAGACAGACCCTCACCAGGTACAGACTAAGCGACCACCAACTGGAAATTGAAAAAGGCAGATACAAGAAATCCTGGCAGCCTAGAGAGAATAGAATATGCGATCAATGTCTGGCTGGCGAGGTTGAAACAGAAATGCATTTCCTCCTAAAATGCGAAAAATTCAACACATCAAGAAACATATTATTCAACAAGCTAAGCCAAACAACCCCAGATTTCAAGGAATTGGATGATCTGTCAAAATTGAGATTAGTCCTAGGAGAAGGAGACAGACCATACCTTGGGGCTAAATATGTAACAACATGTCACAACCTGAGGACTGTTTAAAAGTAAGACTGTTTAAAATTAATATTGAACGTACCAAATGAAGTAGAAAGACTGTTTAAAATTAATATTGTTTAAAAGTAATATTGTATATACCCAACAAATGTCAAATCGATTGACACTTACAGAATGTTGGAAAACTGTACCTTTTTGCTATGTAAGCTTTGGCAATATGGTTCTCTGTAAACTTTCATGCCAATAAAGCATTTGAACTGAACTGAACTGAACTGAGTAAACATCGAGAGAGAGAGAGGGGAAACATCGAGAGAGAGAGAGAGGAAACATCGAGAGAGAGAGAGGGGAAACATCGAGAGAGAGAGGAAACATTGAGAGAGAGAGAGGGGAAACATCGAGAGAGAGAGAGAGGAAACATCGAGAGAGAGAGAGGGGAAACATCGAGAGAGAGAGAGGAAACATCGAGAGAGAGAGAGGGGAAACATCGAGAGAGAGAGAGAGGAAACATTGAGAGAGACAGAGGGGAAACATCGATAGAGAGAGAGGAAACATTGAGAGAGTGACGGGGATACATCGAGAGAGAGAGAGGGGAAACATCGAGAGAGAGAGAGGAAACATCGAGAGAGAGAGAGGGGCAACATCGAGAGAGAGAGGGGAAACTTCGAGAGAGAGAGAGTAAACATCGAGAGAGAGAGAGGGGAAACATCGAGAGAGAGAGAGAGTAAACATCGAGAGAACTCGCCGGATGCCACCCCACACGAAGACACACCGAAAGCCACAAACCCCGCTCCAACCAGCCCTCAGTCGAGTCATGCCCAGACTACTGCTACCCAGTCCTCACACATGAACACAAAAACCGACAGATACCCCCCCAAACGAGGACACACCGAAAGCCCCAAACCCCGCTCCTGCCACACAACATATCCCAGAAACCCAGCCAACAACCAGCCACCAGGCGAGTCCTACCCAGACTACTGTTACCCAGTCTGAAAAACCAGCCCCTCAGGCGGTCCTGCTGACCGACTCCAACGGAAAGTTTCTGGACCCCCAGAGGCTGTTCCCAGACAATCAAGTCCTGAAAAAATGGTGCAGCAACACAGGCCAAGCAATGAAGATCCTGAACAAAGAATCCCTTGGAAGCCCCAAATGGATTGTGATCCACACAGGCACGAACGACCTACGCACCCTACAGGAAGGCACGGCTTGGGCGGTGAGCAGGATGGCAGAAAAGGCCAGCAGGGAATTCCCCGAGGCGCAGATCGTGATCTCCACACTACTGCCCAGAAAGGACACCCCAGCCTATATAATCCACAACACCAACAGGGAGATCGACACGAGATGTTCTGTCCTCCCCAACGTCTCCCTGGCCCATCATCCAAACATCAACACAAGGGACCTCTATGACGAAATACATCTACTCAAACAGCGGATGTGGGTCTTCGCAAGAAACCTCATAAACACTGCCAAAAGACGCAGCCCTCCCACCCCCCCTACCATTGGGAGCCCAAACAGGACCACCAATGTCCCCCACCCCCCTTTACAAAACCGACAACAGAACCGTGCTTTTATACCTGACCCAAGACCCCCCTCTAGACCACAGACTGTAGACCAAGAACTGAGAAAGATCATGACGATGCTGAACAGCCTGATAGAAAGCCGGAGAAATTATTAATATTGTTATTTATCATTATCATTATTGTTATCTTATCAGTATTATTACTATTATTAGATAGATATATGTGCATGCCTCATGAAATTGATACTAAATCATCACTTAGCATTATAGAAAATAGTGTTTCCACACTCATCCCACAAAATAGGTCCATTTTATTTCGTTTTATTGAACTATATAAATGCGTTCTTTCCACATAAGCTGCTGGAATATCCAGGGCCTCCGCTCCTCAACTTTTGGGATGAAGAGTACAGACCCTGAATTCCTAAAAGCTATAAAAGACATTGATATAATTGTGTTAACAGAAACATGGTGCCAAAAGGACATGCCGACCCACTGTCCTCCAATGTACCATGAAATCATTGTGCCCTCAGTAAAGAACACTAAAACACGCAAGGGCAGAACCTCCGGGGGAATATTGGTGTGGTATAAGGGAGAACTGGACAAACACATCTCACCGGTAAAACAGGGGAAATCACACGTATGGCTAAAACTAGATAAAAATATAGGAATAGCAAAAAAAGATGTTTACTTATGTGCGATCTACATACCTCCAATAGATTCGCCATATTTCGAAGAGGAGTTATTTGATACTCTCCACATGGAAATCAGCCATTTCCAGGCCCAAGGAAAGGTGATAATATGTGGGGACCTAAATGCAAGGACCGGTTGTGAACCTGACTTCATAGACCCACAGGGAAACAACCATGTGTTTGGCCAGACCCCTTTAGATGTCACACCAGCCATCGCAAATCGGAACAACCTTGATCGTGAAATAAATAAAAGCGGTAGGGAGGTAGTGCAACTCTGCCGAGCCTTAGGCCTGTACATAGTTAATGGTAGGTTCAGAGGGGACTCCCTAGGGAGACTCACATACTCCTCAACTCTTGGGTCTAGTGTGGTGGACTATACAATCACTGACCTGGACCCCTGCGATATCAACGCATTCACTGTCAGGCAACAATCCCCCCTCTCAGACCATAACCAAATAAATGTGTACCTTAAACTTTCTGCCCAAACTACAGACACAAAAAAGGAACACAGTAAGCTACATAAAATAAACCAGACATACAGATGGGCCCCAGACAGTGGAGATAAATTCATCACAGCACTAAATTCACCTGATCTCACAAGTAAAATTTCAAAATTTAAAGAAAATCTATATGAGATCACCAGAGATGGTGTAAACACGGCCATAGAGGATATAAATATGATCTTCCATGAGGCAGCTGTAAAAGCCGACCTCGTGAAACAGAAGAGGAAGCATCACAAAAGACAAAATAAAAATATGAAATGGTTTGACCACGAATGCAAAAATGCCAGAAAAGACCTGAGAAAAATATCAAACCAAAAGCATCGGCAACCAAACAATCCGGACCTACGTACTAGATACAATGAAACCCTCAAAAGATATAAACACACCATTAGGAACAAAACACAAAACTATACCCACAAAATACTCGAAGAAATTGAAAACTCCACCAATCCAAAACAATTCTGGGAAATGTGGAATAACCTGAGTACAACACAATTGCAAGCATTACCAATCCAAGATGGCGACATCTGGAGAACACATTTTGAAAACCTCTGCAAAGACATCCCAAAAAACAAAACAAACCCAAGGACACACTATGAGCTACACCTACCTTGGTCTAACTATTACAGCATCAGGGAGCTTCAGCATAGCAGTGAATGCACTAAAAGAAAAAGCCCGAAGAGCCCTATATGCAATAAAAAGAAAATTCTACAACATCCAAATCCCAATCAAAATCTGGCTCAAAATATTTGACAGCATAATCCTGCCCATTGCACTGTACGGTAGTGAAGTATGGGGCCCGCTAAATCACCAAAGCTACACTAAATGGGAAAAACACACCATAGAAGCCCTACATGCAGAATTCTGCCGAAGCATCCTTCGCACCCAAAGAAAAACGCCAACAAATGCATGCAGAGCCGAACTAGGCAGATACCCACTGATAATAAACATCCAAAAACGAGCACTAAACTTCCTAAATCACCTCAAATCTAGTTCCCCAGACACCCTTCATTTCAAAGCCTTTCAGACCCAAGAGCTAAACCCAGAAAAGAGTCCCCTGAGTCAGCTGCTACTGAAACTAAGTACTCAGCCGGACCCTGACCAGCCCCAGACCAACACAGCTGTCCAAACACCAATCCGAGTGAACGAAATCATTAAAAAATGCAAAGAAACCTACCTGGAGCATTGGAACAAAATAACCGAAAGCCAAAGCAGATTAGAATGTTACCGGGCCCTAAAAAGAGAATATAAACTGGCAGACTACCTCACGACCATCAGAGATACAAAACAGAGACAGACCCTCACCAGGTACAGACTAAGCGACCACCAACTGGAAATTGAAAAAGGCAGATACAAGAAATCCTGGCAACCTAGAGGGAATAGAATATGCGATCAATGTCTGGCTGGCGAGGTTGAAACAGAAATGCATTTCCTCCTAAAATGCGAAAAATTCAACACATCAAGAAACATATTATTCAACAAGCTAAGCCAAACAACCCCAGATTTCAAAGAATTGGATGATCTGACAAAATTGAGATTAGTCCTAGGAGAAGGAGACAGACCATACCTTGGGGCCAAATATGTAACAACATGTCACAACCTGAGGACTGTTTAAAATTAAGACTGTTTAAAATTAATATTGAACGTACCAAATGAAGTACAAAGACTGTTTAAAATTAATATTGTTTAAAAGTAATATTGTATGTACCCAACAAATGTCAAATCGATTGACACCTACAGAATGTTAGAAAACTGTACCTTTTTGCAATGTAAGCTTTGGCAATATGGTTCTCTGTAAACTTTCATGCCAATAAAGCATTTGAATTGAATTGAATTGAATTGAATTGAATTGAATTGATTGAATTGAATTGATTGAGAGGAAACATCGATAGAGAGAGAGAGGAAACATCGAGAGCGACCGAGGGGAAACATCGAGAGAGAGAGAGGGGAAACATCGAGAGAGAGAGAGAGGAAACATCGAGAGAGAGAGGAAACATCGAGAGAGAGAGGGGAAACGCCGAGAGAGAGAGAGGAAACATCGAGAGCGACAGAGGGGAAACATTGAGAGAGAGAGAGGGGAAACATCGAGAGAGAGAGGTGGGAAACATCGAGAGAGAGAGAGGAAAGTTCGAGAGAGAGAGGGGAAACAGCGAGAGAGAGAGAGAGGAAACATCGAGAGAGAGAGAGGAAACATTGAGACAGAGAGAGAGGAAAGATCGAGAGAGAGAGAGAGGAAACATCGAGAGAGAGAGAGAGTTAACATCGAGAGAGAGAGAGGAAACATCTAGAGAGAGAGAGGAAACATCGAGAGAGAGAGAGAGGGGAATCATCGAGAGAGAGAGAGGAAACATCGAGAGAGAGAGAGGGGAAACATCGAGAGAGAGAGAGAGGAAACATCGAGAGAGAGAGAGAGGAAACATCGAGAGAGAGAGAGAGAGGAAACATCGAGAGAGAGGGGAAACATCGAGAGAGAGAGAGGAAACATCGGGAGAGAGAGAGGAGACATCGAGAAAGAGAGAGGGGAAACATCAAGAGAGAGAGAGAGGAAACATCGAGAGAGAGAGAGAGGAAACATCGAGAGAGAGAGAGGAAACATCGAGAGAGAGGGAAAACATCGAGAGAGAGAGAGGAAACTTCGAGACAGAGAGAGGAAACATCGAGAGAGAGAGAGTGGGGAAACATCGAGAGAGATCGAGGGGAAACATTGAGAGAGAGACAGGGGAAACATTGAGAGAGAGACCTACCTTGGTCTAACTATTACAGCATCAGGGAGCTTCAGCATAGCAGTGAATGCACTAAAAGAAAAAGCCCGAAGAGCCCTATATGCAATAAAAAGAAAATTCTACAACATCCAAATCCCAATCAAAATCTGGCTCAAAATATTTGACAGCATAATCCTGCCCATTGCACTGTACGGTAGTGAAGTATGGGGCCCGCTAAATCACCAAAGCTACACTAAATGGGAAAAACACACAATAGAAGCCCTACATGCAGAATTCTGCCGAAGCATCCTTCGCACCCAAAGGAAAACGCCAACAAATGCATGCAGAGCCGAACTAGGCAGATACCCACTGATAATAAACATCCAAAAACGAGCACTAAACTTCCTAAATCACCTCAAATCTAGCTCCCCAGACACCCTTCATTTCAAAGCCTTTCAGACCCAAGAGCTAAACCCAGAAAAGAGTCCCCTGAGTCAGCTGCTACGGAAACTAAGTACTCAGCCGGACCCTGACCAGCCCCAGACCAACACAGCCGCCCAAACACCAATCCGAGTGAACCAAATCATTAAAAAATGCAAAGAAACCTACCTGGAACATTGGAACAAAATAACCGAAAGCCAAAGCAGATTAGAATGTTACCGGGCCCTAAAAAGAGAATATAAACTGGCAGACTACCTCACGACCATCAGAGACACAAAACAGAGACAGACCCTCACCAGGTACAGACTAAGCGACCACCAACTGGAAATTGAAAAAGGCAGATACAAGAAATCCTGGCAGCCTAGAGAGAATAGAATATGCGATCAATGTCTGGCTGGCGAGGTTGAAACAGAAATGCATTTCCTCCTAAAATGCGAAAAATTCAACACATCAAGAAACATATTATTCAACAAGCTAAGCCAAACAACCCCAGATTTCAAGGAATTGGATGATCTGTCAAAATTGAGATTAGTCCTAGGAGAAGGAGACAGACCATACCTTGGGGCCAAATATGTAACAACATGTCACAACCTGAGGACTGTTTAAAATTAAGACTGTTTAAAATTAATATTGAACGTACCAAATGAAGTACAAAGACTGTTTAAAATTAATATTGTTTAAAAGTAATATTGTATGTACCCAACAAATGTCAAATCGATTGACACCTACAGAATGTTGGAAAACTGTACCTTTTTGCTATGTAAGCTTTGGCAATATGGTTCTCTGTAAACTTTCATGCCAATAAAGCATTTTAATTGGAATTGGAATTGGAATTGGAGAGAAAACATTGAGAGAGACTGAGGGGAAACATCGAGAGAGAGAGAGGAAACAACGAGAGAGAGAGAGGAAGCATCGAGAGCGAGAGAGGGGAAACATCGAGAGAGAGAGAGAGGAAACATCAAGAGAGAGAGGAAACATCGAGAGAGACCGAGGGGAAACATCGAGAGAGAGAGAGAGGAAACATCGGGAGAGAGATAGGGTAAACATCGAGTGAGGGAGAGAGGAAACATCGAGAGAGATAGAGGAAACATCGAGAGAGAGAGGAAACATCGAGAGAGAGAGAGAGGGGAAACATAGAGAGAGAGAGAGAGGAAACATCGAGAGAGA
This sequence comes from Somniosus microcephalus, assembly GCF_052327205.1. Taxonomy (NCBI): domain Eukaryota; kingdom Metazoa; phylum Chordata; class Chondrichthyes; order Squaliformes; family Somniosidae; genus Somniosus; species Somniosus microcephalus. The sequence goes on along the minus strand of NW_028225181.1, from coordinate 46,339,543 downwards.
GAGAGGGGAAACATCGAGAGAGAGAAAGGAAACATCGAGAGAGAGAGAGTAAACATCGAGAGAGAGAGAGGGGAAACATCGAGAGAGAGAGAGTAAACATCGAGAGAGAGAGAGGGGAAACATCGAGAGAGAGAGAGTAAACATCGAGAGAGAGAGAGGGGAAACATCGAGAGAGAGAGATGACCTGTCAAAATTGAGATTAGTCCTAGGAGAAGGAGACAGACCATACCTTGGGGCCAAATATGTAACAACATGTCACAACCTGAGGACTGTTTAAAATTAAGACTGTTTAAAATTAATATTGAACGTACCAAATGAAGTACAAAGACTGTTTAAAATTAATATTGTTTAAAAGTAATATTGTATGTACCCAGCAAATGTCAAATCGATTGACACCTACAGAATGTTTGAAAATGTACCTTTTTGCTATGTAAGCTTTGGCAATATGGTTCTCTGTAAACTTTCATGCCAATAAAGCATTTGAATTTGAATTTGAAATTTGAATTTGAGAGAGGAAACATCGAGAGAGAGAGAGGGGAAACATCGAGAGAGAGAAAGGAAACATCGAGAGAGAGAGAGCCCTGAGTCAGCTGCTACTGAAACTAAGTACTCAGCCGGACCCTGACCAGCCCCAGACCAACACAGCCGTCCAAACACCAATCCGAGTGAACCAAATCATTAAAAAATGCAAAGAAACCTACCTGGAACATTGGAACAAAATAACCGAAAGCCAAAGCAGATTAGAATGTTACCGGGCCCTAAAAAGAGAATATAAACTGGCAGACTACCTCACGACCATCAGAGACACAAAACAGAGACAGACCCTCACCAGGTACAGACTAAGCGACCACCAACTGGAAATTGAAAAAGGCAGATACAAGAAATCCTGGCAGCCTAGAGAGAATAGAATATGCGATCAATGTCTGGCTGGCGAGGTTGAAACAGAAATGCATTTCCTCCTAAAATGCGAAAAATTCAACACATCAAGAAACATATTATTCAACAAGCTAAGCCAAACAACCCCAGATTTCAAGGAATTGGATGATCTGTCAAAATTGAGATTAGTCCTAGGAGAAGGAGACAGACCATACCTTGGGGCTAAATATGTAACAACATGTCACAACCTGAGGACTGTTTAAAAGTAAGACTGTTTAAAATTAATATTGAACGTACCAAATGAAGTAGAAAGACTGTTTAAAATTAATATTGTTTAAAAGTAATATTGTATATACCCAACAAATGTCAAATCGATTGACACTTACAGAATGTTGGAAAACTGTACCTTTTTGCTATGTAAGCTTTGGCAATATGGTTCTCTGTAAACTTTCATGCCAATAAAGCATTTGAACTGAACTGAACTGAACTGAGTAAACATCGAGAGAGAGAGAGGGGAAACATCGAGAGAGAGAGAGAGGAAACATCGAGAGAGAGAGAGGGGAAACATCGAGAGAGAGAGGAAACATTGAGAGAGAGAGAGGGGAAACATCGAGAGAGAGAGAGAGGAAACATCGAGAGAGAGAGAGGGGAAACATCGAGAGAGAGAGAGGAAACATCGAGAGAGAGAGAGGGGAAACATCGAGAGAGAGAGAGAGGAAACATTGAGAGAGACAGAGGGGAAACATCGATAGAGAGAGAGGAAACATTGAGAGAGTGACGGGGATACATCGAGAGAGAGAGAGGGGAAACATCGAGAGAGAGAGAGGAAACATCGAGAGAGAGAGAGGGGCAACATCGAGAGAGAGAGGGGAAACTTCGAGAGAGAGAGAGTAAACATCGAGAGAGAGAGAGGGGAAACATCGAGAGAGAGAGAGAGTAAACATCGAGAGAACTCGCCGGATGCCACCCCACACGAAGACACACCGAAAGCCACAAACCCCGCTCCAACCAGCCCTCAGTCGAGTCATGCCCAGACTACTGCTACCCAGTCCTCACACATGAACACAAAAACCGACAGATACCCCCCCAAACGAGGACACACCGAAAGCCCCAAACCCCGCTCCTGCCACACAACATATCCCAGAAACCCAGCCAACAACCAGCCACCAGGCGAGTCCTACCCAGACTACTGTTACCCAGTCTGAAAAACCAGCCCCTCAGGCGGTCCTGCTGACCGACTCCAACGGAAAGTTTCTGGACCCCCAGAGGCTGTTCCCAGACAATCAAGTCCTGAAAAAATGGTGCAGCAACACAGGCCAAGCAATGAAGATCCTGAACAAAGAATCCCTTGGAAGCCCCAAATGGATTGTGATCCACACAGGCACGAACGACCTACGCACCCTACAGGAAGGCACGGCTTGGGCGGTGAGCAGGATGGCAGAAAAGGCCAGCAGGGAATTCCCCGAGGCGCAGATCGTGATCTCCACACTACTGCCCAGAAAGGACACCCCAGCCTATATAATCCACAACACCAACAGGGAGATCGACACGAGATGTTCTGTCCTCCCCAACGTCTCCCTGGCCCATCATCCAAACATCAACACAAGGGACCTCTATGACGAAATACATCTACTCAAACAGCGGATGTGGGTCTTCGCAAGAAACCTCATAAACACTGCCAAAAGACGCAGCCCTCCCACCCCCCCTACCATTGGGAGCCCAAACAGGACCACCAATGTCCCCCACCCCCCTTTACAAAACCGACAACAGAACCGTGCTTTTATACCTGACCCAAGACCCCCCTCTAGACCACAGACTGTAGACCAAGAACTGAGAAAGATCATGACGATGCTGAACAGCCTGATAGAAAGCCGGAGAAATTATTAATATTGTTATTTATCATTATCATTATTGTTATCTTATCAGTATTATTACTATTATTAGATAGATATATGTGCATGCCTCATGAAATTGATACTAAATCATCACTTAGCATTATAGAAAATAGTGTTTCCACACTCATCCCACAAAATAGGTCCATTTTATTTCGTTTTATTGAACTATATAAATGCGTTCTTTCCACATAAGCTGCTGGAATATCCAGGGCCTCCGCTCCTCAACTTTTGGGATGAAGAGTACAGACCCTGAATTCCTAAAAGCTATAAAAGACATTGATATAATTGTGTTAACAGAAACATGGTGCCAAAAGGACATGCCGACCCACTGTCCTCCAATGTACCATGAAATCATTGTGCCCTCAGTAAAGAACACTAAAACACGCAAGGGCAGAACCTCCGGGGGAATATTGGTGTGGTATAAGGGAGAACTGGACAAACACATCTCACCGGTAAAACAGGGGAAATCACACGTATGGCTAAAACTAGATAAAAATATAGGAATAGCAAAAAAAGATGTTTACTTATGTGCGATCTACATACCTCCAATAGATTCGCCATATTTCGAAGAGGAGTTATTTGATACTCTCCACATGGAAATCAGCCATTTCCAGGCCCAAGGAAAGGTGATAATATGTGGGGACCTAAATGCAAGGACCGGTTGTGAACCTGACTTCATAGACCCACAGGGAAACAACCATGTGTTTGGCCAGACCCCTTTAGATGTCACACCAGCCATCGCAAATCGGAACAACCTTGATCGTGAAATAAATAAAAGCGGTAGGGAGGTAGTGCAACTCTGCCGAGCCTTAGGCCTGTACATAGTTAATGGTAGGTTCAGAGGGGACTCCCAAGGGAGACTCACATACTCCTCAACTCTTGGGTCTAGTGTGGTGGACTATACAATCACTGACCTGGACCCCTGCGATATCAACGCATTCACTGTCAGGCAACAATCCCCCCTCTCAGACCATAACCAAATAAATGTGTACCTTAAACTTTCTGCCCAAACTACAGACACAAAAAAGGAACACAGTAAGCTACATAAAATAAACCAGACATACAGATGGGCCCCAGACAGTGGAGATAAATTCATCACAGCACTAAATTCACCTGATCTCACAAGTAAAATTTCAAAATTTAAAGAAAATCTATATGAGATCACCAGAGATGGTGTAAACACGGCCATAGAGGATATAAATATGATCTTCCATGAGGCAGCTGTAAAAGCCGACCTCGTGAAACAGAAGAGGAAGCATCACAAAAGACAAAATAAAAATATGAAATGGTTTGACCACGAATGCAAAAATGCCAGAAAAGACCTGAGAAAAATATCAAACCAAAAGCATCGGCAACCAAACAATCCGGACCTACGTACTAGATACAATGAAACCCTCAAAAGATATAAACACACCATTAGGAACAAAACACAAAACTATACCCACAAAATACTCGAAGAAATTGAAAACTCCACCAATCCAAAACAATTCTGGGAAATGTGGAATAACCTGAGTACAACACAATTGCAAGCATTACCAATCCAAGATGGCGACATCTGGAGAACACATTTTGAAAACCTCTGCAAAGACATCCCAAAAAACAAAACAAACCCAAGGACACACTATGAGCTACACCTACCTTGGTCTAACTATTACAGCATCAGGGAGCTTCAGCATAGCAGTGAATGCACTAAAAGAAAAAGCCCGAAGAGCCCTATATGCAATAAAAAGAAAATTCTACAACATCCAAATCCCAATCAAAATCTGGCTCAAAATATTTGACAGCATAATCCTGCCCATTGCACTGTACGGTAGTGAAGTATGGGGCCCGCTAAATCACCAAAGCTACACTAAATGGGAAAAACACACCATAGAAGCCCTACATGCAGAATTCTGCCGAAGCATCCTTCGCACCCAAAGAAAAACGCCAACAAATGCATGCAGAGCCGAACTAGGCAGATACCCACTGATAATAAACATCCAAAAACGAGCACTAAACTTCCTAAATCACCTCAAATCTAGTTCCCCAGACACCCTTCATTTCAAAGCCTTTCAGACCCAAGAGCTAAACCCAGAAAAGAGTCCCCTGAGTCAGCTGCTACTGAAACTAAGTACTCAGCCGGACCCTGACCAGCCCCAGACCAACACAGCTGTCCAAACACCAATCCGAGTGAACGAAATCATTAAAAAATGCAAAGAAACCTACCTGGAGCATTGGAACAAAATAACCGAAAGCCAAAGCAGATTAGAATGTTACCGGGCCCTAAAAAGAGAATATAAACTGGCAGACTACCTCACGACCATCAGAGATACAAAACAGAAGACAGACCCTCACCAGGTACAGACTAAGCGACCACCAACTGGAAATTGAAAAAGGCAGATACAAGAAATCCTGGCAACCTAGAGGGAATAGAATATGCGATCAATGTCTGGCTGGCGAGGTTGAAACAGAAATGCATTTCCTCCTAAAATGCGAAAAATTCAACACATCAAGAAACATATTATTCAACAAGCTAAGCCAAACAACCCCAGATTTCAAAGAATTGGATGATCTGACAAAATTGAGATTAGTCCTAGGAGAAGGAGACAGACCATACCTTGGGGCCAAATATGTAACAACATGTCACAACCTGAGGACTGTTTAAAATTAAGACTGTTTAAAATTAATATTGAACGTACCAAATGAAGTACAAAGACTGTTTAAAATTAATATTGTTTAAAAGTAATATTGTATGTACCCAACAAATGTCAAATCGATTGACACCTACAGAATGTTAGAAAACTGTACCTTTTTGCAATGTAAGCTTTGGCAATATGGTTCTCTGTAAACTTTCATGCCAATAAAGCATTTGAATTGAATTGAATTGAATTGAATTGATTGAATTGAATTGATTGAGAGGAAACATCGATAGAGAGAGAGAGGAAACATCGAGAGCGACCGAGGGGAAACATCGAGAGAGAGAGAGGGGAAACATCGAGAGAGAGAGAGAGGAAACATCGAGAGAGAGAGGAAACATCGAGAGAGAGAGGGGAAACGCCGAGAGAGAGAGAGGAAACATCGAGAGCGACAGAGGGGAAACATTGAGAGAGAGAGAGGGGAAACATCGAGAGAGAGAGGTGGGAAACATCGAGAGAGAGAGAGGAAAGTTCGAGAGAGAGAGGGGAAACAGCGAGAGAGAGAGAGAGGAAACATCGAGAGAGAGAGAGGAAACATTGAGACAGAGAGAGAGGAAAGATCGAGAGAGAGAGAGAGGAAACATCGAGAGAGAGAGAGAGTTAACATCGAGAGAGAGAGAGGAAACATCTAGAGAGAGAGAGGAAACATCGAGAGAGAGAGAGGGGAATCATCCAGAGAGAGAGAGAGGAAACATCGAGAGAGAGAGAGAGGGGAATCATCGAGAGAGAGAGAGGAAACATCGAGAGAGAGAGAGGGGAAACATCGAGAGAGAGAGAGAGGAAACATCGAGAGAGAGAGAGAGAGGAAACATCGAGAGAGAGGGGAAACATCGAGAGAGAGAGAGGAAACATCGGGAGAGAGAGAGGAGACATCGAGAAAGAGAGAGGGGAAACATCAAGAGAGAGAGAGAGGAAACATCGAGAGAGAGAGAGAGGAAACATCGAGAGAGAGAGAGGAAACATCGAGAGAGAGGGGAAACATCGAGAGAGAGAGAGGAAACTTCGAGACAGAGAGAGGAAACATCGAGAGAGAGAGAGTGGGGAAACATCGAGAGAGATCGAGGGGAAACATTGAGAGAGTGAGAGGGGAAACATCGAGAGAGAGAGAGGAAACATCGAGAGAGAGAGAGAGGGGAAACATCGAGAGAGAGAGAGGGGAAGAATCAAGAGAGAGAGAGAGAGGGGAAACATCGAGAGAGAGCGAGAGGGGAAACATCGAGAGAGAGAGGGGGAAACATCAAGAGAGAGAGAGGGGAAACATCGAGAGAGATAGAGGGGAAACATCGAGAGAGAGAGAGGGGAAATATGGAGAGAGAGAGACGAAATATCGTGAGAGAAAGAGGAAACATCGAGAGAGAGAGGGGAAGCATCGAGAGAAACTGAGAGGAAACATTGAGAGAGACCGAGGGGAATCATCGAGAGAGACTGAGAGGAACATCGAGAGAGAGAGAGGGGAAACATCGAGAGAGAGAGAGGGCAAACATCGAGAGAGAGAGAGAGGAAACATCGAGAGAGAGAGAGGGGAAACATCGAGAGAGAAAGAGGAAACATCGAGAGAGAGAGAGGGGAAACATCGAGAGAGAGAGAGGGAAATATCGAGAGAGAGAAAGGAAACATCGAGAGAGAGAGAGAGGAAACATCGAGAGAGAGAGTGGGAAAACATCGAGAGAGAGAGAGGAAACATCGTGAGAGAGAGGAAACATCGAGAGAGAGAGAGGGGAAACATCCAGAGAGAGAGTGGGAAAACATCGAGAGAGAGAGAGGAAACATCGAGAGAGAGAGGAAACATCGAGAGAGAGAGAGGGGAAACATCCAGAGAGAGAGAGAGGAAACATCGAGAGAGAAAGAGAGGAAACATCGAGAGTGAGAGAGGAAACATCGAGAGAGAGAGAGCGAAAACATCGAGAGAGAGAGAGGAAGCATCTCGAGAGAGAGAGGGGAAACATCGAGAGAGAGAGAGAGGAAACATCGAGAGAGACCGAGAGGAAACATCGAGAGAGAGAGAGGGGAAACATCGAGAGAGAGAGAGAGGAAACATCGAGAGAGAGAGAGCAGAAACATCGAGAGCGACCGAGGGGAAACATCGAGAGAGAGAGAGGGGAAACATCGAGAGAGAGAGAGAGGAAACATCGAGAGAGAGAGACGAAACATGGAGAGAGAGAGGGGAAACATCGAGAGAGAGAGAGGAAACATCGAGAGTGAGAGAGGAAACATCAAGAGAGAGAGAGGGAAAACATCGAGAGAGAGAGAGGAAACATCGAGAGAGAGAGAGGGGAAACATCGAGAGAGAGAGAGAGGAAACATCGAGAGAGACCAAGAGGAAACATCGAGAGAGAGAGAGGGGAAACATCGAGAGAGAGAGAGAGGAAACATCGAGAGCGACCGAGGGGAAACATCGAGAGAGAGAGAGGGGAAACATCGAGAGAGAGAGAGAGGAAACATTGAGAGAGAGAGAGAGGAAACATCGAGAGAGAGAGAGGAAACATCGAGAGAGAGAGAGGGGAAACATCCAGAGAGAGAGAGAGGAAACATCGCGAGAGAGATAGAGGAAACATCGAGTAAGAGAGAGGGGAAACATTGAGAGAGACCAAGGGGAAACATCGAGAGAGAGAGAGAGGAAACATCGAGAGTGAGAGAGGAAACATCGAGAGAGAGAGAGGGAAAACATCGAGAGAGAGAGAGGAAACATCGAGAGAGAGAGAGGGGAAACATGGAGAGAGAGAGAGAGGAAACATCGAGAGAGACCGAGAGGCAACATCGAGGGAGGGAGAGGGGAAACATCGAGAGAGAGAGAGAGGAAACATCGAGAGAGAGAGAGAGGAAACATCGAGTGCGACCGAGGGGAAACATCGAGAGAGAGAGAGGAAACATCGAGAGAGAGAGAGGAAACATCGAGAGAGAGAGGGGAAACATCGAGAGAGAGAGCGGAAAGATCGAAAGCGACCAAGGGGAAACATTGAGAGAGAGAGAGGGATACATCGAGAGAGAGAGGTGGGAAACATCGAGAGAGAGAGAGAGGAAACATCGAAAGAGAGTGAGGAAACATCGAGAGAGAGAGAGAGGAAACATCGAGAGAGAGAGCGAAACATCTAGAGAGAGAGAGGAAACATCGAGAGAGAGAGAGGGGAAACATCGAGAGAGAGAGAGAGGAAACATCGAGAGAGAGAGAGAGGAAACATTTAGAGAGAGAGAGGAAACATCGAGAGAGAGAGAGAGGAAACATCGAGAGAGAGCGAGAGGGGAATCATCGAGAGAGACCGAGGGGAAACTTCGAGAGAGAGAGAGGAAACATCGAGAGAGAGAGAGGAAACATCGAGAGAGAGGGGAAACATCGAGAGAGAGAGAGGGGAAACATTGAGAGAGACCGAGGGGAAACATCGAGAGAGAGGGAGAGGAAACATCTAGAAAGAGAGAGGGGAAACCTCGAGGGAGAGAGAGGGGAAGCATCGAGAGAGAGATAGAGGAAACATCGAGAGGGACTGAGGGGAAACATAGAGAGAGAGAGAGAGGAAACATCGAGAGAGAGAGAGGGGAAACATCGAGAGAGAGAGAGGAAACATCGAGAGAGACCGAGGGGAAACATCAAGAGAGAGAGAGGAAACATCGAGAGAGAGAGAGGAAACATCGAGAGAGGGAGAGGGGAAACATCGAGAGAGAGAGAGGAAACATCGAGAGAGAGGGAGAGGAGTCATCGAGAGAGAGAGAGAGAGGAAACATCGATAGAGAGGGAGGGGAAGCATCGAGAGAGAGAGAGGAAACAAAAAAACCCAGAGGTCCTCTACGTTGACTATACCACGCACAAAGGGACTAAGATGAAGAACAACCTCATATTCTACACCGACTCCGTTCCCTCATGGAAGGAGACTTTACAGAAACACTACGCACACGTCTCCAGTGAAGGTATTAGCAAGGGAGGCAGACTGAAAATATGTAAAGATGGAAATCTAGATAAAGATGACCCCCTGCTAGCCATAAGCTACTACAACAAAAAAGGAAAGATCATGATACAGGGGAATGTAGAAAATCTGGACTCCTTTGAAAAGGAATTCCCCCAGTTGAAAACTAAGGCAGACACAAAGAGGACCAATGGACAGGAGGCAAATGAGAGCCGAACAGAGAATGAAGAGAGCCAAGCGGAGGAAGAAGAAGAGAGACCAGCAGAGGCAAACACCTCCCTGACCATCTCCACCCCCCCACACCTCTCAACGCAAACAAACTGCTGAAGGAGAATCTGTCCAAACTAGAACTCGATTTCAACGAATACAGGGAAACACAGGCCAAGAACTTGAAGGAGGAACTCAAACAGCTGAAAACGGAAAACGAGTCCACCATCCACGAGCTGAGAAAGACCGTGGAGGAGCAAAGGAATGAGATCAAAGAACTCCGTACTCAGCTAAACAAAACGATGGAGGCCGTAGAAAGGCAGAAAATTGAACTCAGCAGGCAACACAAACCTCTTCAGGTCCAAAAACCTGATGACACAAAAACAACACACACAGGGACACAGAACCCGTCGGATGCCCCCCCACACGAGGATGTCACACCCCCACCTTGCGACAACACACCGAAGGCCCCAAACCCTGCTCCTGCCACACAGCCTATCCCAGAAACCCAGCCAACAACCAGCCCTCAGTCGAGTCCTGCCCAGACGATTGCTACCCAGTCTGAAAAGCCAGCCCCTCAGGCGATCCTGCTGACCGACAACAACGGGAAGTTTTTGGACCCCCAGAGGATGTTCCCAGGTCAGCAAGTCCTGAAAAAATGGTGCAGCAACACAGGCCATGCAATGAAGATCCTGAACAAAGAATCCCTTGGAAGCCCCAAATGGCTTGTGATCCACACAGGCACAAACGACCTCCGCACCCTACAGGAAGGCACTGCTAGGGCGGTGAGCAGGATGGCGGAAAAGGCCAGCAGGGAATTCCCCGAGGTGCGGATCGTGATCTCCACACTACTGCCCAGAAAGGACACCCCAGCCTATGTAATCCACAACACCAACAGGGAGATCGACACGAGATGTACTGCCCTCCCCAACGTCTACCTGGCCCATCACCCAAACATCAACACAAGGGACCTCTATGGCGAAATACATCTACTCAAACAGCGGATGTGGGTCTTCGCAAAAAACCTCATAAACACTGCCAAAAGACGCACCCCTCCCACCCCCTCTACCATTGGGAGCCATAACCCAAACAGGACCACAACTGTCCCCCACCCCCCTATACAAAACCAACAACAGAACCGTGCTTTTGTACCTGACCCCAGACCCCCCTCTAGACCACAGGCTGTAGACGAAGAACTGAGAAAGATCAGGACGATGTTAAGCACCCTGATTGGAAAGCCGGAGAGGAATGCACTAAACTATTAATATTGTTATTTTATCATTGCTATTACTATTATTAGATAGCAGTATGTGCACGCCTCATGAAATTTATACTAAATCGTCATTTAGCATTATAGAAACTAGTGTTTTCACACTCGTCCCACAAAATAGGTCCATTTTATTTCGTTTTTGAACTATATAAATGCGTTCTTTCCACATAAGCTGCTGGAATATCCAGGGTCTCCGCTCCTCAACTTTTGGGATGAAGAGTACAGACCCTGAATTCCTAAAAGCTATAAAAGACATTGATATAATTGTGTTAACAGAAACATGGTGCCAAAAGGACGTGCCCACCCACTGTCCTCCAATGTACCATGAAATCATTGTGCCCTCAGTAAAGAACACTAAGACACGCAAGGGCAGAACCTCCAGGGGAATCATGGTGTGGTATAAAGGAGAACTGGACAAACACATCTCACCAATAAAACAGGGAAAATCACATGTATGGCTAAAATTAGATAAAAATATAGGAATAACAAAAAAAGGATGTCTACTTATGTGCGATCTACATATCTCCAATAGAACCGCCATATTTTGAAGAGGAGTTATTTGATACTCTCCACATGGAAATCAGCCATTTCCAGGCCAAAGGAAAGGTGCTACTATGTGGGGACCTAAATGCAAGGACCGGATGTGAACCCGACTTCATAGACCCACAGGGCAACAACCATGTGTTTGGCCAGACCCCTTTATATGTCACACCAGCCATCGCAAATCGGAACAACCTTGACTGTGAAATAAATAAAAGCGGTAGGAAGGTAGTGCAACTCTGCCGAGCCTTAGGCCTGTACATAGTTAATGGTAGGTTCAGAGGGGACTCCTTAGGGAGACTCACATATTCCTCAACTCTTGGGTCTAGTGTGGTGGATTATACAATCACTGACCTGGACCCCTGCGATATCAACGCATTCACTGTCAGGCAGCAATCCCCCCTCTCAGGCCATAACCAAATAAATGTGTACCTTAAACTTTCTGCCCAAACTACAGACACAAAAAAGGAACCCAGTAAGCTCCATAAAATAAACCAGACATACAGATGGGCCCCAGACAGTGGAGATAAATTCATCACAGCACAAAATTCACCTGATCTCACAAGTAAAATATCAAAATTTAAAGAAAATCTATATGAGATCACCAGAGATGGTGTAAACATGGCCATAGATGATATAAATATGATCTTCCATGTGGCAGCTGTGAAAGCCGACCTTGTGAAACAGAAGAGGAAACGTTACAAAAGACAAAATAAAAATGAGAAATGTTTTGACCACGAATGCAAAAATGCCAGAAAAGACCTGAGAAAAGTATCAAACCAAAAGCATCGCCAACCAAACAATCGAGACCTACGTATTAGATACAATGAGACCCTCAAAAGATATAAACACACCATCAGGAACAAAACACAAAATTATACCCACAAAATACTCGAAGAAATTGAAAACTCCATTAATCCAAACCAATTCTGGGATATGTGGAATAACCTGAGTACAACACAATTGCAAGCATTACCAATCCAAGATGGCGACATCTGGAGAACACATTTTGAAAACCTGTACAAAGACATCCCAATAAACGAAACAAACCCAAGTCAACATCATGTCACAGAAAAACTCCACACATTAGAAGCAACAATTAAAGACAACCAAAACCCTCTAGACTCCCCAATCACATGGAAAGAACTGGCCACAAAAACAAAACCTCTCCTCCTAAAGAAAGCCTGTGGTCCAGACAACATCAAAAATGAAATGCTCAAGTTCAGCAATATGGAGATGCAGGGTGCTGTACTCAAGTTATTCAACATCATATTACGTTCAGGCTGTTTTCCTGATATCTGGTGCCAAGGACTCATCTCTCCCACATATAAAAGTGGAAACAAATCAGACCCAAATAACTACCGCGGCATCTGTGTCAACAGTTGTCTAGGGAAGTTATTCTGCAGTGTTCTAAATAGTAGATTACTTGATTTTCTTAACAAACATAATATCCTTAGAAAAAATCAAATAGGCTTTCTTCCAAAACACCGCACCACCAACCATATCTATACCCTTCACACTCTCATTGAAAAACATATACACCAAACAAAAAATGGGAAAATATTCGCTTGTTTCATTGACTTCAAGAAAGTCTTTGACTCTATCTGGCACGAAGGGCTCTATTATAAACTTCTTCAGTGTGGAATAGGGGGCAAAGTCTATGACCTTATTAAATCGATGTATCTGAAAAATAAATGCGGTGTCAAAATTGGAGACAAACGCACTGGTTTCTTCACCCAGAGAAGAGGCGTCCGGCAGGGCTGCAATTTGAGCCCGACCCTGTTCAACATATGCATAAATGAATTAGCAGACATGCTGGAGCAATGCGAGTCACCGGGTCTCTGTCTCCTGGATGGAGAAGTGTAATCGCTGTTCTATGCAGATGACCTGGTTCTGCTGTCTCCCACAGAACAGGGATTACAGCAACAACTAGAACTGAGTAGACAAACACTGCCAAAATTGGGCCCTAACAGTAAATCTAAAGAAAACCAACATCATGATTTTTCAAAAAAGGCCCAGGTGTCAGGAAAACAAATACCAGTTTATTCTCAGTGATACCATCATGGGACACACTATGAGCTACACTTACCTTGGTCCAACCATGATAGCATCAGGGAGCTTCAGCATAGCAGTGAATTCACTAAACGAAAAAGCCTGAAGAGCCCTATATGCAATAAAAAGAAAATTCTACAACATCCAAATCCCAATCAAAACCTGGCTCAAAATATTTGACAGCATAATCCTGCCCATTGCGCTGTACGGTAGTGAAGTAAGGGGCCCGCTCAATCACCATAGCTCCACTAAATGGGAAAAACACACAATAGAAGCCCTACATGCAGAATTTTGCTGAAGCATTCTTCGCACCCAAAGGAAAACACCAACAAATGCATGCAGAGCCGAACTAGGCAGATACCCACTGATAATAAACATCCACAAACGAGCACGAAACTTCCTAAATCACCTCAAATCTAGCTACCCAGACACCGTTCATTTTAAAGCCTTCCAGACTCAAGAGCTAAACCCAGAAAAGAGTCCCCTGAGTCAGCTGCTACTGAAACTAAGTACTCCTACTCAGCCGGACCCTGACCAGTCCCAGACCAACACTGCCGTCCAAACACCAATCCGAGTGAACCAAATCATTAAGCAAGGAAACCTACCTGGAACATTGGAACAAAATAACCAAAAGCCAAAGAAGATTAGAATGTTACCGGGCCCTAAAAAGAGAATATAAACTGGCAGACTATCTCTCGACCATCAGAGACACAAAACAGAGACAGACCCTTATAAGGTACAGATTAAGCAACCACCAACTAGCAATTGAAAAAGGAACATACAAGAAATCCTGGCAGCCTAGAGAGAATAGAATATGTGACCAATGTCTGGCCGGCGAGGTTGAGACAGAGATGCATTTCCTCCTAAAATGCGAAAAATTCAACACAACAAGAAACATATTATTTGAGAAGCTCAGCCAAACAACCCCAGATTTCAAAGAATTGGATGACCTGTCAAAATTAAGATTAGTCCTGGGAGAAGGAGACAGACCATACCTTGGTGCCAAATATGTAACAACATGCCACAACCTGAGGACTGTTTAAAATTAATACTGAATGTACCCAACGATGTTCAACGACTGTTTAAATTAATATTGTTTAAACTAATGTTGTATGTGCCCAACGAAGGTCAAAATTGTTTGACACCTACAGAATGGTGGAAAACTGTACTTTATGTTATGTAAGCTTTGGCAATATGGTTCCCTGTAAACCTTCATGCCAATAAAGCATTTGAATTGGAATTGGGAGAGGAATCATCGAGAGAGAGAGAGAGAGGAAACATCGAGAGAGAGAGAGAGGAAACATCGAGAAAGAGAGTGGAAACATCGAGAGAGCGAGAGGGGAAACATCGATAGAGACCGAAGGGAATCATCGACAGAGAGAGAGGAAACATTGAGAGAGAGAGAGGGGAAACATCGAGAGAGAGAGAGGGGAAACATCGTGAGAGAGAGCGGAAATATTGAGAGAGAGAGAGGGGAAACAGCGAGAGAGAGAGTGGAAACATTGAGAGAGAGGGAGGGGAAACATCAAGAGAGACCGAGGTGAAACATCGAGAGAGACCGAGGGGAAACATCGAGAGAGAGAGAGGGGAAACATCGAGAGAGAGAGAGGAAACATCGAGAGAGACCGAGGGGAAAGAGCGAGAGAGACTGAGGGGAAACAGCGAGAGAGAGAGAGGGGAAACATCGACAGAGAGAGAGGAAACATCGAGAGAGAGAGAGGGGAAACATCGAGAGAGAGATAGCGGAAACATCGAGAGAGAAAGAGGAAACATCGAGAGAGAGAGGGGAAACATCGAGAGAAACTGAGAGGAAACTTCGAGAGAGACCGAGGGGAAACATCGAGAGAGACTGAGAGGAAACATTGAGAGAGAGAGAGAGGGGAAACATCGAGAGAGAGAGAGAGGAAACATCGAGAGAGAGAGAGGGGAAACATCGAGAGAGAGAGAACGGAAACATCGAGAGAGAAAGAGGAAACATCGAGAGAGAGATAGGGGAAACATCGAGAGAGAGAGCGGGAAATATCGAGAGAGAGAGAGAGAGGAAACATCGAGAGAGAGAGAGGTGAAACATCGAGAGAGAGAGAGGGGAAACATCGAGAGAGAGAGAGGAAACATCGAGAGAGAGAGGAAACATCGAGAGAGAGAGAGGGGAAACATCGAGAGAGAGAGAGGAAACATCGAGAGAGAGAGGGGAAACATAGAGAGAGAGAGAGGGGAAACATCGAGAGAGAGAGAGGAAACATCGAGAGAGAGAGAGAGGAAACATCGAGAGAGAGAGAGGAAACATCGAGAGAGAGTGAGAGGAACCATCGAGAGAGAGAGAGGGGAAACATCGAGAGAGACCGAGGGGGAACATCGAGAGAGAGAGAGGGGAAACATCGAGAGAGAGAGAGAGGAAACATCGAGAGAGAGAGCGGAAACATCGAGAGAGAGAGAGGGGAAACATCGAGAGAGAGAGAGGGGAAACTTCGAGAGAGAGAGGAGGAAACATCGAGAGAGAGAGCAGAAACATCGAGTGAGAGAGGGCAAACATCGAGAGAGAGAGAGGGGAAACCTCGAGAGAGAGAGAGGAAACATCAAGAGAGAGAGAGGGGAACCATCGAGAGAGAGAGAGGAAACATCAAGAGAGAGAGAGGAAACATCGAGAGAGAGAGAGGAAACATCGAGAGAGAGAGATGAAACATCGAGAGAGAGAGAGGAAACATTGAGAGAGACAGAGGAAACATCGAGAGAGAGAGAGGGGAAACAGCAAGAGAGAGAGAGGGGAAACATCGAGAGAGAGAGAGAGGAAACATCAAGAGAGAGAGAGGAAACATCGAGAGAGAGAGAGGGAATCACTATAGGACACACTATGAGCTACACCTACCTTGGTCTAACTATTACAGCATCAGGGAGCTTCAGCATAGCAGTGAATGCACTAAAAGAAAAAGCCCGAAGAGCCCTATATGCAATAAAAAGAAAATTCTACAACATCCAAATCCCAATCAAAATCTGGCTCAAAATATTTGACAGCATAATCCTGCCCATTGCACTGTACGGTAGTGAAGTATGGGGCCCGCTAAATCACCAAAGCTACACTAAATGGGAAAAACATACAATAGAAGCCCTACATGCAGAATTCTGCCGAAGCATCCTTCGCACCCAAAGGAAAACGCCAACAAATGCATGCAGAGCCGAACTAGGCAGATACCCACTGATAATAAACATCCAAAAACGAGCACTAAACTTCCTAAATCACCTCAAATCTAGCTCCCCAGACACCCTTCATTTCAAAGCCTTTCAGACCCAAGAGCTAAACCCAGAAAAGAGTCCCCTGAGTCAGCTGCTACGGAAACTAAGTACTCAGCCGGACCCTGACCAGCCCCAGACCAACACAGCCGCCCAAACACCAATCCGAGTGAACCAAATCATTAAAAAATGCAAAGAAACCTACCTGGAACATTGGAACAAAATAACCGAAAGCCAAAGCAGATTAGAATGTTACCAGGCCCTAAAAAGAGAATATAAACTGGCAGACTACCTCACGACCATCAGAGACACAAAACAGAGACAGACCCTCACCAGGTACAGACTAAGCGACCACCAACTGGAAATTGAAAAAGGCAGATACAAGAAATCCTGGCAGCCTAGAGAGAATAGAATATGCGATCAATGTCTGGCTGGCGAGGTTGAAACAGAAATGCATTTCCTCCTAAAATGCGAAAAATTCAACACATCAAGAAACATATTATTCAACAAGCTAAGCCAAACAACCCCAGATTTCAAGGAATTGGATGATCTGTCAAAATTGAGATTAGTCCTAGGAGAAGGAGACAGACCATACCTTGGGGCCAAATATGTAACAACATGTCACAACCTGAGGACTGTTTAAAATTAAGACTGTTTAAAATTAATATTGAACGTACCAAATGAAGTACAAAGACTGTTTAAAATTAATATTGTTTAAAAGTAATATTGTATGTACCCAACAAATGTCAAATCGATTGACACCTACAGAATGTTGGAAAACTGTACCTTTTTGCTATGTAAGCTTTGGCAATATGGTTCTCTGTAAACTTTCATGCCAATAAAGCATTTTAATTGGAAATTGGAATTGGAATTGGAAACATCCAGAGAGAGAGAGGGGAAACATCCAGAGAGAGAGAGTGGAAACATCGAGAGAGAGAGAGGGGAAACATCGAGAGAGAGAGAGGGGAAACATCGAGAAAGAGAGAGGAAACATCGAGAGAGAGAGAGAGGGGAAATATCGAGAGAGAGAGAGGGGAAACATCGAGAGAGAGGGGAAACATCGAGAGAAAGAGAGGAAACATCGAGAGAGAGAGCGGAAACATCGAGAGAGAGAGAGGGGAAACATCGAGAGAGAGAGAGGAAACATCGAGAGAGAGAGAGATGGGAAACATCGAGAGAGAGAGAGGGGAAACATCGAGAGAGAGGGGAAACGTCGAGAGAAAGAGAGGAAACATCGAGAGTGAGAGGGGGGAAACATCGAGTGAGACTGAGGGGAAACATCGAGAGAGAGGAAGGGGAAATATCGAAAGAGAGAGAGGGGAAACATCGAGAGAGAGAGCGGAAACATCGAGAGAGAGAGAGGGGAAACATCGAGAGAGACCGAGGGGAAACATCGAGAGAGAGAGAGGAAACATCGAGAGAGAGAGAGGGGAAACATCGAGAGAGGGAGAGGGGAAACATCGAGAGAGAGAGAGGAAACATCGAGAGAGAGAGAGAGGAAACATCGAGAGAGAGAGGGGAAACATTGAGAGAGAGGAAACTTCGAGAGAGAGAGAGGAAACATCGAGAGAGAGAGAACGGAAACATCGAGAGAGAAAGAGGAAACATCGAGAGAGAGATAGGGGAAACATCGAGAGAGAGAGCGGGAAATATCGAGAGAGAGAGAGAGAGGAAACATCGAGAGAGAGAGAGGTGAAACATCGAGAGAGAGAGAGGGGAAACATCGAGAGAGAGAGAGGAAACATCGAGAGAGAGAGGAAACATCGAGAGAGAGAGAGGGGAAACATCGAGAGAGAGAGAGGAAACATCGAGAGAGAGAGGGGAAACATAGAGAGAGAGAGAGGGGAAACATCGAGAGAGAGAGAGGAAACATCGAGAGAGAGAGAGAGGAAACATCGAGAGAGAGAGAGGAAACATCGAGAGAGAGTGAGAGGAACCATCGAGAGAGAGAGAGGGGAAACATCGAGAGAGACCGAGGGGGAACATCGAGAGAGAGAGAGGGGAAACATCGAGAGAGAGAGAGAGGAAACATCGAGAGAGAGAGCGGAAACATCGAGAGAGAGAGGGGAAACATCGAGAGAGAGAGGGGAAACTTCGAGAGAGAGAGGAGGAAACATCGAGAGAGAGAGCAGAAACATCGAGTGAGAGAGGGCAAACATCGAGAGAGAGAGAGGGGAAACCTCGAGAGAGAGAGAGGAAACATCAAGAGAGAGAGAGGGGAAACATCGAGAGAGAGAGAGAGGAAACATCAAGAGAGAGAGAGGAAACATCGAGAGAGAGAGAGGAAACATCGAGAGAGAGAGATGAAGCATCGAGAGAGAGAGAGAGGAAACATTGAGAGGGACAGAGGAAACATCGAGAGAGAGAGAGGGGAAACAGCAAGAGAGAGAGAGGGGAAACATCGAGAGAGAGAGAGAGGAAACATCAAGAGAGAGAGAGGAAACATCGAGAGAGAGAGAGGAAACATCCAGAGAGAGAGAGGGGAAACATCCAGAGAGAAAGAGTGGAAACATCGAGAGAGAGAGAGGGGAAACATCGAGAGAGAGAGAGGGGAAACATCGAGAAAGAGAGAGGAAACATCGAGAGAGAGAGAGGGGAAATATCGAGAGAGAGAGAGGGGAAACATCGAGAGAGAGGGGAAACATCGAGAGAAAGAGAGGAAACATCGAGAGAGAGAGCGGAAACATCGAGAGAGAGAGAGGGGAAACATCGAGAGAGAGAGAGGAAACATCGAGAGAGAGAGAGAGGGGAAACATCGAGAGAGAGAGAGGGGAAACATCGAGAGAGAGGGGAAACGTCGAGAGAAAGAGAGGAAACATCGAGAGTGAGAGGGGGGAAACATCGAGTGAGACTGAGGGGAAACATCGAGAGAGAGGAAGGGGAAATATCGAAAGAGAGAGAGGGGAAACATCGAGAGAGAGAGCGGAAACATCGAGAGAGAGAGAGGGGAAACATCGAGAGAGACCGAGGGGAAACATCGAGAGAGAGAGAGGAAACATCGAGAGAGAGAGAGGGGAAACATCGAGAGAGGGAGAGGGGAAACATCGAGAGAGAGAGAGGAAACATCGAGAGAGAGAGAGAGGAAACATCGAGAGAGAGAGGGGAAACATTGAGAGAGAGGAAACATCGAGAGAGAGAGAGGAAACATCGAGAGAGAGAGAGAGAGTGGAATCACCGAGAGAGAGAGAGGAAACATCAAGAGAGAGAGAGGGGAAACATCGAGAGAGAGAGAGAGAGGAAACATCGAGAGAAAGAGAGAGGAAACATCGAGAAAGAGAGTGGAACCATCGAGAGAGCGAGGGGGGAAACATCGATAGAGACCGAAGGGAAGCATCGACAGAGAGAGAGGAAACATCGAGAGAGAGAGAGGGGAAACATCGAGAGAGAGAGAGGGGAAACATCGTGAGAGAGAGCGGAAATATTGAGAGAGAGAGAGGGGAAACAGCGAGAGAGAGAGTGGAAACATTGAGAGAGAGAGAGGGGAAACATCGAGAGAGACCGAGGTGAAACATCGAGAGAGACCGAGGGGAAACATCGAGAGAGAGAGAGGGGAAACATCGAGAGAGAGAGAGGAAACATCGAGAGAGACCGAGGGGAAACAGCGAGAGAGACTGAGGGGAAACAGCGAGAGAGAGAGAGGGGAAACATCGACAGAGAGAGCGGAAACATCGAGAGAGAGAAAGGGGAAACATCGAGAGAGAGATAACGGAAACATCGAGAGAGAAAGAGGAAACATCGAGAGAGAGAGGGGAAACATCGAGAGAAACTGAGAGGAAACTTCGAGAGAGACCGAGGGGAAACATCGAGAGAGACTGAGAGGAAACATTGAGAGAGAGAGAGAGGGGAAACATCGAGAGAGAGAGAGGAAACATCGAGAGAGAGAGAGGGGAAACATCGAGAGAGAGAGAACGGAAACATCGAGAGAGAAAGAGGAAACATCGAGAGAGAGATAGGGGAAACATCGAGAGAGAGAGAGGGAAATATCGAGAGAGAGAGAGAGAGGAAACATCGAGAGAGAGAGAGGTGAAACATCGAGAGAGAGGGAGGGTAAACATCGAGAGAGAGAGAGGAAACATCGAGAGAGAGAGGAAACATCGAGAGAGACCGAGGGGAAACATCGAGTGAGAGAGAGGAAACATCGAGAGAGAGAGAGGGGAAACATCGAGAGAGAGAGAGGAAACATCGAGAGAGAGAGAGGGAAAACATAGAGAGAGAGAGAGGGGAAACATCGAGAGAGAGAGAGGAAACATCGAGAGAGACAGAGAGGAAACATCGAGAGAGAGAGAGGAAACATCGAGAGAGAGTGAGAGGAACCATCGAGAGAGAGAGAGGGGAAACATCGAGAGAGACCGAGGGGGAACATCGAGAGAGAGAGAGGGGGAACATCGAGAGAGAGAGAGAGGAAACATCGAGAGAGAGAGCGGAAACATCGAGAGAGAGAGAGGGGAAACATCGAGAGAGAGAGAGGGGAAACTTCGAGAGAGAGAGGAGGAAACATCGAGAGAGAGAGCGGAAACATCGAGTGAGAGAGGGCAAACATCGAGAGAGAGAGAGGGGAAACCTCGAGAGAGAGAGAGAGAGAGAGAGGAAACATCGAGAGAGAGAGAGAGGAAACATCAAGAGAGAGAGAGGGGAAACATCGAGAGAGAGAGAGAGGAAACATCAAGAGAGAGAGAGGAAACATCGAGAGAGAGAGAGGAAACATCGAGAGAGAGAGATGAAACATCGAGAGAGAGAGAGAGGAAACATTGAGAGAGACAGAGGAAACATCGAGAGAGAGAGAGGGGAAACAGCAAGAGAGAGAGAGGGGAAACATCGAGAGAGAGAGAGAGGAAACATCAAGAGAGAGAGAGGAAACATCGAGAGAGACCGAGGGGAAACATCGAGTGAGAGAGAGGAAACATCGAGAGAGAGAGAGGGGAAACATCGAGAGAGAGAGAGGAAACATCGAGAGAGAGAGAGGGGAAACATAGAGAGAGAGAGAGGGGAAACATCGAGAGAGAGAGAGGAAACATCGAGAGAGAGAGAGAGGAAACATCGAGAGAGAGAGAGGAAACATCGAGAGAGAGTGAGAGGAACCATCGAGAGAGAGAGGGGAAACATCGAGAGAGACCGAGGGGGAACATCGAGAGAGAGAGAGGGGAAACATCGAGAGAGAGAGAGAGGAAACATCGAGTGAGAGAGCGGAAACATCGAGAGAGAGAGAGGGGAAACATCGAGAGAGAGAGAGGGGAAACTTCGAGAGAGAGAGGAGGAAACATCGAGAGAGAGAGCGGCAACATCGAGTGAGAGAGGGCAAACATCGAGAGAGAGAGAGGGGAAACCTCGAGAGAGAGAGAGAGGAAACATCAAGAGAGAGAGAGGGGAAACATCGAGAGAGAGAGAGGGGAAACATCGAGAGAGAGAGAGAGGAAACATCAAGAGAGAGAGAGGAAACATCGAGAGAGAGAGAGGAAACATCGAGAGAGAGAGATGAAACATCGAGAGAGAAAGAGAGGAAACATTGAGAGAGACAGAGGAAACATCGAGAGAGAGAGAGGGGAAACATCGAGAGAGAGAGAGAGGAAACATCAAGAGAGAGAGAGGAAACATCGAGAGAGAGAGAGGAAACATCCAGAGAGAGAGAGGGGAAACATCCAGAGAGAGAGAGGGGAAACATCGAGAGAGAGTGAGGGGAAACATCGAGAGAGAGAGAGGGGAAACATCGAGAAAGTGAGAGGAAGCATCGAGAGAGAGAGAGGGGAAATATCGAGAGAGAGAGAGGGGAAACATCGAGAGAGAGGGGAAACATCGAGAAAAAGAGAGGAAACATCGAGAGAGAGAGCGGAAACATCGAGAGAGAGAGAGGGGAAACATCGAGAGAGAGAGAGGAAACATCGAGAGAGAGAGAGGGGAAACATCGAGAGAGAGAGAGGGGAAACATCGAGAGAGAGGGGAAACGTCGAGAGAAAGAGAGGAAACATCGAGCGAGAGAGGGGGGAAACATCGAGTGAGACTGAGGGGAAACATCGAGAGAGCGGAAGGGGAAATATCAGAGACACAAAACAGAGACAGACCCTCACCAGGTACAGACTAAGCGACCACCAACTGGAAATTGAAAAAGGCAGATACAAGGAATCCTGGCAGCCTAGAGAGAATAGAATATGCGATCAATGTCTGGCTGGCGAGGTTGAAACAGAAATGCATTTCCTCCTAAAATGCGAAAAATTCAACACATCAAGAAACATATTATTCAACAAGTTAAGCCAAACAACCCCAGATTTCAAGGAATTGGATGATCTGTCAAAATTGAGATTCGTCCTAGGAGAAGGAGACAGACCATACCTTGGGGCCAAATATGTAACAACATGTCACAACCTGAGGACTGTTTAAAAGTAAGACTGTTTAAAATTAATATTGAACGTACCAAATGAAGTAGAAAGACTGTTTAAAATTAATATTGTTTAAAAGTAATATTGTATGTACCCAACAAATGTCAAATCGATTGACACCTGCAGAATGTTGGAAAACTGTACCTTTTTGCTATGTAAGCTTTGGCAATATGGTTCTCTGTAAACTTTCATGCCAATAAAGCATTTGAACTGAACTGAACTGAGAGGGGAAACATCGAGAGAGAGAGCGGAAACATCGAGAGAGAGAGAGGGGAAACATCGAGAGAGACCGAGGGGAAACATCGAGAGAGAGAGAGGAAACATCGAGAGAGAGAGAGAGGAAACATCGAGAGAGAGAGAGAGGAAACATCGAGAGAGAGAGAGGAAACATCGAGAGAGAGTGAGAGGAACCATCGAGAGAGAGAGAGGGGAAACATCGAGAGAGACCGAGGGGGTACATCGAGAGAGAGAGAGGGGAAACATCGAGAGAGAGAGAGAGGAAACATCGAGAGAGAGAGCGGAAACATCGAGAGAGAGAGAGGGGAAACATCGAGAGAGAGAGAGGGGAAACTTCGAGAGAGAGAGGAGGAAACATCGAGAGAGAGAGCGGAAACATCGAGTGAGAGAGGGCAAACATCGAGAGAGAGAGAGGGGAAACCTCGAGAGAGAGAGAGGAAACATCGAGAGAGAGAGAGAGGAAACATCAAGAGAGAGAGAGGGGAAACATCGAGAGAGAGAGAGAGGAAACATCAAGAGAGAGAGAGGAAACATCGAGAGAGAGAAAGGAAACATCGAGAGAGAGAGATGAAACATCGAGAGAGAGAGAGAGGAAACATTGAGAGAGACAGAGGAAACATCGAGAGAGAGAGAGGGGAAACAGCAAGAGAGAGAGAGGGGAAACTTCGAGAGAGAGAGAGAGGAAACATCAAGAGAGAGAGAGGAAACATCGAGAGAGAGAGAGGAAACATCCAGAGAGAGAGAGGGGAAACATCCAGAGAGAGAGAGGGGAAACATCGAGAGAGAGAGAGGGGAAACATCGAGAGAGAGAGAGGGGAAACATCGAGAAAGAGAGAGGAAGCATCGAGAGAGAGAGAGGGGAAACATCGAGAGAGAGAGAGGGGAAACATCGAGAGAGAGGGGAAACATCGAGAAAAAGAGAGGAAACATCGAGAGAGAGAGCGGAAACATCGAGAGAGAGAGAGGGGAAACATCGAGAGAGAGAGAGGAAACATCGAGAGAGAGAGAGGGGAAACATCGAGAGAGAGAGAGGGGAAACATCGAGAGAGAGGGGAAACGTCGAGAGAAAGAGAGGAAACATCGAGAGAGAGAGGGGGGAAACATCGAGTGAGACTGAGGGGAAACATCGAGAGAGAGGAAGGGGAAATATCGAGAGAGAGAGAGGGGAAACATCGAGAGAGAGAGCGGAAACATCGAGAGAGAGAGAGGGGAAACATCGAGAGTGACCGAGGGGAAACATCGAGAGAGAGAGAGGAAACATCGAGAGAGAGAGAGAGGAAACATCGAGAGAGAGAGAGGGGAAACATCGAGAGAGAGAGAGGGGAAACATCGAGAGAGAGAGAGGGGAAACATCGAGAGAGAGAGAGAGAGGAAACATCGAGAGAGAGAGCGGAAACATCGAGAGAGAGAGGGGAAACATCGAGAGAGAGAGAGGGGAAACATCGAGAGAGAGAGAGGAAACATCGAGAGAGAGAGAGAGGAAACATCAAGAGAGAGAGAGGGGAAACATCGAGAGAGACGGGAAACATCGAGAGAAAGAGAGGAAACATCGAGAGAGAGGGGGGGGAAACATTGAGTGAGACCGAGGGGAAACATCGAGAGAGAGAAAGGGAAAATATCGAGAGAGAGAGAGAGGGAACATCGAGAGAGAGAGGGGAAACATCGAGAGAGAGAGAGAGGAAACATCGAGAGAGAGGGAGAGGGAACATCGAGAGAGAGAGGGGAAACATCGAGAGAGAGAGAGAGGAAACATCGAGACAGAGAGAGAGGAAACATCGAGAGAGAGAGGAAACATCGAGAGAGAGGGGGGGAAACATAGAGTGAGACCGAGGGGAAATATCGAGAGAGAGAAAGGGGAAATATCGAGAGAGAGAGAGGGGAAACATCGAGAGAGAGAGATGAAACATCGAGAGAGAGAGAGGTGAAATATTTAGAGACAGAGAGGAAACATCGAGAGAGAGAGAGGGGGAACATCGAGAGAGAGAGAGGAAACATCGAGAGAGACCGAGGGGAAACATCAAGAGAGAGAGAGGAAACATCGAGGGAGAGAGAGAGAGAGGAAACTTCGAGAGAGAGAGAGAGGAAACTTCGAGAGAGAGAGAGGGGAAACATTGAGAGAGAGAGAGAGGAAATATCGAGAGAGAGAGAGGAAACATCGAGAGAGAGAGAGAGGAATCACCGAGAGAGAGAGAGAGGAATCATCGAGAGAGGGAGAGGAAACATCAAGAGAGAGAGAGGGGAAACATCGAGAGAGAGAGAGGAAACATCGAGAGAGACCGAGGGGAAAGAACGAGAGAAAGAGCGAGGAACCCTCAAGAAAGAGAGAGGGGAAACATCGAGAGAGAGAGAATACATCGAGAGAGAGAGGAAACATCGAGAAAGAGAGAGGGGAGACATCGATAGAGAGAGGGGAAACATCGAGAGAGAGAGAGAGGAAACATCGAGAGAGAGAGCGGAAACATCGAGAGAGAGAGGGGAAACATCGAGAGAGAGAGAGGGGAAACATCGAGAGAGAGAGAGAGGGGAAACTTCGAGAGAGAGAGAGGAAACATCGAGAGAGAGAGAGAGGAAACATCGAGAGAGAGGGAGGAAACATCGAGAGAGAGAGAGGGGAAACATCGAGAGAGAGGGGGCAAACATCGAGAGAGAGAGAGAGGAAACATCGAGAGAGAGAGCGGAAACATTGAGAGAGAGAGGGGAAACATCGAGAGAGAGAGAGGGGAAACATCGAGAGAGAGAGAGAGGGGAAACTTCGAGAGAGAGAGAGGATACATCGAGAGAGAGAGAGAGGAAACATCAAGAGAGAGAGAGGGGAAACATCGAGAGAGAGGGAGGAAACATCGAGTGAGAGAGGGGAAACATCGAGAGAGAGGGAGAGGGGAAACTTCGAGAGAGAGAGAGGAAACATCGAGAGAGAGAGAGGGGAAACATCGAGAGAGAGGGAGGAAACATCGAGAGAGAGAGAGGGGAAACATCAAGAGAGAGAGAGGCCGACCATATCTATACCCTTCACACCCTCATTGAAAAACATATACACCAAACAAAAAATGGGAAAATATTCGCCTGTTTCATCGACTTCAAGAAAGCCTTTGACTCTATATGGCACGAAGGGCTCTATTATAAACTTCTTCAATGTGGAATAGGGGGCAAAGTCTATGACCTTATTAAATCAATGTATCTGAAAAACAAATGCGGGGTCAAAATTGGAGACAAACGCACCGATTTCTTCACCCAGAGAAGAGGCGTCCGGCAGGGCTGCAATTTGAGCCCGACCCTGTTCAACATATACATAAATGAATTAGCAGACATGCTGGAGCAAAGCGAGTCACCAGGTCTCCGTCTCCTAGATGGAGAAGTGAAATCCCTGTTCTATGCGGACGACCTGGTTCTGCTGTCTCCCACAGAACAGGGATTACAGCAACAACTAGACCTACTCGACAAATACTGCCAAAATTGGGCTCTAACAGTAAATCTAAAGAAAACCAACATCATGATTTTTCAAAAAAGGCCCAGATGTCAGGAAAACAAATACCAGTTTACCCTCAGTGATATCACTATAGGACACACTATGAGCTACACCTACCTTGGTCTAACTATTACAGCATCAGGGAGCTTCAGCATAGCAGTGAATGCACTAAAAGAAAAAGCCCGAAGAGCCCTATATGCAATAAAAAGAAAATTCTACAACATCCAAATCCCAATCAAAATCTGGCTCAAAATATTTGACAGCATAATCCTGCCCATTGCACTGTACGGTAGTGAAGTATGGGGCCCGCTAAATCACCAAAGCTACACTAAATGGGAAAAACATACAATAGAAGCCCTACATGCAGAATTCTGCCGAAGCATCCTTCGCACCCAAAGGAAAACGCCAACAAATGCATGCAGAGCCGAACTAGGCAGATACCCACTGATAATAAACATCCAAAAACGAGCACTAAACTTCCTAAATCACCTCAAATCTAGCTCCCCAGACACCCTTCATTTCAAAGCCTTTCAGACCCAAGAGCTAAACCCAGAAAAGAGTCCCCTGAGTCAGCTGCTACGGAAACTAAGTACTCAGCCGGACCCTGACCAGCCCCAGACCAACACAGCCGCCCAAACACCAATCCGAGTGAACCAAATCATTAAAAAATGCAAAGAAACCTACCTGGAACATTGGAACAAAATAACCGAAAGCCAAAGCAGATTAGAATGTTACCGGGCCCTAAAAAGAGAATATAAACTGGCAGACTACCTCACGACCATCAGAGACACAAAACAGAGACAGACCCTCACCAGGTACAGACTAAGCGACCACCAACTGGAAATTGAAAAAGGCAGATACAAGAAATCCTGGCAGCCTAGAGAGAATAGAATATGCGATCAATGTCTGGCTGGCGAGGTTGAAACAGAAATGCATTTCCTCCTAAAATGCGAAAAATTCAACACATCAAGAAACATATTATTCAACAAGCTAAGCCAAACAACCCCAGATTTCAAGGAATTGGATGATCTGTCAAAATTGAGATTAGTCCTAGGAGAAGGAGACAGACCATACCTTGGGGCCAAATATGTAACAACATGTCACAACCTGAGGACTGTTTAAAATTAAGACTGTTTAAAATTAATATTGAACGTACCAAATGAAGTACAAAGACTGTTTAAAATTAATATTGTTTAAAAGTAATATTGTATGTACCCAACAAATGTCAAATCGATTGACACCTACAGAATGTTGGAAAACTGTACCTTTTTGCTATGTAAGCTTTGGCAATATGGTTCTCTGTAAACTTTCATGCCAATAAAGCATTTTAATTGGAATTGGAATTGGAGAGGGGAAACATCGAGAGAGAGAGAGGAAACATCGAGAGAGAGAGAGGAAATATCGAGAGAGAGAGATGAAACATCGAGAGAGAGAGAGAGGAAACATTGAGAGAGAGAGGAAACATCGAGAGAGAGAGAGGGGAAACATTGAGAGAGAGAGATGAAACATCGAGAGAGAGAGAGGCGAAACATTGAGAGACAGAGAGGAAACATCGAGAGAGAGAGAGGGGAAACATCGAGAGAGAGAGAGGAAACATCGAGAGAGAGAGAGAGGAAACATCGAGAGAGAGAGGGTAAACATCGAGAGAGAGAGAGTAAACATCGAGAGAGACCGAGGGGAAACAGCGAGAGAGACTGAGGGGACACAGCGTGAGAGACCGAGGGGAAACTACGAGGGAGAGAGAGGGGAAACATCGAGAGAGTGAGAGAGGAACAATCGAGAGAGAGAGGGAGGGGAAACATGGAGAGAAAGAGCGAGGAACCCTCAAGAAAGAGAGAGGGGAAACATCGAGAGAGAGAGAGAGAGGATACATCGAGAGAGAGAGGAAACATCGAGAGAGAGAGGGGAAACATCGAGAGAGAGAGGGGGGAAACATTGAGAGAGAGCGCGTTAACATCGAGAGAGACCGAGGGGAAACATCAAGCGAGAGAGAGGAAACATCGAGAGAGAGAGAGGAAACATCGAGAGAGGGAGAGGCGAAACATCGAGAGAGAGAGAGGAAACATCAAGAGAGAGGGAGAGGAATCATCGAATGAGAGAGAGGAAACATCGAGAGAGAGAGAGGAAACATCGAGAGAGAGAGAGGAAACATCGAGAGAGACTGAGGGGAAACAGCGAGACAGACCGAGGGGAAACATCGAGAGAGAGAGGGGAAACATTGAGAGAGAGAGAGAGGGGAAACATCGAGAGAGAGAGAGGAAACATCGAGAGAGAGAGAGGGGAAACTTCGAGAGAGAGAGAGGGGAAACATCGAGAGAGAGGGGAAACATCGAGAGAAAGAGAAGAAACATCGAGAGAGAGAGACAGGATACATCAAGTGAGAGAGAGGAAACATCGAGAGAGAGAGGGGGGAAACATCGAGTGAGACTGAGGGGAAACATCGAGAGAGAGAGAGGGGAAACATCGAGAGAGAGAAAGGGGAAATATCGAGAGAGAGAGAGGGGAAACATCGAGAGAGAGAGAGGGGAAACAGCGAGAGAGAGAGAGAGGAAACATCGAGAGAGAGAGCGGAAACACCGAGAGAGAGAGGGGAAACATCGAGAGAGAGAGAGGGGAAACATCGAGAGAGAGAGAGGAAACATCGAGAGAGAGAGAGGGGAAACATCAAGAGAGAGAGAGGAAACATCGAGAGAAAGAAAGGAAACATCGAGAGAGAGGGGGGAAACATCGAGTGAGACCGAGGGGAAACATCGAGAGAGAGAAAGGGGAAATATCGAGAAAGAGGGGAAACATCGAGAGAGAGAGATGAAACATCGAGAGAGAGAGAGGTGAAACATTGAGAGACAGAGAGGAAACATCGAGAGAGAGAGAGGGGAAACATCGAGAGAGAGAGAGGAAACATCGAGAGAGACCGAGGGGAAACATCGAGAGAGAGAGAGGAAACATCGAGGGAGAGAGAGAGAGGAAACATCGAGAGAGAGAGAGAGAGGAAACTTCGAGTGAGAGAGAGGGGAAACATTGAGAGAGAGAGGGGAAACATCGAGAGAGAGAGAGGAAACATCGAGAGAGACCGAGGGGAAACATCGAGAGAAAGAGCGAGGAACCCTCAAGAACGAGAGAGGGGAAACATCGAGAGAGAGAGAGAGGATACATCGAGAGAGAGAGAGAGGAAACATCGAGAAAGAGAGAGGGGAGACATCGATAGAGAGAGAGGAAACATCGAGAGAGAGAGAGAGGAAACATCGAGAGAGAGAGAGGGGAAACATCGAGAGAGGGAGAGGGGAAACATCAGCCGGACCCTGACCAGCCCCAGACCAACACAGCCGTCCAAACACCAATCCGAGTGAACCAAATCATTAAAAAATGCAAAGAAACCTACCTGGAACATTGGAACAAAATAACCGAAAGCCAAAGCAGATTAGAATGTTACCGGGCCCTAAAAAGAGAATATAAACTGGCAGACTACCTCACGACCATCAGAGACACAAAACAGAGACAGACCCTCACCAGGTACAGACTAAGCGACCACCAACTGGAAATTGAAAAAGGCAGATACAAGAAATCCGGGCAGCCTAGAGAGAATAGAATATGCGATCAATGTCTGGCTGGCGAGGTTGAAACAGAAATGCATTTCCTCCTAAAATGCGAAAAATTCAACACATCAAGAAACATATTATTCAACAAGCTAAGCCAAACAACCCCAGATTTCAAGGAATTGGATGATCTGTCAAAATTGAGATTAGTCCTAGGAGAAGGAGACAGACCATACCTTGGGGCTAAATATGTAACAACATGTCACAACCTGAGGACTGTTTAAAAGTAAGACTGTTTAAAATTAATATTGAACATACCAAATGAAGTAGAAAGACTGTTTAAAATTAATATTGTTTAAAAGTAATATTGTATATACCCAACAAATGTCAAAT
The DNA here is from genome assembly GCF_052327205.1 of Somniosus microcephalus. Taxonomy (NCBI): domain Eukaryota; kingdom Metazoa; phylum Chordata; class Chondrichthyes; order Squaliformes; family Somniosidae; genus Somniosus; species Somniosus microcephalus. The sequence continues at coordinate 46,308,904 of NW_028225181.1, read as the reverse complement.
CGATTGACACATACAGAATGTTGGAAAACTGTACCTTTTTGCTATGTAAGCTTTGGCAATATGGTTCTCTGTAAACTTTCATGCCAATAAAGCATTTGAACTGAACTGAACTGAACTGAGAGAGAGGATACATCGAGAGAGAGAGAGAGGAAACATCGAGAAAGAGAGAGGGGAGACATCGATAGAGAGAGAGGAAACATCGAGAGAGAGAGAGAGGAAACATCGAGAGAGAGAGAGGGGAAACATCGAGAGAGACCGAGGGGAAATATCGAGAGAGAGAGAGGGGAAACATCGAGAGAGAGAGAGAGGAAACATCGAGAGAGAGAGAGAGGAAACATCGAGAGAGGGAGAGGGGAAACATCGAGAGAGAGAGAGAGAGGAAACATCGAGAGAGAGAGAGAGGAAACATCGAGAGAGAGAGAGGGGAAACATCGAGAGAGACCGAGGGGAAATATCGAGAGAGAGAGGGCTGCAATTTGAGCCCGACCCTGTTCAACATATACATAAATGAATTAGCAGACATGCTGGAGCAAAGCGAGTCACCAGGTCTCCGTCTCCTGGATGGAGAAGTGAAGTCCCTGTTCTATGCGGACGACCTGGTTCTGCTGTCTCCCACAGAACAGGGATTACAGCAACAACTAGAACTACTCGACAAATACTGCCAAAATTGGGCTCTAACAGTAAATCTAAAGAAAACCAACATCATGATTTTTCAGAAAAGACCCAGATGTCAGGAAAACAAATACCAGTTTACCCTCAGTGATACCACTATAGGACACACTATGAGCTACACCTACCTTGGTCTAACTATTACAGCATCAGGGAGCTTCAGCATAGCAGTGAATGCACTAAAAGAAAAAGCCCGAAGAGCCCTATATGCAATAAAAAGAAAATTCTACAACATCCAAATCCCAATCAAAATCTGACTCAAAATTTTTGACAGCATAATCCTGCCCATTGCACTGTACGGTAGTGAAGTATGGGGCCCGCTAAATCACCAAAGCTACACTAAATGGGAAAAACACACAATAGAAGCCCTACATGCAGAATTCTGCCGAAGCATCCTTCGCACCCAAAGAAAAACGCCAACAAATGCATGCAGAGCCGAACTAGGCAGATACCCACTGATAATAAACATCCAAAAACGAGCACTAAACTTCCTAAATCACCTCAAATCTAGCGCCCCAGACACCCTTCATTTCAAAGCCTTTCAGACCCAAGAGCTAAACCCAGAAAAGAGTCCCCTGAGTCAGCTGCTACTGAAACTAAGTACTCAGCCGGACCCTGACCAGCCCCAGACCAACACAGCCGTCCAAACACCAATCCGAGTGAACCAAATCATTAAAAAATGCAAAGAAACCTACCTGGAACATTGGAACAAAATAACCGAAAGCCAAAGCAGATTAGAATGTTACCGGGCCCTAAAAAGAGAATATAAACTGGCAGACCACCTCACGACCATCAGAGACACAAAACAGAGACAGACCCTCACCAGGTACAGACTAAGCGACCACCAACTGGAAATTGAAAAAGGCAGATACAAGAAATCCTGGCAGCCTAGAGAGAATAGAATATGCGATCAATGTCTGGCTGGCGAGGTTGAAACAGAAATGCATTTCCTCCTAAAATGCGAAAAATTCAACACATCAAGAAACATATTATTCAACAAGCTAAGCCAAACAACCCCAGATTTCAAGGAATTGGATGATCTGTCAAAATTGAGATTAGTCCTAGGAGAAGGAGACAGACCATACCTTGGGGCTAAATATGTAACAACATGTCACAACCTGAGGACTGTTTAAAAGTAAGACTGTTTAAAATTAATATTGAACGTACCAAATGAAGTAGAAAGACTGTTTAAAATTAATATTGTTTAAAAGTAATATTGTATATACCCAACAAATGTCAAATCGATTGACACCTACAGAATGTTGGAAAACTGTACCTTTTTGCTATGTAAGCTTTGGCAATATGGTTCTCTGTAAACTTTCATGCCAATAAAGCATTTGAACTGGAACTGGAACTGGAGGAAACATCGAGAGAGAGAGAGAGGAAACATCAAGAGAGAGAGAGGGGAAACATCGAGAGAGAGAGAGAGGCAGACTACCTCACGACCATCAGAGACACAAAACAGAGACAGACCCTCACCAGGTACAGACTAAGCGACCACCAACTGGAAATTGAAAAAGGCAGATACAAGAAATCCTGGCAGCCTAGAGAGAATAGAATATGCGATCAATGTCTGGCTGGCGAGGTTGAAACAGAAATGCATTTCCTCCTAAAATGCGAAAAATTCAACACATCAAGAAACATATTATTCAACAAGCTAAGCCAAACAACCCCAGATTTCAAGGAATTGGATGATCTGTCAAAATTGAGATTAGTCCTAGGAGAAGGAGACAGACCATACCTTGGGGCCAAATATGTAACAACATGTCACAACCTGAGGACTGTTTAAAAGTAAGACTGTTTAAAATTAATATTGAACGTACCAAATGAAGTAGAAAGACTGTTTAAAATTAATATTGTTTAAAAGTAATATTGTATGTACCCAACAAATGTCAAATCGATTGACACCTACAGAATGTTGGAAAACTGTACCTTTTTGCGATGTAAGCTTTGGCAATATGGTTCTCTGTAAACTTTCATGCCAATAAAGCATCTGAATTGAATTGATTTGAAATTGAATTGAATTGAAATTGAATTGAATTGAGAGGAAACATCAAGAGAGAGAGAGGAAACATCGAGAGAGAGAGAGGAAACATCGAGAGAGAGAGATGAAACATCGAGAGAGAGAGAGAGGAAACATTGAGAGAGAGAGAGGAAGCATCGAGAGAGAGAGAGGGGAAACATCAAGAGAGAGAGAGGGGAAACATCGAGAGAGAGAGAGAAGAAACATCAAGAGAGAGAGAGGGGAAACATCGAGAGAGAGAGAGAGGAAACATCAAGAGAGAGAGAGGAAACATCGAGAGAGAGAGAGGGGAAACTTTGAGAGAGAGAGATGAAACATCGAGAGAGAGAGAGGGGAAACATCGAGAGAGAGAGAGGAAACATCGAGAAAGAGAGAGAGGAAACATCGAGAGAGAGAGGGGAAACATTGAGAGAGAGGAAACATCGAGAGAGAGAGAGGAAACATCGAGAGAGAGAGAGAGAGAGGAATCACCGAGAGAGAGAGAGGAAACATCAAGAGAGAGAGAGGGGAAACATCGAGAGAGAGAGAGTAAACATCGAGAGAGACCGAGGGGAAACAGCGAGAGAGACTGAGGGGAAACAGCGTGAGAGACCGAGGGGAAACTTCGAGAGAGAGAGAGGGGAAACATCGAGAGAGTGAGAGAGGAGAAATCGTGGGAGAGAGACAGGAAACATCGAGAAAGAGAGAGGGGAGACATCAATAGAGAGAGGGGAAACATCGAGAGAGAGAGAGAGGAAACATCCAGAGAGAGAGGGGAAACATCGATAGAGACCGAGGGGAGACATCGAGAGAGAGAGGGGAAACATCGAGAGAGAGAGAGAGTAAACATCGAGAGAGACTGAGGGGAAACATCGAGAGAGAGAGGGAGGAAACATCGAGAGAGAGAGAGAGGAAACATCGAGAGAGACCGAGGGGAAACATCGAGAGAGAGAGAGAGGAAACATCGAGAGCGACCGAGGGGAAACATCGAGAGAGGCCGAGGGGAAACATCGAGAGAGAGAGAGGGGAAACATCGCGAGAGAGAGAGGAAACATCGAGAGAGAGAGAGGGGAAACATCGAGAGAGAGGAAACATCGAGAGAGAGAGAGGGGAAACATCGAGATAGAGAGAGGGGAAACATCGAGAGAGAGAGGAAACATCGAGAGCGACCGAGGGGAAACATCGAGAGAGAGAGAGGAAACATCGAGAGAGAGAGAGGAAACATCGAGAGAGAGAGAGGGGAAACATCGAGAGAGAGAGAGAGGAAACATCGAGAGAGAGAGAGGAAACATCGAGAGAGAGAGAGGAAACATCGAGAGAGAGAGGAAACATCGAGAGAGAGAGAGGGGAAACATCGAGAGAGAGGCGAGAAACATCGAGGGGGACCGAGAGGAAACATCTAGAGAGAGAGAGAGGGGAAGCGTCGAGAGAGTCCGAGGGGAAACATCGAGAGAGAGAGAGGAAACATCGAGAGAGAGCGGAAACATCGAGAGAGACTGAGGGAAATCATCGAGAGAGAGAGAGAGGAAACATCGAGAGAGACTGAGGGGAAACATCGAGAGAGAGAGAGAGGGGAAACATCGAGAGAGAGAGAGGGGAAACATCAAGAGAGAGAGATTGGAAACATCGAGAGAGAGAGCGGGGAAACACCGAGAGAGTGAGAGGAAACATCGAGAGAGAGAGAGGGGAAACATCGAGAGAGAGAGAGGGGAAACATCGAGAGAGACCGAGGGGAAACATCGAGAGAGAGAGAGGGGAAACATCGAGAGAGAGAGAGGGGAAACATCGAGAGAGAGAGAGGGCAAACATCGAGAGAGAGAGAGGGGAAACATCGAGAGAGAGAGAGGGGAAACATCGCGAGAGAGAGAGGAAACATCGAGAGAGAGAGAGGGGAAACATCGAGAGAGAGAGAGAGGGGAAACATCGAGAGAGAGGAAACATCGAGAGAGAGAGAGGGGAAACATCGAGATAGAGAGAGGGGAAACATCGAGAGAGAGAGGAAACATCGAGAGCGACCGAGGGGAAACATCGAGAGAGAGAGAGGAAACATCGAGAGAGAGAGAGGAAACATCGAGAGAGAGAGAGGGGAAACATCGAGAGAGAGAGAGAGGAAACATCGAGAGAGAGAGAGGAAACATCGAGAGAGAGAGAGGAAACATCGAGAGAGAGAGGAAACATCGAGAGAGAGAGAGGGGAAACATCGAGAGAGAGGCGAGAAACATCGAGGGGGACCGAGAGGAAACTTCTAGAGAGAGAGAGAGGGGAAGCGTCGAGAGAGTCCGAGGGGAAACATCGAGAGAGAGAGAGGAAACATCGAGAGAGAGCGGAAACATCGAGAGAGACTGAGGGAAATCATCGAGAGAGAGAGAGAGGAAACATCGAGAGAGACTGAGGGGAAACATCGAGAGAGAGAGAGAGGGGAAACATCGAGAGAGAAAGAGGGGAAACATCAAGAGAGAGAGATTGGAAACATCGAGAGAGAGAGCGGGGAAACACCGAGAGAGTGAGAGGAAACATCGAGAGAGAGAGAGGGGAAACATCGAGAGAGAGAGAGGGGAAACATCGAGAGAGACTGAGGGGAAACATCGAGAGAGAGAGAGGGGAAACATCGAGAGAGAGAGAGGGGAAACATCGAGCGAGAGAGAGGGCAAACATCGAGAGAGAGAGAGGGGAAACATCGAGAGAGAGAGAGAGGAAACATCGAGAGAGAGAGAGGAAACATCGAGAGAGAGAGAGGGGAAACATCGAGAGAGAGAGAGGAAACATCGAGAGCGACCAAGGGGAAACATCGAGAGTGAGAGAGGGGAAACATCGAGAGAGAGAGGGGAAACATGGAGAGAGAGAGAGAGGAAACATCGAGAGAGACTGAGAGGAAACATTGAGAGAGACCGAGGGGAAACATCGAGAGAGAGAGAGAGGAAACATCGAGAGAGACTGAGAGGAAACATCGAGAGAGACCGAGGGGAAACATCGAGAGTGACTGAGGGGAAACATTGAGAGAGAGAGAGGAAACATCGGGAGAGAAATAGGAAACATCGAGAGAGAGAGAGATGGGAAACATCGAGAGAGAAAGAGGAAACATCGAGAGAGACTGAGAGGAAACATCGAGAGAGACTGAGGGGAAACAGCGTGAGAGACCGAGGGGAAACTTCGATAGAGAGAGACAGGAAACATCGAGAGAGTGAGAGAGGAAAAATCGAGAGGGAGAGGGAGGGGAAACATGGAGAGAAAGAGCGAGGAACCCTCAAGAAAGAGAGAGGGGAAACATCGAGAGAGAGAGGGAGGATACATCGAGAGAGAGGGACAGGAAACATCGAGAAAGAGAGAGGGGAGACATCAATAGAGAAAGGGGAAACATCGAGAGAGAGAGAGAGGAAACATCCAGAGAGAGAGAGGGGAAACATTGAAAGAGACCGAGGGGAAACATCGAGAGAGAGAGAGAGGATAAATCAAGAAAGAGAGAGGGGAGACCTCGAGACAGAGAGGGGAAACATCGAGAGAGAGAGAGAGTAAACATCGAGAGAGAGAGAGAGGAAGCTTCAAGACAGAGAGAGGGGAAACATCGAGAGAGAGAGAGGAAACATCGAGAGAGACAAGGGGAAACATCGAGAGAAAGAGCGAGGAACCCTCAAGAAAGAGAGAGGGGAAACATCGAGAGAGAGAGAGAGGATACATTGAGAGAGAGAGAGAGGAAACATCGAGAAAGAGAGAGGGGAGACATCGATAGAGACAGGGGAAACATCGAGAGAGAGAGAGAGGAAACATCGAGAGAGAGAGAGGGGAAACATCGAGTGAGAGAGAGGGGAAACATGGAGAGAGAGAGAGAGGAAACTTCGAGAGAGAGAGAGGGGAAACATCGAGAGAGAGAGAGAGGAAACATCGAGAGAGAAAGAGGGGAAACATCGAGAGAGACCGAGGGGAAACATCGAGAGAGAGAGAGGGGAAACATCGAGAGAGAGAGAGGGGAAACATCGAGAGAGAGAGAGAGGAAACATCGAGAGAGAGAGAGGGGAAACATTGAGAGAGACCGAGGGGAAACATGGAGAGAGAGAGAGAGGAAATATCAAGAAAGAGAGAGGGGATACATCGAGAGAGAGAGGGGAAACATCGATAGAGAGAGAGGAAACATCGAGAGAGAGAGAGGAGACATCGAGAGAGAGAGAGCGGAAACATCGAGAGAGAGAGAGGAAACATCGAGAGAGCAGGAGAGGAATCATCGAGAGAGAGAGAGGGGAAACATCAAGAGAGAGAGAGGGGAAACATCGAGAGAGAGAGAGGAAACATCGAGAGAGAGAGAGAGGAAACATCAAGAGAGAGAGAGGGGAAACATCGAGAGAGAGAGAGGGGAAACATCAAGAGAGAGAGAGGGGAAACATCGAGAGAGAGAGAGGAAACATCGAGAGAGAGCGAGGAAACATAGAGAGAGAGAGAGGAAACATCGAGAGAGAGAGAGCGGAAACATCGAGAGAGAGAGAGGAAACATCGAGAGAGCAGGAGAGGAATCATCGAGAGAGAGAGAGAGTGGAAACATCGAGAGAGCGAGAGGGGAAACATCGATAGAGAGAGAGGGGAAACATCAAGAGAGAGAGAGGGGAAACATCAAGAGAGAGAGCGGAAACATTGAGAGAGAGAGAGGGGAAACATCGAGAGAGAGAGCAGAAACATTGAGAGAGAGAGAGGTGAAACATCGAGAGAGACCGAGGGGAGACATCGAGAGAGAGAGAGGGGAAACATCGAGAGAGAGAGAGGAAACTTCGAGAGAGACTGAGGGGAAACAGCGAGAAAGACCGAGGAAAACGATCGAGAGAGAGAGGGGAAACATCGAGAGAGAGAGAGAGGAAACATCGAGAGAGACTGAGGGGAAACAGCGAGAAAGACCGAGGAAAAAGATCGAGAGAGAGAGGGGAAACATCGAGAGAGAGAGAGAGGAAACATCGAGAGAGAGAGAGAGAGGGGAAACATCGAGAGAGAGAGAGAGGGGAAACATCGAGAGAGAGAGAGAGGATATATCGAGAGACAGAGAGAAAACATCAAGAGAGAGAGAGGGGTAACATCGAGAGAGAAAGAGAGGGGAAACATCGAGATAGACTGAGGGGAAACATCGAGAAAGTGAGGAAACATCGAGAAAGAGAGATGGGAGACATGGAGGGAGAGAGGGGTAACATCGAGAGAGAGAGAGGAAACATCGAGAGAGAGAGAGGGGAAACATTGAGAGAGACCGAGGGGAAACATGGAGAGAGAGAGAGAGGAAACATCAAGAAAGAGAGAGGGGAAACATCGAGAGAGAGAGGGGAAACATCGATAGAGACCGAGAGGAAACATTGCGAGAGAGAGAGGAAACATCAAGAGAGAGAGAGAGGAAACATCGAGAGTGACCGAGGGGAAACATCGAGAGTGAGAGTGGAAACATCGGGAGAGAGACAGAGGAAACATTGAGAGAGAGAGAGGAAACATCGAGAGAGAGAGAGGAAACATCGAGAGAGACCGAGGGGAAACATCGAGAGAGAGAGAGGGGAAACATTGAGAGAGAGAGAGAGGAAACATCGAGAGAGAGAGAGAGGAAACATCGAGAGAGACTGAGGGGAAACATCGAGAGAGAGAGAGGAAACATCGAGAGAGAGAGAGAGGAAACATCGAGAGAGAGAGAGAGGAAACATCGAGAGAGACCAAGGGGAAACATCGAGAGAGAGAGAGGGGAAACATCGAGAGTGACCGAGGGGAAACATCGAGAGAGACCGAGGGGAAACATCGAGAGAGAGAGAGGGGAAACATCGAGAGTGAGAGAAGAAACATCGAGAGAGAGAGAGGAAACATCGAGAGAGAGAGAGGGGAAACATCGAGAGAGAGAGAGGGGAAACATCGAGAGAGAGAGAGGGGAAACATCGAGAGAGACAGAGGGGAAACATCGAGAGAGAGAGAGAGGAAACATCGAGAGAGAGAGAGGAAACATCGAGAGAGAGAGAGGGGAAACATCGAGAGAGAGAGAGGGGAAACATCGAGAGAGAGAGAGTAAACATCGAGAGAGAGAGAGGGGAAACATCGAGATAGAGAGAGGGGAAACATCGCGAGAGAGAGAGGAAACATCGAGAGAGAGAGAGGGGAAACATCGAGAGAGAGAGAGGGGAAACATCGAGAGAGAGAGAGTAAACATCGAGAGAGAGAGAGGGGAAACATCGAGATAGAGAGAGGGGAAACATCGAGAGAGAGAGGAAACATCGAGAGCGACCGAGGGGAAACATCGAGAGAGAGAGAGGAAACATCGAGAGAGAGAGAGGAAACATCGAGAGAGAGAGGGGAAACATCGAGAGAGAGAGAGGGGAAACTTCGAGAGAGAGAGAGAGGAAACATCGAGAGAGAGAGGGGAAACATCGAGAGAGAGAGAGGAAACTTCGAGATAGAGAGGGGAAACATCGAGAGAGAGGGGGGAAACATCGAGGGGGACCGAGAGGAAACATCTAGAGAGAGAGAGAGGGGAAGCATCAAGAGAGAGAGAGGGGAAACATCGAGAGAGACCGAGGGGAAACATCGAGAGAGAGAGAGGGGAAACATCGAGAGAGAGAGAGGGGAAATCATCGAGAGAGAGAGAGAGGAAACATCGAGAGAGAGAGAGGGGAAACATCGAGAGAGAGAGAGGGGAAACATTGAGAGAGAGAGAGGAAACATCGAGTGCAACCAAGGGGAAACATCGAGAGTGAGAGAGAGGGAAACATCGAGGGAGAGAGAGGGGAAACATTGAGAGAGAGAGAGGGGAAACATCGAGAGAGAGAGAGGGGAAACATCAAGAGAGAGAGAGAGGAAACATCGAGAGAGAGAGAGGGGAAACATCAAGAGAGAGAGAGAGGGGAAACATCGAGAGAGAGAGAGGAAACATCGAGAGAGACCGAGTGGAAACATCGAGAGAGAGAGAGGAAACATCGAGAGCGACCAAGGGGAAACATCGAGAGTGAGAGAGGGGAAACATCGAGAGAGAGAGAGGGGAACCATCAAGAGAGAGAGAGAGGGAAACATCGAGAGAGAGAGAGGGGAAACATCGAGAGAGACCGAGGGGAAACATCGAGAGAGAGAGCGAGGGGAAACAAAGAGAGAGAGAGAGGGGAAACATCAAGAGAGAGAGATTGGAAACATCGAGAGAGAGAGAGGGGAAACATCGAGAGAGAGAGAGGAAACATGGAGAGAGACCGAGGGGAAACATCGAGAGAGAGAGAGGGGAAACATCGAGAGAGTGAGAGGAAACATCGAGAGAGACCGAGGGGAAACATCAAGAGAGAGAGAGGGGAAACATCGAGAGAGAGAGAGGAAACATCGAGAGCGACCAAGGGGAAACATCGAGAGTGAGAGAGGGGAAACATCGAGAGAGAGAGGGGAAACATGGAGAGAGAGAGAGAGGAAACATCGAGAGAGACAGAGAGGAAACATTGAGAGAGACCGAGGGGAAACATCGAGAGAGAGAGAGAGGAAACATCGAGAGAGACTGAGAGGAAACATCGAGAAAGAGAGAGGGGAAACATCGAGAGAGACCAAGGGGAAACATCGAGAGAGAGAGAGGGGAAACATCGAGAGAGAGAGAGGGGAAACATCGAGAGAGAGAGAGGGCAAACATCGAGAGAGAGAGGGGGGAAACATCGAGAGAGAGAGAGGAAACATCGAGAGAGAGAGAGGAAACATCGAAAGAGAGAGAGGGGAAACATCGAGAGAGAGAGAGGAAACATCGAGAGCGACCAAGGGGAAACATCGAGAGTGAGAGAGGGGAAACATCGAGAGAGAGAGGGGAAGCATGGAGAGAGAGAGAGAGGAAGCATCGAGAGAGACTGAGAGGAAACATTGAGAGAGACCGAGGGGAAACATCGAGAGAGAGAGAGAGGAAACATCGAGAGAGACTGAGAGGAAACATCGAGAGAGACCGAGGGGAAACATCGAGAGAGACTGAGGGGAAGCATTGAGAGAGAGAGAGGAAACATCGGGAGAGAAATAGGAAACATCGAGAGAGAGAGAGATGGGAAACATCGAGAGAGAAAGAGGAAACATCGAGAGAGACTGAGAGGAAACATCGAGAGAGACTGAGGGGAAACATCGAGAGAGAGAGAGGGGAAACACCGAGAGAGAGAGGGGAAATATCGAGAGAGAGAGAGGAAACATCTAGAGAGAGAGAGGGGAAACATCGAGAGAGAGAGAGGCGAAACATCGAGAGAGACCGAGGGGAAACATTGAGAGAGAGAGAGGGGAAACATCGAGAGAGGGAGAGGAAACATCGAGAGAGACTGAGAGGAAACATCGAGAGAGACTGAGGGGAAACATCGAGAGAGAGAGAGGGGAAACACCGAGAGAGAGAGGGGAAATATCGAGAGAGAGAGAGGAAACATCTAGAGAGAGAGAGGGGAAACATCGAGAGAGAGAGAGAGGAAACATCGAGAGAGAGAGAGAGAGGAAACATCGAGAGAGAGAGAGAGGAAACATCGAGAAAGGGAGAGGGGAAACATCGAGAGAGACCGAGGGGAAACATCCAGAGAGAGAGAGAGGAAACATCGAGAGAGAGACAGGGGACACATCGAGAGAGAGAAAGGAAACATTGAGAGAGAGAGAGAAAACAATGAGAGAGAGAGAGGAAACATCGAGAGAGAGAGAGAGGAAACATCGAGAGAGCTGCTACGGAAACTAAGTACTCAGCCGGACCCTGACCAGCCCCAGACCAACACAGCCGCCCAAACACCAATCCGAGTGAACCAAATCATTAAAAAATGCAAAGAAACCTACCTGGAACATTGGAACAAAATAACCGAAAGCCAAAGCAGATTAGAATGTTACCGGGCCCTAAAAAGAGAATATAAACTGGCAGACTACCTCACGACCATCAGAGACACAAAACAGAGACAGACCCTCACCAGGTACAGACTAAGCGACCACCAACTGGAAATTGAAAAAGGCAGATACAAGAAATCCTGGCAGCCTAGAGAGAATAGAATATGCGATCAATGTCTGGCTGGCGAGGTTGAAACAGAAATGCATTTCCTCCTAAAATGCGAAAAATTCAACACATCAAGAAACATATTATTCAACAAGCTAAGCCAAACAACCCCAGATTTCAAGGAATTGGATGATCTGTCAAAATTGAGATTAGTCCTAGGAGAAGGAGACAGACCATACCTTGGGGCCAAATATGTAACAACATGTCACAACCTGAGGACTGTTTAAAATTAAGACTGTTTAAAATTAATATTGAACGTACCAAATGAAGTACAAAGACTGTTTAAAATTAATATTGTTTAAAAGTAATATTGTATGTACCCAACAAATGTCAAATCGATTGACACCTACAGAATGTTGGAAAACTGTACCTTTTTGCTATGTAAGCTTTGGCAATATGGTTCTCTGTAAACTTTCATGCCAATAAAGCATTTTAATTGGAATTGGAATTGGAGAGGAAACACTGAGAGAGAGAGAGGAAACATCAAGAGAGAGATAGAGGAAATATCGAGAGAGAGAGAGAGGAAATATCGAGAGAGAGAGAGATAGGAAACACTGAGAGAGAGAGAGGAAACATCGAGAGAGAGATAGAGGAAATATCGAAAGAGACCGAGGGGTAACATCGAGAGAGAGCAGCACAGTGGCATAGTTGTTAGCACTGTTGCCTCACAGTGCCTCGGGTGACTGTCTGTGTGGAGTTTGCACATTCTCACCGTGTTTGCGTGGGTTTCCTCTGGGTGCTCCGGCTTCCTCCCACAGTCCAAAGATGTGTGCGTTAGGTTGATTGGCTATGATAAATTGACCCATAGTGTTAGGGGGATTAAATACGTGGGGTTACGGGGATAGGGTGGAATATGTGTTGGTGTAGGGGTTACGGGGATCGGTTGGGATATTTGTCGGTGCAGGCTCGATGGGCCGAAATGGCCTCTATCTTCACTGTGGGGTTTCTGTGATTCTGTGATTCTGAGAGAGGGGAAACATCGAGCGAGAGTGAGAGGTAACATCGAGAGAGAGAGAGAGGAAACATCGAGAGAGAGAGATTAGAATGTTACCGGGCCCTAAAAAGAGAATATAAACTGGCAGACTACCTCACGACCATCAGAGACACAAAACAGAGACAGACCCTCACCAGGTACAGACTAAGCGACCACCAACTGGAAATTGAAAAAGGCAGATACAAGAAATCCTGGCAGCCTAGAGAGAATAGAATATGCGATCAATGTCTGGCTGGCGAGGTTGAAACAGAAATGCATTTCCTCCTAAAATGCGAAAAATTCAACACATCAAGAAACATATTATTCAACAAGCTAAGCCAAACAACCCCAGATTTCAAGGAATTGGATGATCTGTCAAAATTGAGATTAGTCCTAGGAGAAGGAGACAGACCATACCTTGGGGCTAAATATGTAACAACATGTCACAACCTGAGGACTGTTTAAAAGTAAGACTGTTTAAAATTAATATTGAACGTACCAAATGAAGTAGAAAGACTGTTTAAAATTAGTATTGTTTAAAAGTAATATTGTATATACCCAACAAATGTCAAATCGATTGACACCTACAGAATGTTGGAAAACTGTACCTTTTTGCTATGTAAGCTTTGGCAATATGGTTCTCTGTAAACTTTCATGCCAATAAAGCATTTGAACATAACTGAACTGAACTGAACTGAGAGACGAAACATTGAGAGAGAGAGAGGAAACATCGAGAGAGAGAGAGGGGAAACATCGAGAGAGAGAGAGGGGAAACATCGAGAGAGAGAGAGGAAACATCGAGAGAGAGAGAGAGGAAACATTGAGAGAGAGAGAGGAAACATCGAGAGAGAGAGAGGGGTAACATCGAGAGAGAGAGAGAGGAAACATCGAGAGAGAGAGAGAGGAAACATCGAGAGAGAGAGAGAGGGGAAACATCGAGAGAGAGAGAGGAAAAATCGAGAGAGAGAGAGGAAACATCGAGAGACAGAGAGGAAACATCGAGAGAGAGAGAGAGGGGAAACATCGAGAGAGAGAGAGGGGAAAAATCGAGAGAGAGTGAGAGGAAACATCGAGATAGAGAGAGGGGAAACATCGAGAGAGACCGAGGGGATACATCGAGAGAGAGAGGGGGAAACATCGAGAGAGAGAGAGGGGAAACATCGAGAGAGAGAGCGGGGAAACATCGAGCGAGAGAGGGGAAACATCGAGAGAGAGAGAGGGTTAACATCGAGAGAGAGAGAGAGGAAACATCGAGAGAGAGAGAGGAAACATCGAGAGAGACCGAGGGGAATCATCGAGAGAGAGAGGGGAAAAATCGAGAGAGAGAGAGAGAGGAAACATTGAGAGAGAGAGAGAGGAACCCTCAAGAAAGAGAGAGGGGAAACATCGAGAGAGAGAGAGAGGATACATTGAGAGAGAGAGAGAGGAAACATCGAGAAAGAGAGAGGGGAGACATCGATAGAGACAGGGGAATCATCGAGAGAGAGAGAGAGGAAACATCGAGAGAGAGAGAGGGGAAACATCGAGTGAGAGAGAGGGGAAACATGGAGAGAGAGAGAGAGGAAACTTCGAGAGAGAGAGAGGGGAAACATCGAGAGAGAGAGAGAGGAAACATCGAGAGAGAGAGAGGGGAAACATCGAGAGAGACCGAGGGGAAACATCGAGAGAGAGAGAGGGGAAACATCGAGAGAGAGAGAGGGGAAACATCGAGAGAGAGAGAGAGGAAACATCGAGAGAGAGAGAGGGGAAACATTCAGAGAGACCGAGGGGAAACATGGAGAGAGAGAGAGAGGAAATATCAAGAAAGAGAGAGGGGATACATCGAGAGAGAGAGGGGAAACATCGATAGAGTGAGAGGAAACATCGAGAGAGAGAGAGGAGACATCGAGAGAGAGAGAGCGGAAACATCGAGAGAGAGAGAGGAAACATCGAGAGAGCAGGAGAGGAATCATCGAGAGAGAGAGAGGGGAAACATCGAGAGAGAGAGAGGAAACATCGAGAGAGAGAGAGGAAACATCGAGAGAGAGAGAGAGGAAACATCAAGAGAGAGAGAGGGGAAACATCGAGAGAGAGAGGGGAAACATCAAGAGAGAGAGAGGGGAAATATCGAGAGAGAGAGAGGAAACATCGAGAGAGAGCGAGGAAACATAGAGAGAGAGAGAGGAAACATCGAGAGAGAGAGAGCGGAAACATCGAGAGAGAGAGAGGAAACATCGAGAGAGCAGGAGAGGAATCATCGAGAGAGAGAGAGAGTGGAAACATCGAGAGAGCGAGAGGGGAAACATCGATAGAGAGAGAGGGGAAACATCAAGAGAGAGAGAGGGGAAACATCAAGAGAGAGAGCGGAAACATTGAGAGAGAGAGAGGGGAAACATCGAGAGAGAGAGCAGAAACATTGAGAGAGAGAGAGGTGAAACATCGAGAGAGACCGAGGGGAGACATCGAGAGAGAGAGAGGGGAAACATCGAGAGAGAGAGAGGAAACTTCGAGAGAGACTGAGGGGAAACAGCGAGAAAGACCGAGGAAAACGATCGAGAGAGAGAGGGGAAACATCGAGAGAGAGAGAGAGGAAACATCGAGAGAGACTGAGGGGAAACAGCGAGAAAGACCGAGGGGAAACATCGAGAGAGAGAGGGGAAACATCGAGAGAGAGAGAGGAAACTTCGAGAGAGACTGAGGGGAAACAGCGAGAAAGACCGAGGAAAAAGATCGAGAGAGAGAGGGGAAACATCGAGAGAGAGAGAGAGGAAACATCGAGAGAGAGAGAGAGAGGGGAAACATCGAGAGAGAGAGAGAGGGGAAACATCGAGAGAGAGAGAGAGGATATATCGAGAGACAGAGAGAAAACATCAAGAGAGAGAGAGGGGTAACATCGAGAGAGAAAGAGAGGGGAAACATCGAGATAGACTGAGGGGAAACATCGAGAAAGTGAGGAAACATCGAGAAAGAGAGATGGGAGACATGGAGGGAGAGAGGGGTAACATCGAGAGAGAGAGAGGAAACATCGAGAGAGAGAGAGGGGAAACATTGAGAGAGACCGAGGGGAAACATGGAGAGAGAGAGAGAGGAAACATCAAGAAAGAGAGAGGGGAAACATCGAGAGAGAGAGTGGAAACATCGATAGAGACCGAGAGGAAACATTGCGAGAGAGAGAGGAAACATCAAGAGAGAGAGAGAGGAAACATCGAGAGTGACCGAGGGGAAACATCGAGAGTGAGAGTGGAAACATCGGGAGAGAGACAGAGGAAACATTGAGAGAGAGAGAGGAAACATCGAGAGAGACCGAGGGGAAACATCGAGAGAGAGAGAGGGGAAACATTGAGAGAGAGAGAGAGGAAACATCGAGAGAGAGAGAGAGGAAACATCGAGAGAGACTGAGGGGAAACATCGAGAGAGAGAGAGGAAACATCGAGAGAGAGAGAGAGGAAACATCGAGAGAGAGAGAGAGGAAACATCGAGAGAGACCAAGGGGAAACATCGAGAGAGAGAGAGGGGAAACATCGAGAGTGACCGAGGGGAAACATCGAGAGAGACCGAGGGGAAACATCGAGAGAGAGAGAGGGGAAACATCGCGAGAGAGAGAGGAAACATCGAGAGAGAGAGAGGGGAAACATCGAGAGAGAGAGAGGGGAAACATCGAGAGAGAGAGAGTAAACATCGAGAGAGAGAGAGGGGAAACATCGAGATAGAGAGAGGGGAAACATCGAGAGAGAGAGGAAACATCGAGAGCGACCGAGGGGAAACATCGAGAGAGAGAGAGGAAACATCGAGAGAGAGAGAGGAAACATCGAGAGAGAGAGGGGAAACATCGAGAGAGAGAGAGAGGAAACATCGAGAGAGAGAGGGGAAACATCGAGAGAGAGAGAGGAATCTTCGAGAGAGAGAGGGGAAACATCGAGAGAGAGGGGGGAAACATCGAGGGGGACCGAGAGGAAACATCTAGAGAGAGAGAGAGGGGAAGCATCAAGAGAGAGAGAGGGGAAACATCGAGAGAGACCGAGGGGAAACATCGAGAGAGAGAGAGGGGAAACATCGAGAGAGAGAGAGGGGAAATCATCGAGAGAGAGAGAGGGGAAACATCGAGAGAGAGAGAGGAAACATCGAGAAAGAGAGAGAGGAAAGATCGAGAGAGAGAGGGGAAACATTGAGAGAGAGGAAACATCGAGAGAGAGAGAGGAAACATCGAGAGAGAGAGAGAGAGAGGAATCACCGAGAGAGAGAGAGGAAACATCAAGAGAGAGAGAGGGGAAACATCGAGAGAGAGAGAGTAAACATCGAGAGAGACCGAGGGGAAACAGCGAGAGAGACTGAGGGGAAACAGCGTGAGAGACCGAGGGGAAACTTCGAGAGAGAGAGAGGGGAAACATCGAGAGAGTGAGGGAGGAGAAATCGTGGGAGAGAGACAGGAAACATCGAGAAAGAGAGAGGGGAGACATCAATAGAGAGAGGGGAAACATCGAGAGAGAGAGAGAGGAAACATCCAGAGAGAGAGGGGAAACATCGAGAGAGACCGAGGGGAGACCTCGAGAGAGAGAGGGAGACAGACCATACCTTGGGGCCAAATATGTAACAACATGTCACAACCTGAGGACTGTTTAAAATTAAGACTGTTTAAAATTAATATTGAACGTACCAAATGAAGTACAAAGACTGTTTAAAATTAATATTGTTTAAAAGTAATATTGTATGTACCCAACAAATGTCAAATCGATTGACACCTACAGAATGTTGGAAAACTGTACCTTTTTGCTATGTAAGCTTTGGCAATATGGTTCTCTGTAAACTTTCATGCCAATAAAGCATTTTAATTGGAATTGGAATTGGAATTGGAAACATCGAGAGAGAGAGAGAGTAAACATCGAGAGAGACTGAGGGGAAACATCGAGAGAGAGAGGGAGGAAACATCGAGAGAGAGAGAGAGGAAACATCGAGAGAGACCGAGGGGAAACATCGAGAGAGAGAGAGAGGAAACATCGAGAGCGACCGAGGGGAAACATCGAGAGAGGATGAGGGGAAACATCGAGAGAGAGAGAGGGGAAACATCGCGAGAGAGAGAGGAAACATCGAGAGAGAGAGAGGGGAAACATCGAGAGAGAGAGAGGGGGGAAACATCGAGAGACAGAGAGGAAACATCGAGAGAGAGAGAGGGGAAACATCGAGATAGAGAGAGGGGAAACATCGAGAGAGAGAGGAAACATCGAGAGCGACCGAGGGGAAACATCGAGAGAGAGAGAGGAAACATCGAGAGAGAGAGAGGAAACATCGAGAGAGAGAGAGGAAACATCGAGAGAGAGAGGAAACATCGAGAGAGAGAGAGGGGAAACATCGAGAGAGAGGGGAGAAACATCGAGGGGGACCGAGAGGAAACATCTAGAGAGAGAGAGAGGGGAAGCGTCGAGAGAGACCGAGGGGAAACATCGAGAGAGAGAGAGGAAACATCGAGAGAGAGCGGAAACATCGAGAGAGACTGAGGGAAATCATCGAGAGAGAGAGAGAGGAAACATCGAGAGAGACTGAGGGGAAACATCGAGAGAGAGAGAGAGGGGAAACATCGAGAGAGAGAGAGGGGAAACATCAAGAGAGAGAGATTGGAAACATCGAGAGAGAGAGCGGGGAAACACCGAGAGAGTGAGAGGAAACATCGAGAGAGAGAGAGGGGAAACATCGAGAGAGAGAGAGGGGAAACATCGAGAGAGACCGAGGGGAAACATCGAGAGAGAGAGAGGGGAAACATCGAGAGAGAGAGAGGGCAAACATCGAGAGAGAGAGAGGGGAAACCTCGAGAGAGAGAGAGAGGAAACATCGAGAGAGAGAGAGGAAGCATCGAGAGAGAGAGAGGGGAAACATCGAGAGAGAGAGAGGAAACATCGAGAGCGACCAAGGGGAAACATCGAGAGTGAGAGAGGGGAAACATCGAGAGAGAGAGGGGAAACATGGAGAGAGAGAGAGAGGAAACATCGAGAGAGACTGAGAGGAAACATTGAGAGAGACCGAGGGGAAACATCGAGAGAGAGAGAGAGAGAGGAAACATCGAGAGAGACTGAGAGGAAACATCGAGAGAGACCGAGGGGAAACATCGAGAGAGACTGAGGGGAAACATTGAGAGAGAGAGAGGAAACATCGGGAGAGAAATAGGAAACATCGAGAGAGAGAGAGATGGGAAACATCGAGAGAGAAAGAGGAAACATCGAGAGAGACTGAGAGGAAACATCGAGAGAGACTGAGGGGAAACAGCGTGAGAGACCGAGGGGAAACTTCGAGAGAGAGAGAGAGGAAACATCGAGAGAGTGAGAGAGGAAAAATCGAGAGGGAGAGGGAGGGGAAACATGGAGAGAAAGAGCGAGGAACCCTCAAGAAAGAGAGAGGGGAAACATCGAGAGAGAGAGGGAGGATACATCGAGAGAGAGTGACAGGAAACATCGAGAAAGAGAGAGGGGAGACATCAATAGAGAAAGGGGAAACATCGAGAGAGAGAGAGAGGAAACATCCAGAGAGAGAGAGGGGAAACATTGAAAGAGACCGAGGGGAAACATCGAGAGAGAGAGAGAGGATAAATCAAGAAAGAGAGAGGCGAGACCTCGAGAGAGAGAGGGGAAACATCGAGAGAGAGAGAGAGTTTCCGCTTTGCAATCCTTGCAATGCTTACGAGAGGAATGAGGCACAGTTCACACTGAGCCCCCGGGACTGAGAGAGAGAGAGATTGGAAGTGCGAGAGAGAGAGATTGGGCCGGGGGATCGGAGCCAGAACAGCGCAGGAAAACCCGGGAACAGAGAGAGAGAAACCGGGAACAGAGAGAGAGAAGTCCAAAACAGGGAGAGAGAGAGAGCGGAGACAGACCATACCTTGGGGCTAAATATGTAACAACATGTCACAACCTGAGGACTGTTTAAAAGTAAGACTGTTTAAAATTAATATTGAACGTACCAAATGAAGTAGAAAGACTGTTTAAAATTAATATTGTTTAAAAGTAATATTGTATATACCCAACAAATGTCAAATCGATTGACACCTACAGAATGTTGGAAAACTGTACCTTTTTGCAATGTAAGCTTTGGCAATATGGTTCTCTGTAAACTTTCATGCCAATAAAGCATTTGAACTGAAAAAAAAACTGAACTGAGAGCAGAGCCCGAGCAGCAACCGGAGCACGGAGCCTGAAGCCGGAGAAAGGCCCGAGGAACCGGGCCGAGCGAGGCACCGGAGAGAAGGAGAGCGAGCAGCAACAGGAGTAGACCCAGACCGGGAGGAGCGGCCCGAGCCAGTCAAAGAGGCGAGTGGAGAGGTAGGGGTGCCGGATCGGGTCGGGCCTGGAGAGCGAGCAAGCCCGGGGCCTGAAACCCGAGAAACTCCGGGGTCGGAGAAACTCGGACAAACACCGGGCCGGGACAGCACAGCCGAGCCGAGGGGCTGGGGCCAGGGCAGAAGCCCGGAGAGAGCGTTGGGAGCTGAGAGCTGAGAGCGCGAAATTTGAACGAAGGGAAACGGCTGAAAGGAGAAAAGGAGCAAAGAGAGGTAACTGCACCTAGAGAGAGAGAGACGGAGCGAGAGAGCGTGAGAGAGAGAGAGAGAGGAGAGGAAACACCAGCTGGAGAGAAAAAGCCGGAGAAATAAGTTTTACCTAACTCTACGTAAGTTTCATTTTAGTTAAAGTTAGTTCGGAAAAAGTTTAATTTTATTTAAATTTAGCTCGAAAAAAAAAAAAAAAAAACCTGAAAAAGAACAACAAACCCGCGAGGAAAAGGAATAGAAACCCGAGAGAAACGATAAACTACCCGAACCAAGAGCCTGTGAGAAAAAGAGAAAGATAAACCTTTAAGAGCAGCTATATCAAAGATGAACCCCTGAAAAACTCCCAATTTTGGACCTAAAAGTGGGCTAAGGTGGAACACGACACAAAAAAGAGAAAAAAAAAGTTATCTATCTGAGACAAAAAACAAACGACTACAATGAGCAGGGAAATGATATATCCTGAGCAATGCACAAAAAATAAAGCAAAGGAAAAATACAAGTACACAACACTAAAAAATAACCCAGAAATCCTCTACGTGGACTATACCACACACAAAGGGACTAAGCTGAAGAACAACCTCATATTCTACACCGAATACGTCACCTCCTGGAAGGAGACTTTACAAAAACACTACACATACGTCTCCAGTGAAGGTATTGGCAGTGGAGGCAGACTGAAAATATGTAAAGATGGAAACCTAGATAAAGATGACCCCCTGCTAACAATAAGCTACTACAACAAAAATAGAAAGATCATGATACAGGGGAATGTGGAAAATCTGGACACCTTCGAAAAGGAATTCCCCCAGTTGAAAACTAAGGCAGACACAAAGAGGACCAATGGACAGGAAGCAAAAGAGAGTCGAACAGAGGATGAGGAGAGCCAAGTGGAGGAAGAAGAAGAGAGACCAGCAGAGGAAAACACCTCCCTGTACATCTCCACCCCCCCACACCTCTCAACGAAAACAAAATGATGAAAGAGAATCTGGCCAAACTAGAACTTGATTTCAACGAATACAGAGAAACACTGGCCAAGAATTTGAAGGAGGAATTCAAACAGCTAAAAACGGAACACGAGTCCACCATCCACAAGCTGAGAAAGACCATAGAGGAGCAAAGAAATGAGATCAAAGAACTCCGTACTCAACTATACAAAATGAAGGAGACCGTAGAAAGGCTCAGCAGGCAACACAAACCTCTTAAGGTCCAAAAACCTGAGGACACAAAAACAACACACACAAGGACACAGAACCCGCCGGATGCCACCCCACACGAAGACACACCGAAAGCCACAAACCCCGCTCCAACCAGCCCTCAGTCGAGTCATGCCCAGACTACTGCTACCCAGTCCTCACACACAGGAACAAAAAACCGACAGATACCCCCCCAAACGAGGACACACCGAAAGCCCCAAACCCCGCTCCTGCCACACAACATATCCCAGAAACCCAGCCAACAACCAGCCACCAGGCGAGTCCTACCCAGACTACTGTTACCCAGTCTGATAAACCAGCCCCTCAGGCGGTCCTGCTGACCGACTCCAACGGAAAGTTTCTGGACCCCCAGAGGCTGTTCCCAGACCATCAAGTCCTGAAAAAATGGTGCAGCAACACAGGCCAAGCAATGAAGATCCTGAACAAAGAATCCCTTGGAAGCCCCAAATGGATTGTGATCCACACAGGCACGAACGACCTACGCACCCTACAGGAAGGCACGGCTTGGGCGGTGAGCAGGATGGCAGAAAAGGCCAGCAGGGAATTCCCCGAGGCGCGGATCGTGATCTCCACACTACTGCCCAGAAAGGACACCCCAGCCTATATAATCCACAACACCAACAGGGAGATCGACACGAGATGTTCTGTCCTCCCCAACGTCTCCCTGGCCCATCATCCAAACATCAACACAAGGGACCTCTATGACGAAATACATCTACTCAAACAGCGGATGTGGGTCTTCGCAAGAAACCTCATAAACACTGCCAAAAGACGCAGCCCTCCCACCCCCCCTACCATTGGGAGCCCAAACAGGACCACCAATGTCCCCCACCCCCCTTTACAAAACCGACAACAGAACCGTGCTTTTATACCTGACCCAAGACCCCCCTCTAGACCACAGACTGTAGACCAAGAACTGAGAAAGATCATGACGATGCTGAACAGCCTGATAGAAAGCCGGAGAAATTATTAATATTGTTATTTATCATTATCATTATTGTTATCTTATCAGTATTATTACTATTATTAGATAGATATATGTGCATGCCTCATGAAATTTATACTAAATCATCACTTAGCATTATAGAAAATAGTGTTTCCACACTCATCCCACAAAATAGGTCCATTTTATTTCGTTTTATTGAACTATATAAATGCGTTCTTTCCACATAAGCTGCTGGAATATCCAGGGCCTCCGCTCCTCAACTTTTGGGATGAAGAGTACAGACCCTGAATTCCTAAAAGCTATAAAAGACATTGATATAATTGTGTTAACAGAAACATGGTGCCAAAAGGACATGCCGACCCACTGTCCTCCAATGTACCATGAAATCATTGTGCCCTCAGTAAAGAACACTAAAACACGCAAGGGCAGAACCTCCGGGGGAATATTGGTGTGGTATAAGGGAGAACTGGACAAACACATCTCACCGGTAAAACAGGGGAAATCACACGTATGGCTAAAACTAGATAAAAATATAGGAATAGCAAAAAAAGATGTTTACTTATGTGCGATCTACATACCTCCAATAGATTCGCCATATTTCGAAGAGGAGTTATTTGATACTCTCCACATGGAAATCAGCCATTTCCAGGCCCAAGGAAAGGTGATAATATGTGGGGACCTAAATGCAAGGACCGGTTGTGAACCTGACTTCATAGACCCACAGGGAAACAACCATGTGTTTGGCCAGACCCCTTTAGATGTCACACCAGCCATCGCAAATCGGAACAACCTTGATCGTGAAATAAATAAAAGCGGTAGGGAGGTAGTGCAACTCTGCCGAGCCTTAGGCCTGTACATAGTTAATGGTAGGTTCAGAGGGGACTCCCTAGGGAGACTCACATACTCCTCAACTCTTGGGTCTAGTGTGGTGGACTATACAATCACTGACCTGGACCCCTGCGATATCAACGCATTCACTGTCAGGCAGCAATCCCCCCTCTCAGACCATAACCAAATAAATGTGTACCTTAAACTTTCTGCCCAAACTACAGACACAAAAAAGGAACACAGTAAGCTACATAAAATAAACCAGACATACAGATGGGCCCCAGACAGTGGAGATAAATTCATCACAGCACTAAATTCACCTGATCTCACAAGTAAAATTTCAAAATTTAAAGAAAATCTATATGAGATCACCAGAGATGGTGTAAACACGGCCATAGAGGATATAAATATGATCTTCCATGAGGCAGCTGTAAAAGCCGACCTCGTGAAACAGAAGAGGAAGCATCACAAAAGACAAAATAAAAATATGAAATGGTTTGACCACGAATGCAAAAATGCCAGAAAAGACCTGAGAAAAATATCAAACCAAAAGCATCGGCAACCAAACAATCCGGACCTACGTACTAGATACAATGAAACCCTCAAAAGATATAAACACACCATTAGGAACAAAACACAAAACTATACCCACAAAATACTCGAAGAAATTGAAAACTCCACCAATCCAAAACAATTCTGGGAAATGTGGAATAACCTGAGTACAACACAATTGCAAGCATTACCAATCCAAGATGGCGACATCTGGAGAACACATTTTGAAAACCTCTACAAAGACATCCCAAAAAACAAAACAAACCCAAGTCAACATCAGGTCACAGAAAAACTCCACACATTAGAAGCAACAATTAAAGACAACCAAAACCCTCTAGACTCCCCAATCACATGGAAAGAACTGGCCACAAAAACAAAATCTCTCCACCTAAAGAAAGCCTGTGGCCCAGACAACATCAAAAATGAAATGCTAAAGTTCAGCAATATGGAGATGCAGGGTGCGATACTCAAACTATTCAACATCATATTACGCTCAGGCTGTTTTCCCGATATCTGGTGCCAAGGACTAATCTCCCCCATATATAAAAGTGGAAACAAATCAGACCCAAATAACTACCGCGGCATCTGTGTCAACAGTTGTCTAGGGAAGTTATTCTGCAGTATTCTAAATAGTAGATTACTTGATTTTCTTAACAAACATAATATCCTCAGAAAAAACCAAATAGGCTTTCTTCCAAAACACCGCACCGCCGACCATATCTATACCCTTCACACCCTCATTGAAAAACATAAACACCAAACAAAAAATGGGAAAATATTCGCCTGTTTCATCGACTTCAAGAAAGCCTTTGACTCTATATGGCACGAAGGGCTCCATTATAAACTTCTTCAGTGTGGAATAGGGGGCAAAGTCTATGACCTTATTAAATCAATGTATCTGAAAAACAAATGCGGGGTCAAAATTGGAGACAAACGCACCGATTTCTTCACCCAGAGAAGAGGCGTCCGGCAGGGCTGCAATTTGAGCCCGACCCTGTTCAACATATACATAAATGAATTAGCAGACATGCTGGAGCAAAGCGAGTCACCAGGTCTCCGTCTCCTGGATGGAGAAGTGAAGTCCCTGTTCTATGCGGACGACCTGGTTCTGCTGTCTCCCACAGAACAGGGATTACAGCAACAACTAGACCTACTCGACAAATACTGCCAAAATTGGGCTCTAACAGTAAATCTAAAGAAAACCAACATCATGATTTTTCAGAAAAGACCCAGATGTCAGGAAAACAAATACCAGTTTACCCTCAGTGATACCACTATAGGACACACTATGAGCTACACCTACCTTGGTCTAACTATTACAGCATCAGGGAGCTTCAGCATAGCAGTGAATGCACTAAAAGAAAAAGCCCGAAGAGCCCTATATGCAATAAAAAGAAAATTCTACAACATCCAAATCCCAATCAAAATCTGGCTCAAAATTTTTGACAGCATAATCCTGCCCATTGCACTGTACGGTAGTGAAGTATGGGGCCCGCTAAATCACCAAAGCTACACTAAATGGGAAAAACACACAATAGAAGCCCTACATGCAGAATTCTGCCGAAGCATCCTTCGCACCCAAAGAAAAACGCCAACAAATGCATGCAGAGCCGAACTAGGCAGATACCCACTGATAATAAACATCCAAAAACGAGCACTAAACTTCCTAAATCACCTCAAATCTAGCTCCCCAGACACCCTTCATTTCAAAGCCTTTCAGACCCAAGAGCTAAACCCAGAAAAGAGTCCCCTGAGTCAGCTGCTACTGAAACTAAGTACTCAGCCGGACCCTGACCAGCCCCAGACCAACACAGCCGTCCAAACACCAATCCGAGTGAACCAAATCATTAAAAAATGCAAAGAAACCTACCTGGAACATTGGAACAAAATAACCGAAAGCCAAAGCAGATTAGAATGTTACCGGGCCCTAAAAAGAGAATATAAACTGGCAGACTACCTCACGACCATCAGAGACACAAAACAGAGACAGACCCTCACCAGGTACAGACTAAGCGACCACCAACTGGAAATTGAAAAAGGCAGATACAAGAAATCCTGGCAGCCTAGAGAGAATAGAATATGCGATCAATGTCTGGCTGGCGAGGTTGAAACAGAAATGCATTTCCTCCTAAAATGCGAAAAATTCAACGCATCAAGAAATATATTATTCAACAAGCTAAGCCAAACAACCCCAGATTTCAAGGA
The DNA here is from genome assembly GCF_052327205.1 of Somniosus microcephalus. Taxonomy (NCBI): domain Eukaryota; kingdom Metazoa; phylum Chordata; class Chondrichthyes; order Squaliformes; family Somniosidae; genus Somniosus; species Somniosus microcephalus. The sequence goes on along the minus strand of NW_028225181.1, from coordinate 46,283,043 downwards.
ATTGGATGATCTGTCAAAATTGAGATTAGTCCTAGGATAAGGAGACAGACCATACCTTGGGGCTAAATATGTAACAACATGTCACAACCTGAGGACTGTTTAAAAGTAAGACTGTTTAAAATTAATATTGAACGTACCAAATGAAGTAGAAAGACTGTTTAAAATTAATATTGTTTAAAAGTAATATTGTATATACCCAACAAATGTCAAATCGATTGACACCTACAGAATGTTGGAAAACTGTACCTTTTTGCTATGTAAGCTTTGGCAATATGGTTCTCTGTAAACTTTCATGCCAATAAAGCATTTGAACAGAACTGAACTGAACTGAGTAAACATCGAGAGAGAGAGAGAGGAAGCTTCGAGACAGAGAGAGGGGAAACATTGAGAGAGAGAGGGGAAACATCGAGAGAGAGAGAGGAAACATCGAGAGAGACCAAGGGGAAACATCGAGAGAAAGAGCGAGGAACCCTCAAGAAAGAGAGAGGGGAAACATCGAGAGAGAGAGAGAGGATACATTGAGAGAGAGAGAGAGGAAACATCGAGAAAGAGAGAGGGGAAACAGCAAGAGAGAGAGAGGGGAAACTTCGAGAGAGAGAGAGAGGAAACATCAAGAGAGAGAGAGGAAACATCGAGAGAGAGAGAGGAAACATCCAGAGAGAGAGAGGGGAAACATCCAGAGAGAGAGAGGGGAAACATCGAGAGAGAGAGAGGGGAAACATCGAGAGAGAGAGAGGGGAAACATCGAGAAAGAGAGAGGAAGCATCGAGAGAGAGAGAGGGGAAATATCGAGAGAGAGAGAGGGGAAACATCGAGAGAGAGGGGAAACATCGAGAAAAAGAGAGGAAACATCGAGAGAGAGAGCGGAAACATCGAGAGAGAGAGAGGGGAAACATCGAGAGAGAGAGAGGAAACATCGAGAGAGAGAGAGGGGAAACATCGAGAGAGAGAGAGGGGAAACATCGAGAGAGAGGGGAAACGTCGAGAGAAAGAGAGGAAACATCGAGAGAGAGAGGGGGGAAACATCGAGTGAGACTGAGGGGAAACATCGAGAGAGAGGAAGGGGAAATATCGAGAGAGAGAGAGGGGAAACATCGAGAGAGAGAGCGGAAACATCGAGAGAGAGAGAGGGGAAACATCGGGAGTGACCGAGGGGAAACATCGAGAGAGAGAGAGGAAACATCGAGAGAGAGAGAGAGGAAACATCGAGAGAGAGAGAGAGGAAACATCGAGAGAGAGAGAGGGGAAACATCGAGAGAGAGAGAGGGGAAACATCGAGAGAGAGAGAGGGGAAACATCGAGAGAGAGAGAGAGAGGAAACATCGAGAGAGAGAGCGGAAACATCAAGAGAGAGAGGGGAAACATCGAGAGAGAGAGAGGGGAAACATCGAGAGAGAGAGAGGAAACATCGAGAGAGAGAGAGGGGAAACATCAAGAGAGAGAGAGGGGAAACATCGAGAGAGAGGGGAAACATCGAGAGAAAGAGAGGAAACATCGAGAGAGAGGGGGGGGGAAACATTGAGTGAGACCGAGGGGAAACATCGAGAGAGAGAAAGGGAAAATATCGAGAGAGAGAGAGAGGGAACATCGAGAGAGAGAGGGGAAACATCGAGAGAGAGAGAGAGGAAACATCGAGAGAGAGAGAGAGGGAACATCGAGAGAGAGAGGGAAAACATCGAGAGAGAGAGAGAGGAAACATCGAGACAGAGAGAGAGGAAACATCGAGAGAGAGAGGAAACATCGAGAGAGAGGGGGGGAAACATAGAGTGATACCGAGGGGAAATATCGAGAGAGAGAAAGGGGAAATATCGAGAGAGAGAGAGGGGAAACATCGAGAGAGAGAGATGAAACATCGAGAGAGAGAGAGGTGAAATATTTAGAGACAGAGAGGAAACATCGAGAGAGAGAGAGGGGAAACATCGAGAGAGAGAGAGGAAACATCGAGAGAGACCGAGGGGAAACATCAAGAGAGAGAGAGGAAACATCGAGGGAGAGAGAGAGAGAGGAAACTTCGAGAGAGAGAGAGAGGAAACTTCGAGAGAGAGAGAGGGGAAACATTGAGAGAGAGAGAGAGGAAATATCGAGAGAGAGAGAGGAAACATCCAGAGAGAGAGAGGGGAAACATCCAGAGAGAGAGAGGGGAAACATCGAGAGAGAGAGAGGGGAAACATCGAGAGAGAGAGAGGGGAAACATCGAGAAAGAGAGAGGAAGCATCGAGAGAGAGAGAGGGGAAATATCGAGAGAGAGAGAGGGGAAACATCGAGAGAGAGGGGAAACATCGAGAAAAAGAGAGGAAACATCGAGAGAGAGAGCGGAAACATCGAGAGAGAGAGAGGGGAAACATCGAGAGAGAGAGAGGAAACATCGAGAGAGAGAGAGGGGAAACATCGAGAGAGAGAGAGGGGAAACATCGAGAGAGAGGGGAAACGTCGAGAGAAAGAGAGGAAACATCGAGAGAGAGAGGGGGGAAACATCGAGTGAGACTGAGGGGAAACATCGAGAGAGAGGAAGGGGAAATATCGAGAGAGAGAGAGGGGAAACATCGAGAGAGAGAGCGGAAACATCGAGAGAGAGAGAGGGGAAACATCGGGAGTGACCGAGGGGAAACATCGAGAGAGAGAGAGGAAACATCGAGAGAGAGAGAGAGGAAACATCGAGAGAGAGAGAGAGGAAACATCGAGAGAGAGAGAGGGGAAACATCGAGAGAGAGAGAGGGGAAACATCGAGAGAGAGAGAGGGGAAACATCGAGAGAGAGAGAGAGAGGAAACATCGAGAGAGAGAGCGGAAACATCAAGAGAGAGAGGGGAAACATCGAGAGAGAGAGAGGGGAAACATCGAGAGAGAGAGAGGAAACATCGAGAGAGAGAGAGGGGAAACATCAAGAGAGAGAGAGGGGAAACATCGAGAGAGAGGGGAAACATCGAGAGAAAGAGAGGAAACATCGAGAGAGAGGGGGGGGAAACATTGAGTGAGACCGAGGGGAAACATCGAGAGAGAGAAAGGGAAAATATCGAGAGAGAGAGAGAGGGAACATCGAGAGAGAGAGGGGAAACATCGAGAGAGAGAGAGAGGAAACATCGAGAGAGAGAGAGAGAGAGTGAAATCCCTGTTCTATGCGGACGACCTGGTTCTGCTGTCTCCCACAGAACAGGGATTACAGCAACAACTAGACCTACTCGACAAATACTGCCAAAATTGGGCTCTAACAGTAAATCTAAAGAAAACCAACATCATGATTTTTCAAAAAAGGCCCAGATGTCAGGAAAACAAATACCAGTTTACCCTCAGTGATATCACTATAGGACACACTATGAGCTACACCTACCTTGGTCTAACTATTACAGCATCAGGGAGCTTCAGCATAGCAGTGAATGCACTAAAAGAAAAAGCCCGAAGAGCCCTATATGCAATAAAAAGAAAATTCTACAACATCCAAATCCCAATCAAAATCTGGCTCAAAATATTTGACAGCATAATCCTGCCCATTGCACTGTACGGTAGTGAAGTATGGGGCCCGCTAAATCACCAAAGCTACACTAAATGGGAAAAACATACAATAGAAGCCCTACATGCAGAATTCTGCCGAAGCATCCTTCGCACCCAAAGGAAAACGCCAACAAATGCAAGCAGAGCCGAACTAGGCAGATACCCACTGATAATAAACATCCAAAAACGAGCACTAAACTTCCTAAATCACCTCAAATCTAGCTCCCCAGACACCCTTCATTTCAAAGCCTTTCAGACCCAAGAGCTAAACCCAGAAAAGAGTCCCCTGAGTCAGCTGCTACGGAAACTAAGTACTCAGCCGGACCCTGACCAGCCCCAGACCAACACAGCCGCCCAAACACCAATCCGAGTGAACCAAATCATTAAAAAATGCAAAGAAACCTACCTGGAACATTGGAACAAAATAACCGAAAGCCAAAGCAGATTAGAATGTTACCGGGCCCTAAAAAGAGAATATAAACTGGCAGACTACCTCACGACCATCAGAGACACAAAACAGAGACAGACCCTCACCAGGTACAGACTAAGCGACCACCAACTGGAAATTGAAAAAGGCAGATACAAGAAATCCTGGCAGCCTAGAGAGAATAGAATATGCGATCAATGTCTGGCTGGCGAGGTTGAAACAGAAATGCATTTCCTCCTAAAATGCGAAAAATTCAACACATCAAGAAACATATTATTCAACAAGCTAAGCCAAACAACCCCAGATTTCAAGGAATTGGATGATCTGTCAAAATTGAGATTAGTCCTAGGAGAAGGAGACAGACCATACCTTGGGGCCAAATATGTAACAACATGTCACAACCTGAGGACTGTTTAAAATTAAGACTGTTTAAAATTAATATTGAACGTACCAAATGAAGTACAAAGACTGTTTAAAATTAATATTGTTTAAAAGTAATATTGTATGTACCCAACAAATGTCAAATCGATTGACACCTACAGAATGTTGGAAAACTGTACCTTTTTGCTATGTAAGCTTTGGCAATATGGTTCTCTGTAAACTTTCATGCCAATAAAGCATTTTAATTGGAATTGGAATTGGAATTGGAGAGGGAACATCGAGAGAGAGAGGGAAAACATCGAGAGAGAGAGAGAGGAAACATCGAGACAGAGAGAGAGGAAACATCGAGAGAGAGAGGAAACATCGAGAGAGAGGGGGGGAAACATAGAGTGATACCGAGGGGAAATATCGAGAGAGAGAAAGGGGAAATATCGAGAGAGAGAGAGGGGAAACATCGAGAGAGAGAGATGAAACATCGAGAGAGAGAGAGGTGAAATATTTAGAGACAGAGAGGAAACATCGAGAGAGAGAGAGGGGAAACATCGAGAGAGAGAGAGGAAACATCGAGTGAGACCGAGGGGAAACATCAAGAGAGAGAGAGGAAACATCGAGGGAGAGAGAGAGAGAGGAAACTTCGAGAGAGAGAGAGAGGAAACTTCGAGAGAGAGAGAGGGGAAACATTGAGAGAGAGAGAGAGGAAATATCGAGAGAGAGAGAGGAAACATCGAGAGAGAGAGAGAGGAATCACCGAGAGAGAGAGAGAGGAATCATCGACAGAGGGAGAGGAAACATCAAGAGAGAGAGAGGGGAAACATCGAGAGAGAGAGAGGAAACATCGAGAGAGACCGAGGGGAAAGAACGAGAGAAAGAGCGAGGAACCCTCAAGAAAGAGAGAGGGGAAACATCGAGAGAGAGAGAATACATCGAGAGAGAGAGGAAACATCGAGAAAGAGAGAGGGGAGACATCGATAGAGAGAGCGGAAACATCGAGAGAGAGAGAGAGGAAACATCGAGAGAGAGAGCGGAAACATCGAGAGAGAGAGGGGAAACATCGAGAGAGAGAGAGGGGAAACATCGAGAGAGAGAGAGAGGGGAAACTTCGAGAGAGAGAGAGGAAACATCGAGAGAGAGAGAGAGGAAACATCGAGAGAGAGGGAGGAAACATCGAGAGAGAGAGAGGGGAAACATCGAGAGAGAGGGGGGAAACATTGAGAGAGAGAGAGAGGAAACATCGAGAGAGAGAGCGGAATCATTGAGAGAGAGAGGGGAAACATCGAGAGAGAGAGAGGGGAAACATCGAGAGAGAGAGAGAGGGGAAACTTCGAGAGAGAGAGAGGATACATCGAGAGAGAGAGAGAGGAAACATCGAGAGAGAGGGAGGAAACATCGAGAGAGAGAGGGGAAACATCGAGAGAGAGGGAGAGGGGAAACTTCGAGAGAGAGAGAGGAAACATCGAGAGAGAGAGAGGGGAAACATCGAGAGAGAGGGAGGAAACATCGAGAGAGAGAGAGGGGAAACATCAAGAGAGAGAGAGGGGAAACATCGAGAGAGAGAGAGGAAACATCGAGAGAGAGAGAGGAAATATCGAGAGAGAGAGATGAAACATCGAGAGAGAGAGAGAGGAAACATTGAGAGAGAGAGGAAACATCGAGAGAGAGAGAGGGGAAACATTGAGAGAGAGAGATGAAACATCGAGAGAGAGAGAGGCGAAACATTGAGAGACAGAGAGGAAACATCAAGAGAGAGAGAGGGGAAACATCGAGAGAGAGAGAGGAAACATCGAGAGAGAGAGAGAGGAAACATCGAGAGAGAGAGGGTAAACATCGAGAGAGAGAGAGTAAACATCGAGAGAGACCGAGGGGAAACAGCGAGAGAGACTGAGGGGACACAGCGTGAGAGACCGAGGGGAAACTACGAGGGAGAGAGAGGGGAAACATCGAGAGAGTGAGAGAGGAAAAATCGAGAGAGAGAGGGAGGGGAAACATGGAGAGAAAGAGCGAGGAACCCTCAAGAAAGAGAGAGGGGAAACATCGAGAGAGAGAGAGAGAGGATACATCGAGAGAGAGAGGAAACATCGAGAGAGAGAGGGGAAACATCGAGAGAGAGAGGGGGGAAACATTGAGAGAGAGCGCGTTAACATCGAGAGAGACCGAGGGGAAACATCAAGCGAGAGAGAGGAAACATCGAGAGAGAGAGAGGAAACATCGAGAGAGGGAGAGGCGAAACATCGAGAGAGAGAGAGGAAACATCGAGAGAGAGAGAGGAAACATCGAATGAGAGAGAGGAAACATCGAGACAGAGAGAGAGGAAACATCGAGAGAGAGAGGAAACATCGAGAGAGAGGGGGGGAAACATAGAGTGATACCGAGGGGAAACATCAAGAGAGAGAGAGGAAACATCGAGGGAGAGAGAGAGAGAGGAAACTTCGAGAGAGAGAGAGAGGAAACTTCGAGAGAGAGAGAGGGGAAACATTGAGAGAGAGAGAGAGGAAATATCGAGAGAGAGAGAGGAAACATCGAGAGAGAGAGAGAGGAATCACCGAGAGAGAGAGAGAGGAATCATCGACAGAGGGAGAGGAAACATCAAGAGAGAGAGAGGGGAAACATCGAGAGAGAGAGAGGAAACATCGAGAGAGACCGAGGGGAAAGAACGAGAGAAAGAGCGAGGAACCCTCAAGAAAGAGAGAGGGGAAACATCGAGAGAGAGAGAATACATCGAGAGAGAGAGGAAACATCGAGAAAGAGAGAGGGGAGACATCGATAGAGAGAGCGGAAACATCGAGAGAGAGAGAGGTGAAATATTTAGAGACAGAGAGGAAACATCGAGAGAGAGAGAGGGGAAACATCGAGAGAGAGAGAGGAAACATCGAGAGAGACCGAGGGGAAACATCGAGAGAGAGAGAATACATCGAGAGAAAGGGGAAATATCGAGAGAGAGAGAGGGGAAACATCGAGAGAGAGAGATGAAACATCGAGAGAGAGAGAGGTGAAATATTTAGAGACAGAGAGGAAACATCGAGAGAGAGAGAGGGGAAACATCGAGAGAGAGAGAGGAAACATCGAGAGAGACCGAGGGGAAACATCAAGAGAGAGAGAGGAAACATCGAGGGAGAGAGAGAGAGAGGAAACTTCGAGAGAGAGAGAGAGGAAACTTCGAGAGAGAGAGAGGGGAAACATTGAGAGAGAGAGAGAGGAAATATCGAGAGAGAGAGAGGAAACATCGAGAGAGAGAGAGAGGAATCACCGAGAGAGAGAGAGAGGAATCATCGACAGAGGGAGAGGAAACATCAAGAGAGAGAGAGGGGAAACATCGAGAGAGAGAGAGGAAACATCGAGAGAGACCGAGGGGAAAGAACGAGAGAAAGAGCGAGGAACCCTCAAGAAAGAGAGAGGGGAAACATCGAGAGAGAGAGAATACATCGAGAGAGAGAGGAAACATCGAGAAAGAGAGAGGGGAGACATCGATAGAGAGAGCGGAAACATCGAGAGAGAGAGAGAGGAAACATCGAGAGAGAGAGCGGAAACATCGAGAGAGAGAGGGGAAACATCGAGAGAGAGAGAGGGGAAACATCGAGAGAGAGAGAGAGGGGAAACTTCGAGAGAGAGAGAGGAAACATCGAGAGAGAGAGAGAGGAAACATCGAGAGAGAGGGAGGAAACATCGAGAGAGAGAGAGGGGAAACATCGAGAGAGAGGGGGGAAACATTGAGAGAGAGAGAGAGGAAACATCGAGAGAGAGAGCGGAAACATTGAGAGAGAGAGGGGAAACATCGAGAGAGAGAGAGGGGAAACATCGAGAGAGAGAGAGAGGGGAAACTTCGAGAGAGAGAGAGGATACATCGAGAGAGAGAGAGAGGAAACATCGAGAGAGAGGGAGGAAACATCGAGAGAGAGAGGGGAAACATCGAGAGAGAGGGAGAGGGGAAACTTCGAGAGAGAGAGAGGAAACATCGAGAGAGAGAGAGGGGAAACATCGAGAGAGAGGGAGGAAACTTCGAGAGAGAGAGAGGGGAAACATCAAGAGAGAGAGAGGGGAAACATCGAGAGAGAGAGAGGAAACACCGAGAGAGAGAGAGGAAATATCGAGAGAGAGAGATGAAACATCGAGAGAGAGAGAGAGGAAACATTGAGAGAGAGAGGAAACATCGAGAGAGAGAGAGGGGAAACATTGAGCGAGAGAGATGAAACATCGAGAGAGAGAGAGGCGAAACATTGAGAGACAGAGAGGAAACATCGAGAGAGAGAGAGGGGAAACATCGAGAGAGAGAGAGGAAACATCGAGAGAGAGAGAGGAAACATCGAGAGAGAGAGAGAGGAATCACCGAGAGAGAGAGAGAGGAATCTTCGACAGAGGGAGAGGAAACATCAAGAGAGAGAGAGGGGAAACATCGAGAGAGAGAGAGGAAACATCGAGAGAGACCGAGGGGAAAGAACGAGAGAAAGAGCGAGGAACCCTCAAGAAAGAGAGAGGGGAAACATCGAGAGAGAGAGAATACATCGAGAGAGAGAGGAAACATCGAGAAAGAGAGAGGGGAGACATCGATAGAGAGAGCGGAAACATCGAGAGAGAGAGAGAGGAAACATCGAGAGAGAGAGCGGAAACATCGAGAGAGAGAGGGGAAACATCGAGAGAGAGAGAGGGGAAACATCGAGAGAGAGAGAGAGGGGAAACTTCGAGAGAGAGAGAGGAAACATCGAGAGAGAGAGAGAGGAAACATCGAGAGAGAGGGAGGAAACATCGAGAGAGAGAGAGGGGAAACATCGAGAGAGAGGGGGGAAACATTGAGAGAGAGAGAGAGGAAACATCGAGAGAGAGAGCGGAAACATTGAGAGAGAGAGGGGAAACATCGAGAGAGAGAGAGGGGAAACATCGAGAGAGAGAGAGAGGGGAAACTTCGAGAGAGAGAGAGGATACATCGAGAGAGAGAGAGAGGAAACATCGAGAGAGAGGGAGGAAACATCGAGAGAGAGAGGGGAAACATCGAGAGAGAGGGAGAGGGGAAACTTCGAGAGAGAGAGAGGAAACATCGAGAGAGAGAGAGGGGAAACATCGAGAGAGAGGGAGGAAACTTCGAGAGAGAGAGAGGGGAAACATCAAGAGAGAGAGAGGGGAAACATCGAGAGAGAGAGAGGAAACACCGAGAGAGAGAGAGGAAATATCGAGAGAGAGAGATGAAACATCGAGAGAGAGAGAGAGGAAACATTGAGAGAGAGAGGAAACATCGAGAGAGAGAGAGGGGAAACATTGAGCGAGAGAGATGAAACATCGAGAGAGAGAGAGGCGAAACATTGAGAGACAGAGAGGAAACATCGAGAGAGAGAGAGGGGAAACATCGAGAGAGAGAGAGGAAACATCGAGAGAGAGAGAGAGGAAACATCGAGAGAGAGAGGGTAAACATCGAGAGAGAGAGAGTAAACATCGAGAGAGACCGAGGGGAAACAGCGAGAGAGACTGAGGGGACACAGCGTGAGAGACCGAGGGGAAACTACGAGGGAGAGAGAGGGGAAACATCGAGAGAGTGAGAGAGGAAAAATCGAGAGAGAGAGGGAGGGGAAACATGGAGAGAAAGAGCGAGGAACCCTCAAGAAAGAGAGAGGGGAAAAATCGAGAGAGAGAGAGAGAGGATACATCGAGAGAGAGAGGAAACATCGAGAGAGAGAGGGGAAACATCGAGAGAGAGAGGGGGGAAACATTGAGAGAGAGCGCGTTAACATCGAGAGAGACCGAGGGGAAACATCAAGCGAGAGAGAGGAAACATCGAGAGAGAGAGAGGAAACATCGAGAGAGGGAGAGGCGAAACATCGAGAGAGAGAGAGGAAACATCGAGAGAGAGAGAGGAAACATCGAGAGAGAGAGAGGGGAAACTTCGAGAGAGAGAGAGGGGAAACATCGAGAGAGAGGGGAAACATCGAGAGAAAGAGAAGAAACATCGAGAGAGAGAGACAGGATACATCAAGTGAGAGAGAGGAAACATCGAGAGAGAGAGAGAGAGGGGAAACATCGAGAGAGAGAGAGGAAACATCGAGAGAGAGAGAGGGGAAACTTCGAGAGAGAGAGAGGGGAAACATCGAGAGAGAGGGGAAACATCGAGAGAAAGAGAAGAAACATCGAGAGAGAGAGACAGGATACATCAAGTGAGAGAGAGGAAACATCGAGAGAGAGAGGGGGGAAACATCGAGTGTGACTGAGGGGAAACATCGAGAGAGAGAGAGGGGAAACATCGAGAGAGAGAAAGGGGAAATATCGAGAGAGAGAGAGGGGAAACATCGAGAGAGAGAGAGGGGAAACATCGAGAGAGAGAGAGAGGAAACATCGAGAGAGAGAGCGGAAACATCGAGAGAGAGAGGGGAAACATCGAGAGAGAGAGAGGGGAAACATCGAGAGAGAGAGAGGAAACATCGAGAGAGAGAGAGGGGAAACATCAAGAGAGAGAGAGGAAACATCGAGAGAAAGAAAGGAAACATCGAGAGAGAGGGGGGAAACATCGAGTGAGACCGAGGGGAAACATCGAGAGAGAGAAAGGGGAAATATCGAGAAAGAGGGGAAACATCGAGAGAGAGAGATGAAACATCGAGAGAGAGAGAGGTGAAACATTGAGAGACAGAGAGGAAACATCGAGAGAGAGAGAGGGGAAACATCGAGAGAGAGAGAGGAAACATCGAGAGAGACCGAGGGGAAACATCGAGAGAGAGAGAGGAAACATCGAGAGAGACCGAGGGGAAACATCGAGAGAAAGAGCGAGGAACCCTCAAGAACGAGAGAGGGGAAACATCGAGAGAGAGAGAGAGGATACATCGAGAGAGAGAGAGAGGAAACATCGAGAGAGAGAGAGAGGAAACATCGAGAAAGAGAGAGGGGAGACATCGATAGAGAGAGAGGAAACATCGAGAGAGAGAGAGAGGAAACATCGAGAGAGAGAGAGGGGAAACATCGAGAGAGACCGAGGGGAAATATCGAGAGAGAGAGAGGGGAAACATCGAGAGAGAGAGAGAGGAAACATCGAGAGAGAGAGAGAGGAAACATCGAGAGAGGGAGAGGGGAAACATCGAGAGAGAGAGAGAGAATACATCGAGAGAGAGAGAGAGGAAACATCGAGAAAGAGAGAGGGGAGACATCGATAGAGAGAGAGGAAACATCGAGAGAGAGAGAGAGGAAACATCGAGAGAGAGAGAGGGGAAACATCGAGAGAGACCGAGGGGAAATATCGAGAGAGAGAGGGCTGCAATTTGAGCCCGACCCTGTTCAACATATACATAAATGAATTAGCAGACATGCTGGAGCAAAGCGAGTCACCAGGTCTCCGTCTCCTGGATGGAGAAGTGAAGTCCCTGTTCTATGCGGACGACCTGGTTCTGCTGTCTCCCACAGAACAGGGATTACAGCAACAACTAGACCTACTCGACAAATACTGCCAAAATTGGGCTCTAACAGTAAATCTAAAGAAAACCAACATCATGATTTTTCAGAAAAGACCCAGATGTCAGGAAAACAAATACCAGTTTACCCTCAGTGATACCACTATAGGACACACTATGAGCTACACCTACCTTGGTCTAACTATTACAGCATCAGGGAGCTTCAGCATAGCAGTGAATGCACTAAAAGAAAAAGCCCGAAGAGCCCTATATGCAATAAAAAGAAAATTCTACAACATCCAAATCCCAATCAAAATCTGGCTCAAAATTTTTGACAGCATAATCCTGCCCATTGCACTGTACGGTAGTGAAGTATGGGGCCCGCTAAATCACCAAAGCTACACTAAATGGGAAAAACACACAATAGAAGCCCTACATGCAGAATTCTGCCGAAGCATCCTTCGCACCCAAAGAAAAACGCCAACAAATGCATGCAGAGCCGAACTAGGCAGATACCCACTGATAATAAACATCCAAAAACGAGCACTAAACTTCCTAAATCACCTCAAATCTAGCTCCCCAGACACCCTTCATTTCAAAGCCTTTCAGACCCAAGAGCTAAACCCAGAAAAGAGTCCCCTGAGTCAGCTGCTACTGAAACTAAGTACTCAGCCGGACCCTGACCAGCCCCAGACCAACACAGCCGTCCAAACACCAATCCGAGTGAACCAAATCATTAAAAAATGCAAAGAAACCTACCTGGAACATTGGAACAAAATAACCGAAAGCCAAAGCAGATTAGAATGTTACCGGGCCCTAAAAAGAGAATATAAACTGGCAGACTACCTCACGACCATCAGAGACACAAAACAGAGACAGACCCTCACCAGGTACAGACTAAGCGACCACCAACTGGAAATTGAAAAAGGCAGATACAAGAAATCCTGGCAGCCTAGAGAGAATAGAATATGCGATCAATGTCTGGCTGGCGAGGTTGAAACAGAAATGCATTTCCTCCTAAAATGCGAAAAATTCAACACATCAAGAAACATATTATTCAACAAGCTAAGCCAAACAACCCCAGATTTCAAGGAATTGGATGATCTGTCAAAATTGAGATTAGTCCTAGGAGAAGGAGACAGACCATACCTTGGGGCTAAATATGTAACAACATGTCACAACCTGAGGACTGTTTAAAAGTAAGACTGTTTAAAATTAATATTGAACGTACCAAATGAAGTAGAAAGACTGTTTAAAATTAATATTGTTTAAAAGTAATATTGTATGTACCCAACAAATGTCAAATCGATTGACACCTACAGAATGTTGGAAAACTGTACCGTTTTGCTATGTAAGCTTTGGCAATATGGTTCTCTGTAAACTTTCATGCCAATAAAGCATTTGAACTGAACTGAACTGAACTGAGTAAACATCGAGAGAGAGAGAGAGGAAGCTTCGAGACAGAGAGAGGGGAAACATTGAGAGAGAGAGGGGAAACATCGAGAGAGAGAGAGGAAACATCGAGAGAGACCAAGGGGAAACATCGAGAGAAAGAGCGAGGAACCCTCAAGAAAGAGAGAGGGGAAACATCGAGAGAGAGAGAGAGGATACATTGAGAGAGAGAGAGAGGAAACATCGAGAAAGAGAGAGGGGAGACATCGATAGAGACAGGGGAAACATCGAGAGAGAGAGAGAGGAAACATCGAGAGAGAGAGAGGGGAAACATCGAGTGAGAGAGAGGGGAAACATGGAGAGAGAGAGAGAGGAAACTTCGAGAGAGAGAGAGGGGAAACATCGAGAGAGAGAGAGAGGAAACATCGAGAGAGAGAGAGGGGAAACATCGAGAGAGACCGAGGGGAAACATCGAGAGAGAGAGAGGGGAAACATCGAGAGAGAGAGAGGGGAAACATCGAGAGAGAGAGAGAGGAAACATCGAGAGAGAGAGAGGGGAAACATTGAGAGAGACCGAGGGGAAACATGGAGAGAGAGAGAGAGGAAATATCAAGAAAGAGAGAGGGGATACATCGAGAGAGAGAGGGGAAACATCGATAGAGAGAGAGGAAACATCGAGAGAGAGAGAGGAGACATCGAGAGAGCAGGAGAGGAATCATCGAGAGAGAGAGAGGTGAAACATCAAGAGAGAGTGAGGGGAAACATCGAGAGAGAGAGAGGAAACATCGAGAGAGAGAGAGAGGAAACATCAAGAGAGAGAGAGGGGAAACATCGAGAGAGAGAGGGGAAACATCAAGAGAGAGAGAGGGGAAACATCGAGAGAGAGAGAGGAAACATCGAGAGAGAGCGAGGAAACATAAAGAGAGGGAGAGGAAACATCGAGAGAGAGAGAGCGGAAACATCGAGAGAGAGAGAGGGAACATCGAGAGAGCAGGAGAGGAATCATCGAGAGAGAGAGAGAGTGGAAACATCGAGAGAGCGAGAGGGGAAACATCGATAGAGAGAGAGGGGAAACATCAAGAGAGAGAGAGGGGAAACATCAAGAGAGAGAGCGGAAACATTGAGAGAGAGAGAGGGGAAACATCGAGAGAGAGAGCAGAAACATTGAGAGAGAGAGAGGTGAAACATCGAGAGAGACCGAGGGGAGACATCGAGAGAGAGAGAGGGGAAACATCGAGAGAGAGAGAGGAAACTTCGAGAGAGACTGAGGGGAAACAGCGAGAAAGACCGAGGAAAACGATCGAGAGAGAGAGGGGAAACATCGAGAGAGAGAGAGAGGAAACATCGAGAGAGACTGAGGGGAAACAGCGAGAAAGACCGAGGGGAAACATCGAGAGAGAGAGGGGAAACATCGAGAGAGAGAGAGGAAACTTCGAGAGAGACTGTGGGGAAACAGCGAGAAAGACCGAGGAAAATGATCGAGAGAGAGAGGGGAAACATCGAGAGAGAGAGAGAGGAAACATCGAGAGAGAGAGAGAGAGGGGAAACATCGAGAGAGAGAGAGAGGGGAAACATCGAGAGAGAGAGAGAGGATATATCGAGAGACAGAGAGAAAACATCAAGAGAGAGAGAGGGGTAACATCGAGAGAGAAAGAGAGGGGAAACATCGAGATAGACTGAGGGGAAACATCGAGAAAGTGAGGAAACATCGAGAAAGAGAGATGGGAGACATGGAGGGAGAGAGGGGTAACATCGAGAGAGAGAGAGGAAACATCGAGAGAGAGAGAGGGGAAACATTGAGAGAGACCGAGGGGAAACATGGAGAGAGAGAGAGAGGAAACATCAAGAAAGAGAGAGGGGAAACATCGAGAGAGAGAGGGGAAACATCGATAGAGACCGAGAGGAAACATTGCGAGAGAGAGAGGAAACATCAAGAGAGAGAGAGAGGAAATATCGAGAGTGACCGAGGGGAAACATCGAGAGTGAGAGTGGAAACATCGGGAGAGAGACAGAGGAAACATTGAGAGAGAGAGAGGAAACATCGAGAGAGAGAGAGGAAACATCGAGAGAGACCGAGGGGAAACATCGAGAGAGAGAGAGGGGAGACATCGATAGAGACAGGGGAAACATCGAGAGAGAGAGAGAGGAAACATCGAGAGAGAGAGAGGGGAAACATCGAGTGAGAGAGAGGGGAAACATGGAGAGAGAGAGAGAGGAAACTTCGAGAGAGAGAGAGGGGAAACATCGAGAGAGAGAGAGAGGAAACATCGAGAGAGAGAGAGGGGAAACATCGAGAGAGACCGAGGGGAAACATCGAGAGAGAGAGAGGGGAAACATCGAGAGAGAGAGAGGGGAAACATCGAGAGAGAGAGAGAGGAAACATCGAGAGAGAGAGAGGGGAAACATTGACAGAGACCGAGGGGAAACATGGAGAGAGAGAGAGAGGAAATATCAACAAAGAGAGAGGGGATACATCGAGAGAGAGAGGGGAAAACCCAGAAAAGAGTCCCCTGAGTCAGCTGCTACGGAAACTAAGTACTCAGCCGGACCCTGACCAGCCCCAGACCAACACAGCCGCCCAAACACCAATCCGAGTGAACCAAATCATTAAAAAATGCAAAGAAACCTACCTGGAACATTGGAACAAAATAACCGAAAGCCAAAGCAGATTAGAATGTTACCGGGCCCTAAAAAGAGAATATAAACTGGCAGACTACCTCACGACCATCAGAGACACAAAACAGAGACAGACCCTCACCAGGTACAGACTAAGCGACCACCAACTGGAAATTGAAAAAGGCAGATACAAGAAATCCTGGCAGCCTAGAGAGAATAGAATATGCGATCAATGTCTGGCTGGCAAGGTTGAAACAGAAATGCATTTCCTCCTAAAATGCGAAAAATTCAACACATCAAGAAACATATTATTCAACAAGCTAAGCCAAACAACCCCAGATTTCAAGGAATTGGATGATCTGTCAAAATTGAGATTAGTCCTAGGAGAAGGAGACAGACCATACCTTGGGGCCAAATATGTAACAACATGTCACAACCTGAGGACTGTTTAAAATTAAGACTGTTTAAAATTAATATTGAACGTACCAAATGAAGTACAAAGACTGTTTAAAATTAATATTGTTTAAAAGTAATATTGTATGTACCCAACAAATGTCAAATCGATTGACACCTACAGAATGTTGGAAAACTGTACCTTTTTGCTATGTAAGCTTTGGCAATATGGTTCTCTGTAAACTTTCATGCCAATAAAGCATTTTAATTGGAATTGGAATTGGAAACATCGATAGAGAGAGAGGAAACATCGAGAGAGAGAGAGGAGACATCGAGAGAGAGAGAGCGGAAACATCGAGAGAGAGAGAGGAAACATCGAGAGAGCAGGAGAGGAATCATCGAGAGAGAGAGAGGGGAAACATCAAGAGAGAGAGAGGGGAAACATCGAGAGATAGAGAGGGGAAACATCAAGAGAGAGAGGGGAAACATCGAGAGAGAGAGAGGAAACATCGAGAGAGAGCGAGGAAACATAGAGAGAGGGAGAGGAAACATCGAGAGAGAGAGAGCGGAAACATCGAGAGAGAGAGAGGAAACATCGAGAGAGCAGGAGAGGAATCATCGAGAGAGAGAGAGAGTGGAAACATCGAGAGAGCGAGAGGGGAAACATCGATAGAGAGAGAGGGGAAACATCAAGAGAGAGAGAGGGGAAACATCAAGAGAGAGAGCGGAAACATTGAGAGAAAGAGAGGGGAAACATCGAGAGAGACCAAGGGGAGACATCGAGAGAGAGAGAGGGGAAACATCGAGAGAGAGAGGAAACTTCGAGAGAGACTGAGGGGAAACAGCGCGAAAGACCGAGGAAAACGATCGAGAGAGAGAGGGGAAACATCTAGAGAGAGAGAGAGGAAACATCGAGAGAGACTGAGGGGAAACAGCGAGAAAGACCGAGGGGAAACATCGAGAGAGAGAGGGGAAACATCGAGAGAGAGAGAGGAAACTTCGAGAGAGACTGAGGGGAAACAGCGAGAAAGACCGAGGAAAATGATCGAGAGAGGGAGGGGAAACATCGAGAGAGAGAGAGAGGAAACATCGAGAGAGAGAGAGAGAGGGGAAACATCGAGAGAGAGAGAGAGGGGAAACATCGAGACAGAGAGAGAGGATATATCGAGAGACAGAGAGAAAACATCAAGAGAGAGAGAGGGGTAACATCGAGAGAGAAAGAGAGGGGAAACATCGAGATAGACTGAGGGGAAACATCGAGAAAGTGAGGAAACATCGAGAAAGAGAGATGGGAGACATGGAGGGAGAGAGGGGTAACATCGAGAGAGAGAGAGGAAACATCGAGAGAGAGAGAGGGGAAACATTGAGAGAGACCGAGGGGAAACATGGAGAGAGAGAGAGAGGAAACATCAAGAAAGAGAGAGGGGAAACATCGAGAGAGAGAGGGGAAACAGCGATAGAGACCGAGAGGAAACATTGCGAGAGAGAGAGGAAACATCAAGAGAGAGAGAGAGGAAACATCGAGAGTGACCGAGGGGAAACATCGAGAGTGAGAGTGGAAACATCGGGAGAGAGACAGAGGAAACATTGAGAGAGAGAGAGGAAACATCGAGAGAGAGAGAGGAAACATCGAGAGAGACCGAGGGGAAACATCGAGAGAGAGAGAGGGGAAACATTGAGAGAGAGAGAGAGGAAACATCGAGAGAGAGAGAGAGGAAACATCGAGAGAGACTGAGGGGAAACATCGAGAGAGAGAGAGGAAACATCGAGAGAGAGAGAGAGGAAACATCGAGAGAGAGAGAGAGGAAACATCGAGAGAGACCAAGGGGAAACATCGAGAGAGAGAGAGGGGAAACATCGAGAGTGACCGAGGGGAAACATCGAGAGAGACCGAGGGGAAACTTCGAGAGAGAGAGAGGGGAAACATCGCGAGAGAGAGAGGAAACATCGAGAGAGAGAGAGGGGAAACATCGAGAGAGAGAGAGGGGAAACATCGAGAGAGAGAGAGTAAACATCGAGAGAGAGAGAGGGGAAACATCGAGATAGAGAGAGGGGAAACATCGAGAGAGAGAGGAAACATCGAGAGCGACCGAGGGGAAACATCGAGAGAGAGAGAGGAAACATCGAGAGAGAGAGAGGAAACATCGAGAGAGAGAGGGGAAACATCGAGAGAGAGAGAGGGGAAGCTTCGAGAGAGAGAGAGAGGAAACATCGAGAGAGAGAGGGGAAACATCGAGAGAGAGAGAGGAAACTTCGAGAGAGAGAGGGGAAACATCGAGAGAGAGGGGGGAAACATCGAGGGGGACCGAGAGGAAACATCTAGGGAGAGAGAGAGGGGAAGCATCAAGAGAGAGAGAGGGGAAACATCGAGAGAGACCGAGGGGAAACATCGAGAGAGAGAGAGGGGAAACATCGAGAGAGAGAGAGGGGAAATCATCGAGAGAGAGAGAGAGGAAACATCGAGAGAGAGAGAGGGGAAACATCGAGAGAGAGAGAGGAAACATCGAGTGCAACCAAGGGGAAACATCGAGAGTGAGAGAGAGGGAAACATCGAGGGAGAGAGAGGGGAAACATTGAGAGAGAGAGAGGGGAAACATCGAGAGAGAGAGAGGGGAAACATCAAGAGAGAGAGAGAGGAAACATCGAGAGAGAGAGAGGGGAAACATCAAGAGAGAGAGAGAGGGGAAACATCGAGAGAGAGAGAGGAAACATCGAGAGAGACCGAGTGGAAACATTGAGAGAGAGAGAGGAAACATCGAGAGCGACCAAGGGGAAACATCGAGAGTGAGAGAGGGGAAACATCGAGAGAGAGAGAGGGGAAACATCAAGAGAGAGAGAGAGGGAAACATCGAGAGAGAGAGAGGGGAAACATCGAGAGAGACCGAGGGGAAACATCGAGAGAGAGAGCGAGGGGAAACAAAGAGAGAGAGAGAGGGGAAACATCAAGAGAGAGAGATTGGAAACATCGAGAGAGAGAGAGGGGAAACATCGAGAGAGAGAGAGGAAACATGGAGAGAGACCGAGGGGAAACATCGAGAGAGAGAGAGGGGAAACATCGAGAGAGTGAGAGGAAACATCGAGAGAGACCGAGGGGAAACATCGAGAGAGAGAGAGGGGAAACATCGAGAGAGAGAGAGGAAACATCGAGAGCGACCAAGGGGAAACATCGAGAGTGAGAGAGGGGAAACATCGAGAGAGAGAGGGGAAACATGGAGAGAGAGAGAGAGGAAACATCGAGAGAGACTGAGAGGAAACATTGAGGGAGACCGAGGGGAAACATCGAGAGAGAGAGAGAGGAAACATCGAGAGAGACTGAGAGGAAACATCGAGAAAGAGAGAGGGGAAACATCGAGAGAGACCAAGGGGAAACATCGAGAGAGAGAGAGGGGAAACATCGAGAGAGAGAGAGGGGAAACATCGAGAGAGAGAGAGGGCAAACATCGAGAGAGAGAGGGGGGAAACATCGAGAGAGAGAGAGGAAACATCGAGAGAGAGAGAGGAAACATCGAAAGAGAGAGAGGGGAAACATCGAGAGAGAGAGAGGAAACATCGAGAGCGACCAAGGGGAAACATCGAGAGTGAGAGAGGGGAAACATCGAGAGAGAGAGGGGAAGCATGGAGAGAGAGAGAGAGGAAGCATCGAGAGAGACTGAGAGGAAACATTGAGAGAGACCGAGGGGAAACATCGAGAGAGAGAGAGAGGAAACATCGAGAGAGACTGAGAGGAAACATCGAGAGAGACCGAGGGGAAACATCGAGAGAGACTGAGGGGAAACATTGAGAGAGAGAGAGGAAACATCGGGAGAGAAATAGGAAACATCGAGAGAGAGAGAGATGGGAAACATCGAGAGAGAAAGAGGAAACATCGAGAGAGACTGAGAGGAAACATCGAGAGAGACTGAGGGGAAACATCGAGAGAGAGAGAGGGGAAACACCGAGAGAGAGAGGGGAAATATCGAGAGAGAGAGAGGAAACATCTAGAGAGAGAGAGGGGAAACATCGAGAGAGAGAGAGGCGAAACATCGAGAGAGACCGAGGGGAAACATTGAGAGAGAGAGAGGGGAAACATCGAGAGAGGGAGAGGAAACATCGAGAGAGAGAGGAAACATCAAGAGAGAGAGAGGGGAAGCATCGAGAGAGAGAGAGGGGAAACATCGAGAGAGAGAGAGGGGAAACATCGAGAGAGAGAGAGGGGAAACATCGAGAGACAGAAGGGGGAAACATCGAGAGAGAGAGAGGAAACATCGAGCGAAACTGAGAGGAAACATCGAGAGACAGAGGGGAAACATCGAGAGAGAGAGAGAGGAAACATCGAGAGAGAGAGAGAGGAAACATCGAGAGAGAGAGAGAGGAAACGTCAAGAGAGACTGAGGGGAAACATCGAGAGAGAGAGAGAGGAAACATCGAGAGAGAGAGAGGAAACATCGAGAGAGAGAGCGGGGAAACATCGAGAGAGAGAGAGGAAACATTGAGAGAGAGAGAGGAATCATCGAGAGAGAGAGAGGGGAAACATCGAGAGAGAGAGAGGGGAAACATCGAGAGAGAGAGAGGGGAAACATCGAGAGAGAGAGAGGGGAAACATCGAGAGAGAGAGAGGAAACATCAAGATAGACTGAGAGGAAACATCGAGAGACAGAGGGGAAACATCGAGAGAGAGAGAGAGGAAACATCGAGAGAGAGAGAGAGAGGAAACATCGAGAGAGAGAGAGAGGAAACATCGAGAAAGGGAGAGGGGAAACATCGAGAGAGACCGAGGGGAAACATCGAGAGAGAGAGAGAGGAAACATCGAGAGAGAGACAGGGGACACATCGAGAGAGAGAAAGGAAACATTGAGAGAGAGAGAGGAAACATTGAGAGAGAGAGAGGAAACATCGAGAGAGAGAGAGAGGAAACATCGAGAGAGCGATAGAGGAAATATCGAGAGAGAGAGAGAGGAAACATCGAGAGAGAGAGAGAGGAAACACTGAGAGAGAGAGAGGAAACATCAAGAGAGAGATAGAGGAAATATCGAGAGAGAGAGAGAGGAAATATCGAGAGAGAGAGAGATAGGAAACACTGAGAGAGAGAGAGGAAACATCGAGAGAGAGATAGAGGAAATATCGAAAGAGACCGAGGGGTAACATCGAGAGAGAGCAGCACAGTGGCATAGTTGTTAGCACTGTTGCCTCACAGTGCCTCGGGTGACTGTCTGTGTGGAGTTTGCACATTCTCACCGTGTTTGCGTGGGTTTCCTCTGGGTGCTCCGGCTTCCTCCCACAGTCCAAAGATGTGTGCGTTAGGTTGATTGGCTATGATAAATTGACCCATAGTGTTAGGGGGATTAAATACGTGGGGTTACGGGGATAGGGTGGAATATGTGTTGGTGTAGGGGTTACGGGGATCGGTTGGGATATTTGTCGGTGCAGGCTCGATGGGCCGAAATGGCCTCTATCTTCACTGTGGAGTTTCTGTGATTCTGTGATTCTGAGAGAGGGGAAACATCGAGCGAGAGTGAGAGGTAACATCGAGAGAGAGAGAGAGGAAACATCGAGAGAGAGAGAGAGGAAACATTGAGAGAGAGAGAGGAAACATCGAGAGAGAGAGAGGGGAATCATCGAGAGAGAGAGAGGGGAAACATCGAGAGAGAGAGAGGAAACATCGAGAGAGAGAGAGAGGAAACATTGAGAGAGAGAGAGGAAAAATCGAGAGAGAGAGAGGGGTACCATCGAGAGAGAGAGAGAGGAAACATCGAGAGAGAGAGAGAGGAAACATCGAGAGAGAGAGAGAGGGGAAACATCGAGAGAGAGAGAGGAAAAATCGAGAGAGAGAGAGGAAACATCGAGAGACAGAGAGGAAACATCGAGAGAGAGAGAGAGGGGAAACATCGAGAGAGAGAGAGGGGAAACATCGAGAGAGAGTGAGAGGAAACATCGAGAGAGAGAGAGGGGAAACATCGAGAGAGACCGAGGGGATACATCGAGAGAGAGAGGGGGAAACATCGAGAGAGAGAGAGGGGAAACATCGAGAGAGAGAGAGGGGAAACATCGAGAGAGAGAGGGGAAACATCGAGAGAGAGAGAGGGTTAACATCGAGAGAGAGAGAGAGGAAACATCGAGAGAGAGAGAGGAAACATCGAGAGAGACCGAGGGGAATCATCGAGAGAGAGAGGGGAAAAATCGAGAGAGAGAGAGAGAGGAAACATTGAGAGAGAGAGAGAGGAAACATCGAAAGAGAGAGAGAGGAAACATCGAGAGAGAGAGAGAGAGGAAACATTGAGAGAGAGAGAGAGGAAACATCGAGAGAGAGGGGAAACATCGAGAGAGAGAGAGGGGAAACATCGAGAGAGACCGAGGGGAAACATTGAGAGAGAGAGAGGGGAAACATCGAGAGAGAGAGAGGGGAAACATCGAGAGAGAGAGGGGAAACATCGAGAGAGAGAGAGGGGAAACATCAAGAGAGAGAGAGAGGGGAAACATCGAGAGAGAGAGAGGAAACATCGAGTGAGACCGAGTGGAAACATTGAGAGAGAGAGAGGAAACATCGAGAGCGACCAAGGGGAAACATCGAGAGTGAGAGAGGGGAAACATCGAGAGAGAGAGAGGGGAAACATCAAGAGAGAGAGAGAGGGAAACATCGAGAGAGAGAGAGGGGAAACATCGAGAGAGACCGAGGGGAAACATCGAGAGAGAGAGCGAGGGGAAACAAAGAGAGAGAGAGAGGGGAAACATCAAGAGAGAGAGATTGGAAACATCGAGAGAGAGAGAGGGGAAACATCGAGAGAGAGAGAGGAAACATGGAGAGAGACCGAGGGGAAACATCGAGAGAGAGAGAGGGGAAACATCGAGAGAGTGAGAGGAAACATCGAGAGAGACCGAGGGGAAACATCGAGAGAGAGAGAGGGGAAACATCGAGAGAGAGAGAGGAAACATCGAGAGCGACCAAGGGGAAACATCGAGAGTGAGAGAGGGGAAACATCGAGAGAGAGAGGGGAAACATGGAGAGAGAGAGAGAGGAAACATCGAGAGAGACTGAGAGGAAACATTGAGGGAGACCGAGGGGAAACATCGAGAGAGAGAGAGAGGAAACATCGAGAGAGACTGAGAGGAAACATCGAGAAAGAGAGAGGGGAAACATCGAGAGAGACCAAGGGGAAACATCGAGAGAGAGAGAGGGGAAACATCGAGAGAGAGAGAGGGGAAACATCGAGAGAGAGAGAGGGCAAACATCGAGAGAGAGAGGGGGGAAACATCGAGAGAGAGAGAGGAAACATCGAGAGAGAGAGAGGAAACATCGAAAGAGAGAGAGGGGAAACATCGAGAGAGAGAGAGGAAACATCGAGAGCGACCAAGGGGAAACATCGAGAGTGAGAGAGGGGAAACATCGAGAGAGAGAGGGGAAGCATGGAGAGAGAGAGAGAGGAAGCATCGAGAGAGACTGAGAGGAAACATTGAGAGAGACCGAGGGGAAACATCGAGAGAGAGAGAGAGGAAACATCGAGAGAGACTGAGAGGAAACATCGAGAGAGACCGAGGGGAAACATCGAGAGAGACTGAGGGGAAACATTGAGAGAGAGAGAGGAAACATCGGGAGAGAAATAGGAAACATCGAGAGAGAGAGAGATGGGAAACATCGAGAGAGAAAGAGGAAACATCGAGAGAGACTGAGAGGAAACATCGAGAGAGACTGAGGGGAAACATCGAGAGAGAGAGAGGGGAAACACCGAGAGAGAGAGGGGAAATATCGAGAGAGAGAGAGGAAACATCTAGAGAGAGAGAGGGGAAACATCGAGAGAGAGAGAGGCGAAACATCGAGAGAGACCGAGGGGAAACATTGAGAGAGAGAGAGGGGAAACATCGAGAGAGGGAGAGGAAACATCGAGAGAGAGAGGAAACATCAAGAGAGAGAGAGGGGAAGCATCGAGAGAGAGAGAGGGGAAACATCGAGAGAGAGAGAGGGGAAACATCGAGAGAGAGAGAGGGGAAACATCGAGAGACAGAAGGGGGAAACATCGAGAGAGAGAGAGGAAACATCGAGCGACACTGAGAGGAAACATCGAGAGACAGAGGGGAAACATCGAGAGAGAGAGAGAGGAAACATCGAGAGAGAGAGAGAGGAAACATCGAGAGAGAGAGAGAGGAAACGTCAAGAGAGACTGAGGGGAAACATCGAGAGAGAGAGAGAGGAAACATCGAGAGAGAGAGAGGAAACATCGAGAGAGAGAGCGGGGAAACATCGAGAGAGAGAGAGGAAACATTGAGAGAGAGAGAGGAATCATCGAGAGAGAGAGAGGGGAAACATCGAGAGAGAGAGAGGGGAAACATCGAGAGAGAGAGAGGGGAAACATCGAGAGAGAGAGAGGGGAAACATCGAGAGAGAGAGAGGAAACATCAAGATAGACTGAGAGGAAACATCGAGAGACAGAGGGGAAACATCGAGAGAGAGAGAGAGGAAACATCGAGAGAGAGAGAGAGAGGAAACATCGAGAGAGAGAGAGAGGAAACATCGAGAAAGGGAGAGGGGAAACATCGAGAGAGACCGAGGGGAAACATCGAGAGAGAGAGAGAGGAAACATCGAGAGAGAGACAGGGGACACATCGAGAGAGAGAAAGGAAACATTGAGAGAGAGAGAGGAAACATTGAGAGAGAGAGAGGAAACATCGAGAGAGAGAGAGAGGAAACATCGAGAGAGCGATAGAGGAAATATCGAGAGAGAGAGAGAGGAAACATCGAGAGAGAGAGAGAGGAAAAACTGAGAGAGAGAGAGGAAACATCAAGAGAGAGTACCCAACAAATGTCAAATCGATTGACACCTACAGAATGTTGGAAAACTGTACCTTTTTGCTATGTAAGCTTTGGCAATATGGTTCTCTGTAAACTTTCATGCCAATAAAGCATTTTAATTGGAATTGGAATTGGATAGAGGAAATATCGAGAGAGAGAGAGAGGAAATATCGAGAGAGAGAGAGATAGGAAACACTGAGAGAGAGAGAGGAAACATCGAGAGAGAGATAGAGGAAATATCGAAAGAGACCGAGGGGTAACATCGAGAGAGAGCAGCACAGTGGCATAGTTGTTAGCACTGTTGCCTCACAGTGCCTCGGGTGACTGTCTGTGTGGAGTTTGCACATTCTCACCGTGTTTGCGTGGGTTTCCTCTGGGTGCTCCGGCTTCCTCCCACAGTCCAAAGATGTGTGCGTTAGGTTGATTGGCTATGATAAATTGACCCATAGTGTTAGGGGGATTAAATACGTGGGGTTACGGGGATAGGGTGGAATATGTGTTGGTGTAGGGGTTACGGGGATCGGTTGGGATATTTGTCGGTGCAGGCTCGATGGGCCGAAATGGCCTCTATCTTCACTGTGGGGTTTCTGTGATTCTGTGATTCTGAGAGAGGGGAAACATCGAGCGAGAGTGAGAGGTAACATCGAGAGAGAGAGAGAGGAAACATCGAGAGAGAGAGAGAGGAAACATTGAGAGAGAGAGAGGAAACATCGAGAGAGAGAGAGGGGAAACATCGAGAGAGAGAGAGGGGAAACATCGAGAGAGAGAGAGGAAACATCGAGAGAGAGAGAGAGGAAACATTGAGAGAGAGAGAGGAAAAATCGAGAGAGAGAGAGGGGTACCATCGAGAGAGAGAGAGAGGAAACATCGAGAGAGAGAGAGAGGAAACATCGAGAGAGAGAGAGAGGGGAAACATCGAGAGAGAGAGAGGAAAAATCGAGAGAGAGAGAGGAAACATCGAGAGACAGAGAGGAAACATCGAGAGAGAGAGAGAGGGGAAACATCGAGAGAGAGAGAGGGGAAACATCGAGAGAGAGTGAGAGGAAACATCGAGAGAGAGAGAGGGGAAACATCGAGAGAGACCGAGGGGATACATCGAGAGAGAGAGGGGGAAACATCGAGAGAGAGAGAGGGGAAACATCGAGAGAGAGAGAGGGGAAACATCGAGAGAGAGAGGGGAAACATCGAGAGAGAGAGAGGGTTAACATCGAGAGAGAGAGAGAGGAAACATCGAGAGAGAGAGAGGAAACATCGAGAGAGACCGAGGGGAATCATCGAGAGAGAGAGGGGAAAAATCGAGAGAGAGAGAGAGAGGAAACATTGAGAGAGAGAGAGAGGAAACATCGAAAGAGAGAGAGAGGAAACATCGAGAGAGAGAGAGAGAGGAAACATTGAGAGAGAGAGAGAGGAAACATCGAGAGAGAGGGGAAACATCGAGAGAGAGAGAGGGGAAACATCGAGAGAGACCGAGGGGAAACATTGAGAGAGAGAGAGGGGAAACATCGAGAGAGAGAGAGGGGAAACATCGAGAGAGAGAGGGGAAACATCGACAGAGAGAGAGAGAGGAAACATTGAGAGAGAGAGAGAGGATACATAGAGAGAGAGAGAGAGGAAGCTTCGAGAGAGAGAGAGGAAACATCGAGAGAGAGAGGGGAAACATCGAGAGAGAGAGAGGAAACATCGAGAGAGAGAGAGGGGAAACATCGAGAGAGAGAAAGGGGAAACATCGAGAGAGAGAGAGAGGAAACATCGAGAGAGACAGAGGAAACATCGAGAGAGAGAGGGGAAACATCGAGAGAGAGAGAGGAAACATCGAGAAAGAGAGAGGGGAAACATCGAGAGAGAGAGAGGAGACATCGAGAGAGAGAGAGCGGAAACATCGAGAGAGAGAGAGGAAACATCGAGAGAGCAGGAGAGGAATCATCGAGAGAGAGAGAGGGGAAACATCAAGAGAGAGAGAGGGGAAACATCGAGAGAGAGAGAGGAAACATCGAGAGAGAGAGAGAGGAAACATCAAGAGAGAGAGAGGGGAAACATCGAGAGAGAGAGAGGGGAAACATCAAGAGAGAGAGAGGGGAAACATCGAGAGAGAGAGAGGAAACATCGAGAGAGAGCGAGGAAACATAGAGAGAGGGAGAGGAAACATCGAGAGAGAGAGAGCGGAAACATCGAGAGAGAGAGAGGAAACATCGAGAGAGCAGGAGAGGAATCATCGAGAGAGAGAGAGAGTGGAAACATCGAGAGAGCGAGAGGGGAAACATCGATAGAGAGAGAGGGGAAACATCAAGAGAGAGAGAGGGGAAACATCAAGAGAGAGAGCGGAAACATTGAGAGAGAGAGAGGGGAAACATCGAGAGAGAGAGCAGAAACATTGAGAGAGAGAGAGGTGAAACATCGAGAGAGACCGAGGGGAGACATCGAGAGAGAGAGAGGGGAAACATCGAGAGAGAGAGGAAACTTCGAGAGAGACTGAGGGGAAACAGCGAGAAAGACCGAGGAAAACGATCGAGAGAGAGAGGGGAAACATCGAGAGAGAGAGAGAGGAAACATCGAGAGAGACTGAGGGGAAACAGCGAGAAAGACCGAGGGGAAACATCGAGAGAGAGAGGGGAAACATCGAGAGAGAGAGAGGAAACTTCGAGAGAGACTGAGGGGAAACAGCGAGAAAGACCGAGGAAAATGATCGAGAGAGAGAGGGGAAACATCGAGAGAGAGAGAGAGGAAACATCGAGAGAGAGAGAGAGAGGGGAAACATCGAGAGAGAGAGAGAGGGGAAACATCGAGAGAGAGAGAGAGGATATATCGAGAGACAGAGAGAAAACATCAAGAGAGAGAGAGGGGTAACATCGAGAGAGAAAGAGAGGGGAAACATCGAGATAGACTGAGGGGAAACATCGAGACAGTGAGGAAACATCGAGAAAGAGAGATGGGAGACATGGAGGGAGAGAGGGGTAACATCGAGAGAGAGAGAGGAAACATCGAGAGAGAGAGAGGGGAAACATTGAGAGAGACCGAGGGGAAACATGGAGAGAGAGAGAGAGGAAACATCAAGAAAGAGAGAGGGGAAACATCGAGAGAGAGAGGGGAAACATCGATAGAGACCGAGAGGAAACATTGCGAGAGAGAGAGGAAACATCAAGAGAGAGAGAGAGGAAACATCGAGAGTGACCGAGGGGAAACATCGAGAGTGAGAGTGGAAACATCGGGAGAGAGACAGAGGAAACATTGAGAGAGAGAGAGGAAACATCGAGAGAGAGAGAGGAAACATCGAGAGCGACCGAGGGGAAACATCGAGAGAGAGAGAGGGGAAACATTGAGAGAGAGAGAGAGGAAACATCGAGAGAGAGAGAGAGGAAACATCGAGAGAGACTGAGGGGAAACATCGAGAGAGAGAGAGGAAACATCGAGAGAGAGAGAGAGGAAACATCGAGAGAGAGAGAGAGGAAACATCGAGAGAGACCAAGGGGAAACATCGAGAGAGAGAGAGGGGAAACATCGAGAGTGACCGAGGGGAAACATCGAGAGAGACCGAGGGGAAACATCGAGAGAGAGAGAGGGGAAACATCGCGAGAGAGAGAGGAAACATCGAGAGAGAGAGAGGGGAAACATCGAGAGAGAGAGAGGGGAAACATCGAGATAGAGAGAGGGGAAACATCGAGAGAGAGAGGAAACATCGAGAGCGACCGAGGGGAAACATCGAGAGAGAGAGAGGAAACATCGAGAGAGAGAGAAGAAACATCGAGAGAGAGAGGGGAAACATCGAGAGAGAGAGAGGGGAAACTTCGAGAGAGAGAGAGAGGAAACATCGAGAGAGAGGGGAAACATCGAGAGAGAGAGAGGAAACTTCGAGAGAGAGAGGGGAAACATCGAGAGAGAGGGGGGAAACATCGAGGGGGACCGAGAGGAAACATCTAGAGAGAGAGAGAGGGGAAGCATCAAGAGAGAGAGAGGGGAAACATCGAGAGAGACCGAGGGGAAACATCGAGAGAGAGAGAGGGGAAACATCGAGAGAGAGAGAGGGGAAATCATCGAGAGAGAGAGAGAGAGGAAACATCGAGAGAGAGAGAGGGGAAACATCGAGAGAGAGAGAGGGGAAACATCGAGAGAGAGAGAGGAAACGTCGAGTGCAACCAAGGGGAAACATCGAGAGTGAGAGAGAGGGAAACATCGAGGGAGAGAGAGGGGAAACATTGAGAGAGAGAGAGGGGAAACATCGAGAGAGAGAAAGGGGAAACATCAAGAGAGAGAGGAAACATCGAGAGAGAGAGAGGGGAAACATCAAGAGAGAGAGAGAGGGGAAACATCGAGAGAGAGAGAGGAAACATCGAGAGAGAGCGAGTGGAAACATCGAGAGAGAGAGAGGAAACATCGAGAGCGACCAAGGGGAAACATCGAGAGAGAGAGAGAGGAAACATCGAGAGAGACTGAGAGGAAACATCGAGAGAGACCGAGGGGAAACATCGAGAGAGACTGAGGGGAAACATTGAGAGAGAGAGAGGAAACATCGGGAGAGAAATAGGAAACATCGAGAGAGAGAGAGATGGGAAACATCGAGAGAGAAAGAGGAAACATCGAGAGAGACTGAGAGGAAACATCGAGAGAGACTGAGGGGAAACATCGAGAGAGAGAGAGGGGAAACACCGAGAGAGAGAGGGGAAATATCGAGAGAGAGAGAGGAAACATCTAGAGAGAGAGAGGGGAAACATCGAGAGAGAGAGAGGCGAAACATCGAGAGAGACCGAGGGGAAACATTGAGAGAGAGAGAGGGGAAACATCGAGAGAGGGAGAGGAAACATCGAGAGAGAGAGGAAACATCAAGAGAGAGAGAGGGGAAGCATCGAGAGAGAGAGAGGGGAAACATCGAGAGAGAGAGAGGGGAAACATCGAGAGAGAGAGAGGGGAAACATCGAGAGACAGAAGGGGGAAACATCGAGAGAGAGAGAGGAAACATCGAGCGACACTGAGAGGAAACATCGAGAGACAGAGGGGAAACATCGAGAGAGAGAGAGAGGAAACATCGAGAGAGAGAGAGAGGAAACATCGAGAGAGAGAGAGAGGAAACGTCAAGAGAGACTGAGGGGAAACATCGAGAGAGAGAGAGAGGAAACATCGAGAGAGAGAGAGGAAACATCGAGAGAGAGAGCGGGGAAACATCGAGAGAGAGAGAGGAAACATTGAGAGAGAGAGAGGAATCATCGAGAGAGAGAGAGGGGAAACATCGAGAGAGAGAGAGGGGAAACATCGAGAGAGAGAGAGGGGAAACATCGAGAGAGAGAGAGGGGAAACATCGAGAGAGAGAGAGGAAACATCAAGATAGACTGAGAGGAAACATCGAGAGACAGAGGGGAAACATCGAGAGAGAGAGAGAGGAAACATCGAGAGAGAGAGAGAGAGGAAACATCGAGAGAGAGAGAGAGGAAACATCGAGAAAGGGAGAGGGGAAACATCGAGAGAGACCGAGGGGAAACATCGAGAGAGAGAGAGCTAAACCCAGAAAAGAGTCCCCTGAGTCAGCTGCTACGGAAACTAAGTACTCAGCCGGACCCTGACCAGCCCCAGACCAACACAGCCGCCCAAACACCAATCCGAGTGAACCAAATCATTAAAAAATGCAAAGAAACCTACCTGGAACATTGGAACAAAATAACCGAAAGCCAAAGCAGATTAGAATGTTACCGGGCCCTAAAAAGAGAATATAAACTGGCAGACTACCTCACGACCATCAGAGACACAAAACAGAGACAGACCCTCACCAGGTACAGACTAAGCGACCACCAACTGGAAATTGAAAAAGGCAGATACAAGAAATCCTGGCAGCCTAGAGAGAATAGAATATGCGATCAATGTCTGGCTGGCGAGGTTGAAACAGAAATGCATTTCCTCCTAAAATGCGAAAAATTCAACACATCAAGAAACATATTATTCAACATATTATTCAAACAACCCCAGATTTCAAGGAATTGGATGATCTGTCAAAATTGAGATTAGTCCTAGGAGAAGGAGACAGACCATACCTTGGGGCCAAATATGTAACAACATGTCACAACCTGAGGACTGTTTAAAATTAAGACTGTTTAAAATTAATATTGAACGTACCAAATGAAGTACAAAGACTGTTTAAAATTAATATTGTTTAAAAGTAATATTGTATGTACCCAACAAATGTCAAATCGATTGACACCTACAGAATGTTGGAAAACTGCACCTTTTTGCTATGTAAGCTTTGGCAATATGGTTCTCTGTAAACTTTCATGCCAATAAAGCATTTTAATTGGAATTGGAATTGGAATTGGAGAGAGGAAACATCGAGAGAGAGACAGGGGACACATCGAGAGAGAGAAAGGAAACATTGAGAGAGAGAGAGGAAACATTGAGAGAGAGAGAGGAAACATCGAGAGAGAGAGAGAGGAAACATCAAGAGAGAGATAGAGGAAATATCGAGAGAGAGAGAGAGGAAATATCGAGAGAGAGAGAGATAGGAAACACTGAGAGAGAGAGAGGAAACATCGAGAGAGAGATAGAGGAAATATCGAAAGAGACCGAGGGGTAACATCGAGAGAGAGCAGCACAGTGGCATAGTTGTTAGCACTGTTGCCTCACAGTGCCTCGGGTGACTGTCTGTGTGGAGTTTGCACATTCTCACCGTGTTTGCGTGGGTTTCCTCTGGGTGCTCCGGCTTCCTCCCACAGTCCAAAGATGTGTGCGTTAGGTTGATTGGCTATGATAAATTGACCCATAGTGTTAGGGGGATTAAATACGTGGGGTTACGGGGATAGGGTGGAATATGTGTTGGTGTAGGGGTTACGGGGATCGGTTGGGATATTTGTCGGTGCACGCTCGATGGGCCGAAATGGCCTCTATCTTCACTGTGGGGTTTCTGTGATTCTGTGATTCTGAGAGAGGGGAAACATCGAGCGAGAGTGAGAGGTAACATCGAGAGAGAGAGAGAGGAAACATCGAGAGAGAGAGAGAGGAAACATTGAGAGAGAGAGAGGAAACATCGAGAGAGAGAGAGGGGAAACATCGAGAGAGAGAGAGGGGAAACATCGAGAGAGAGAGAGGAAACATCGAGAGAGAGAGAGAGGAAACATTGAGAGAGAGAGAGGAAAAATCGAGAGAGAGAGAGGGGTAACATCGAGAGAGAGAGAGAGGAAACATCGAGAGAGAGAGAGAGGAAACATCGAGAGAGAGAGAGAGGGGAAACATCGAGAGAGAGTGAGGAAAAATCGAGAGAGAGAGAGGAAACATCGAGAGACAGAGAGGAAACATCGAGAGAGAGAGAGGAAACATCGAGAGAGACCGAGGGGAATCATCGAGAGAGAGAGGGGAAAAATCGAGAGAGAGAGAGAGAGGAAACATTGAGAGAGAGAGAGAGGAAACATCGAGAGAGAGAGAGAGGAAACATTGAGAGAGAGAGAGGAAAAATCGAGAGAGAGGGGTAACATCGAGAGAGAGAGAGAGGAAACATCGAGAGAGAGAGAGAGGAAACATCGAGAGAGAGAGAGAGGGGAAACATCGAGAGAGAGAGAGGAAAAATCGAGAGAGAGAGAGGAAACATCGAGAGACAGAGAGGAAACATCGAGAGAGAGAGAGAGGGGAAACATCGAGAGAGAGAGAGGGGAAACATCGAGAGAGAGTGAGAGGAAACATCGAGAGAGAGAGAGGGGAAACATCGAGAGAGACCGAGGGGATACATCGAGAGAGAGAGGGGGAAACATCGAGAGAGAGAGAGGGGAAACATCGAGAGAGAGAGAGGGGAATCATCGAGAGAGAGAGGGGAAACATCGAGAGAGAGAGAGGGTTAACATCGAGAGAGAGAGAGAGGAAACATCGAGAGAGAGAGAGGAAACATCGAGAGAGACCGAGGGGAATCATCGAGAGAGAGAGGGGAAAAATCGAGAGAGAGAGA
The DNA here is from genome assembly GCF_052327205.1 of Somniosus microcephalus. NCBI lineage: Eukaryota > Metazoa > Chordata > Chondrichthyes > Squaliformes > Somniosidae > Somniosus > Somniosus microcephalus. The sequence continues at coordinate 46,250,321 of NW_028225181.1, read as the reverse complement.
GAGAGGAAACATTGAGAGAGAGAGAGGAAACATCGAAAGAGAGAGAGAGGAAACATCGAGAGAGAGAGAGAGAGGAAACATTGAGAGAGAGAGGAAACATCGAGAGAGAGGGGAAACATCGAGAGAGCGAGAGGGGAAACATCGAGAGAGACCGAGGGGAAACATTGAGAGAGAGAGAGGGGAAACATCGAGAGAGAGAGAGGGCAAACATCGAGAGAGAGAGGGGAAACATCGACAGAGAGAGAGAGAGGAAACATTGAGAGAGAGAGAGAGGATACATAGAGAGAGAGAGAGAGGAAACATCGAGAGAGAGAGAGGAAACATCGAGAGAGAGAGGGGAAACATCGAGAGAGAGAGAGGAAACATCGAGAGAGAGAGAGGGGAAACATCGAGAGAGAGAGAGGGGAAACATCGAGAGAGAGAGAGAGGAAACATCGAGAGAGACAGAGGAAACATCGAGAGAGAGAGGGGAAACATCGAGAGAGAGAGAGGAAACATCGAGAAAGAGAGAGGGGAAACATCGAGAGAGAGAGAGGGGAAACATCGAGAGAGAGCGAGGGGAAACATTGAGAGAGAGAGAGAGGAAACATCGAGAGAGAGAGAGCGGAAACATTGTGAGAGAGCACGAGGAAACATCGAGAGAGAGAGAGGGGAAACATCGAGAGGGCGATAGGAAACTTCGAGAGATTGAGAGGAAACATTGGGAGAGAGAGAGAGGAAATATTGCGAGAGAGAGAGAGAGGGGAAACATCGAAAGAGAGAGAGAGGAAACATCGAGAGAGAGAGAGGAGACATCGAGAGACAGAGGGGAAACATCGAGAGAGAGACAGGGGAAACATCGAGAGAGAGAGAGGAAACATCGAGAGAGAGAGAGGGGAAACATCAAGAGAGAGACAGGGGAAACATCGAGAGAGAGGGGAAACATCGAGAGAGAGAGAGGAAACATCGAGAGAGAGAGAGGGGAAACATCGAGAGAGAGAGGGGAAACATCGAGCGAGAGGGGAAACATCGAGAGAGAGAGAGGAAACATCGAGAGAGAGAGAGGGGAAACATCGAGAGAGAGAGGGGAAACATCGAGAGAGAGAGGGGAAACATCGAGAGAGAGAGAGGAAACATCGAGAGAGAGAGAGGAAACATCGAGAGAGAGAGAGGGGAAACATCGAGAGAGAGAGAGAGAGGAAACATCGAGAGAGAGAGAGGGGAATCATCGCGAGAGAGAGGAAACATCGAGAGAGACTGAGGGGAAACATCGAGAGACAGAGGGGAAACATCGAGAGAGACTGAGAGGAAACATCGAGAGAGAGAGAGGGGAAACATCGAGAGAGAGAGAGGGGAAACATTGAGACAGACTGAGAGGAAACATCGAGAGAGACTGAGGGGAAACATCGAGAGAGAGAGGGGAAACGTCGAGAGAGAGAGAGGAAACATCGAGAGAGAGAGAGGGGAAACATCGAGAGAGAGAGAGGGGAAACATCGAGAGAGAGAGAGGAAATATCGCGAGAAAGGGGAAACATCGAGAGAGACTAAGAAGGAAACATCGAAAGAGACTGTGGGAGCACTTTCTTTATTTAATTTAGTTGATTAATTCATTAATTAAATTAATTTAATTATAAGTTGTGAGTTCCTCACGATGCTCTCCCAGGGCGGCCACCCTGTAGCCAGAGATTATTCTAGAAGCCTGGGTAGAAATATCAATGTAATTACTGTCGAAATTACTTTTTTTACATTATTGCTTGTTCATTTTATGTGCTGTCTTTTTTTATGTCTTTTATTTATTTTATGTCTGCTTTATTTATGTTTAAAGTATGTATGCGTGTATATGTCGGTATGTGGTTTTTTGTGATGGCGCCGATGAAGATGGCTGCCGTCCTTGTGGGCTCCATGCGTACCAGGCAGCTAAGTGTTCTTGCTGCTTGGTGCTCTCGGCTCGTCAAGAAAAAAGCATTTCACTGACTAGATTTCACTTCTTGTAGTTAGCTATGTGATAAATAAAATTGGAATGAAATTGAAATAAAATGAAATGAAATGAAATGGGAGATTCCTCCTGGAGAAAAAGCTCTTCCCTAAACATAAAGTAGACAAGATCTGGTGCCCAACATCAGACAAAGCCCTGAAATTGTTGACCACAACCCGATTAGTCTCCCCCCAACACATCATAATACACACCGGCACAAATGACCTAAAGACCCAGCAGAAAAGGGTGGCAACGTCGCTCCGAACAGTGATTGAGAAGGCAAGCACCACCTTCCCAAACACTAGAATCACTGTTTCCACACTGTTGCCGAGAAAAGACTTTAACCACAGTACAATCCACGAGATAAATGCCAGCATAGCACGAGATTGTGAATTAAAACAAAATGTGCACCTGGCCCAACATCCCACCCTCGATGTGGAATGTCTTCGTGACCACGTCCATCTCCACAAGGAGCTAGTGCCAGTCTTTGCTAAGGCCCTGAAGGGCGTCGCTCATAACCGGGTCCGCACCCAGACTCCAAGAGGACACCCCCCGGCCACCAGAGACCAGCGGGGTACAGCCCAGGACCACTACAGAGACCACCACCACACCAACCAGGACCAGAGAGGATCCCCACGTACATGCCATCAGAGCGCAACACCAATGTCCGACCTGCACCACTCCTGCCCTATAGGGGAGCGGGACCACCCCAGCCCGGCAGAGGGAGAGGTGCTCAGGATGTAAGCAATACTACAGGCAGAGACAATCCATTGAGAGACATAAAGCAGATGCTCAGCATCATCTGCTCCCGCTTTATGGATCAGGAAGCATAATGACTAGTTGTTAGAAAGAGTTGCAGCTATATATTCTCAGCATTTATAGACACTTGAAATGTTTTTTTTCCTCATTTAACACGACAAACACACACACACCTATCACAGTAAAAGACCAATCTTAGCATGAAATCCTTGTGCATCTCAACCTGGAATATCCAAGGCCTACGCTCTTCTGTGCTTGGCCTGAAGAGCAGGACCTCAGAGTTCCTGGATGAAATCAAAGATCTGGACATTATCTTTTTGCAAGAAACCTGGTGTAGAGGAGAAGGACCCACTGGTTGTCTCCCTGGGTACACAGAGCTGGTGGTCCCCTCCAATAAACTGCCAGGAGTAACCCAGGGCTGAGACTCTGGAGGCATACTGATTTGGTTTAAAGCAGAGCTTTGGAATTACATTGAATTTATAAAAAAGGACGAAAACCACTTATGGCTCAAGATTAAGAAAGACATCATTTCTAGCATGCAAAATGTTTTCATTTGCGCAATGTATATCCCCCCTATAGAATTCCCTGTACTTCAAAGAGGACACCTTCTCCAACATGGAGAGGGAGATTAACCACTTCCAGGCCCAGGGGAACGTGTTGATCTGTGGTGACCTCAACTCAAGAACTGGTGAAGAACCAGACTTTACCAGTACTCAGGGGAATAATTACATATTTGGGAATAACCATTTTGATCTCCCTTTTCATTCACACAGGAATAACTGCGACAAACAGACAAATGCAAACGGAAAACAGCTCCTGCAGCTCTGACGAAGCCTGGGTCTGTACATTGTCAATGGTAGGTTCAGAGGAGACTCCCTAGGAAGATCGACCTATTCCTCACCTCTTGGCATCAGCACCGTAGACTATATAATTACAGATCTGGACCCATCCTCTTTCAGAGCATTCACAGTCAAACCATTAACAACACTGTCAGATCACAGCCAAATTACTGCGTATCTTAAAAGGACAGAAACAACCAACACAGAAACACAGCCCAGTAAGCTGTACAACATTAAAAAGCCCTACAGATGGGCCCAAAACAGCACGGAAAAATACCAGAAAGCAATTAGCAGTCAATCAACTCAATCTCTCTTGGACACCTTTCTGGAAAACACATACACTCATAATAAAGAAGGCATAAACCTGGCAGTGAATAACCTAAATAATATTTTTGATAATTTGGCATCAATGTCGAACCTGAAAGAATAACCCAAAACCACGAAAAATGGTTTGATTCAGACTGTCATAACATGAGGAAAAAACTCAGAAAAATATCAGACCAAAAACACAGACAACCAGAAAACGAGGAATTACGCCTTACTTATTGTCAGGTACTAACACATTACAAAAACACACTCAGAACCAAGAAAGAACAGTATATTAAGAATAAACTCAGCTCAATTGAGGAATCTATTGATTCTAATTGTTTCTGGGACAACTGGAATACATTACACAAAAAGCAACACAACGAATTGCCCATTCAAAATGGAGACACATGAGAAAACCATTTTGAAAAATTATACCACAAAAACACACTAAGCCGAGAGCAAGATCAAATATGTAAAGAACTGGAAAAGCTCGAACTGGCCATAAAAGATTACCAAAACAGGGGGGCACGGTGGCATAGTGGTTAGCACTGGTGCCTCACAGCGCCAGGGACCCGGGTTCAAATCCGGCCTCGGGTGACTGTCTGTGTGGAGTTTGCACATTCTCCCTGTGTCTGCATGGGTTTCCTCTGGGTACTCCGGTTTACTCCCACTGTCCAAAGATGTGCGGGTTAGGTTGATTTGGCTATGATAAATTGACCCTTAGTGTTAGGGGATTAAATACGTGGGGTTATGGGGATAGGGTGGGATATGTGTCGGTGCAGGCTCGATGGGCCGAAGTGGCCTCTATCTGCACTGTGGGGATTCTGTGATTCTGTGAAAACCCGTTAGACTCGCCAATAACTGAAAAAGAGCTATTTGAAAAATTCAAGAACCTGCGACCAAGAAAAGCTTGTGGTGCAGATGGCATCCTAAATGAGATGATTAAACACACTGACGATAAAATGAAATTGGCTATCCTAAAACTGTTCAACTTGGTTCTGAGTGTCGGTTACTTCCCTGATATCTGGAACAAAGGACTCATAACGCCCATATACAAAAGTGGAGACAAAGTTGACCCAAATAACTATCGAGGCATCTGTGTGAACAGTAACCGGGGGAATGTATTCTGTAGTATCATAAACCAAAGATTTATAAACTTCCTTGAGGAGCACAATGTCTTGAGTAAAAGCCAAATTGGATTGTTACCAAATTATAGAACATCAGATCATATTTTCACCCTACACACCCTAATTGACAAACATGTTCACCAAAACAAAAGCAAAATTTTTGCCTGCTTTATAGATTTCCAGAAGGCTTTCGATTCTATTTGGCACGACGGTCTATTCTTAAAACTTATTGAAAGTGGGGTAGGGGAAAAACATATGATGTAATTAAATCAATGTATGCAAACAATAAATGTGCAGTTAAAATTGGAGACAAACAAAAAATATTTCTCACATGGGTGTGGCGTGGCGCAGGGCTCGCCTATCTCACCGACACTCTTTAATATTTACATAAATGTATTGGCAAAACTACTTGAGCAATCTACAGCACCTGGCCTCGCCCTATATGACTCCAAGGTTAAATTCCTCCTCTATGCAGATGACCTGGTTCTGCTCTCACCAACTGAGGAGGGTCTACAGCAGAACCTGGATCTGCTAGAGTCGCTCTGTCAGACCTGGGCCCTGACAATAAACCTCCAAAAAGCCAAAGTTCTTGTGTTCCAGCAAAGATCCAGCCATCAGGGACCCAGAATAAACTTCACACTAGGAGCAACTAAAATTGAACAAACTACAAATTACACATACTTAGGCTTAAAAATGAGTTCTATGGGAAATTTTCATCTGGCTGTGACTGAACTGAAAGAGAAAGCAAAAAGGGCTTTCTATGCCATTAAAAAGTCAATCCAAATAGAAATTCCAATTGGCATCTGGCTCAAAAATTTTAAATCAGTAATTGAACCAATTGCACTCTATGGCAGTGAGGTGTGGAGTCCGCTAACACAAGAAGAATTTGCAAAATAGGACAAACACCCAATTGAGATCCTACATGCAGAATTCTGTAAAAGTATCCTCCGGACTCAGAGGAAAACCGCAAACAATGCATGCAGGGCAGAACTAGGCCAATATCCACTACTAATTAATATCCAAAAAAGAGCCATCAAATTTTGGAAACACCTAAAAATGAGCAACCCCCACTGCTATCATTACGAAGCCCTGAAATGCCAAGAGATGATCATAGAGAAGAGTCCCCTCAGTCAATTAGTCCTGGGACACAGTGAAGTAACTACTAACACTACTAATAATAATCAGCCCCAGGGCAGTGACATCCTAGCACAGAGAATTCGACCCAACACAATTGTCACTAAACAAATGGAAAAATATTTGACCTATTGGACAGAAACGACAAAAACAAAAAACAAACTCGATTGCTATTTGGCCCTAAACAGACAATACACCATGGCTGAATACCTGACCATGGTAAAAGATAACAAACTGGGAAAAACCTTGACAATGTACAGACTTAGTGAGCATAGCCTGGCCATCGAAAAAGGCAGACACAGGCAGACCTGGCTGCCCAGAGAGGACAGGATATGCTCTCTCTGCAGTCAGGGAGTGGTGGAGACAGAGATGCACTTCCTCACAACTTGTGGAAACTATCAGGACATAAGGGGGAATTTCTACCCAAAATTCATAAACATATGCCCTGAATTCAAAAATTTGAATGACCACCAAAAACTCCCATATCTATTAGGGGAACAGAGAAATTGCGCAACGTTAGCGGCAAACTATGTTACAGCTTGCCATAAGCAGAGGGACAACCATTAAACCTAAGAAAAGATTATATGCATCTTATATGTCTGTATATTTATGTATACAGGGATATATCTGTCTGTCTAGATCTGCATTTACATGTTCAATCATACATGTTTTTCTGTGCTTTGACAACATAAGATGTACCTTGCCATGCCAATAAAGCAATTTGAATTGAATTGAATTGAGAGAGAGACAGACAGAGAGAGACAGAAACAGAGGGAGAGAGACAGAGAGTCATATAGAGCGCGACAGGGAGGGAGATACCGATAGAGAGACAGAGAGAGAGGGACAGATAGAGAGAGAGAGAGACAGATAAAGAGAGAGCAAGAGCTAGAGAAAGAGACAGAGAGACAGAGAGAGACAGAAACAGAGAGAGAGACAGAGAGAGCCAGACAGATACAGAGAGTCAGAGAGAGAGTCATAGAGAGAGACACAGAGAGATTGAGAGAGAGACAGAGACATAGAGAGAGACATAGAGAGAAACAGATAGATAGACAGAGAGACTCATATAGAGCATGACAGAGAGAGAGATACCGATAGAGAGACAGAGAGAGAGGGACAGATAGAGAGAGAGAGACAGATAGAGAGAGAGCAAGAGCTAGAGAGAGAGAGACAGACAGAGAGAGAGACAGACAGACAGAGAGAGAGAGACAGAGAGAGAGAGACAGACAGTGAGAGAGACAGACAGAGACAAAGACAGACAGATAGAGACAGACAGCTAGTGAGACAGAGAGAGATAGAGACAGAGAGAAAGACAGAGAGGCAGATCGAGAGGGACAGAGAAATAGAGAGAGAGAGAGTGATAGAGTGACAGAACGATAGAGTGAGACAGACAGATATAGAGCAATTGAGTCATAGATTTATAAAGCACAGAAAGTGGCCCTTTGGCCCATCGTGTCCACGCCGGCAATCAAGCCCTATCTTTTCTAATCCCATTTTCCAGCACTTGGTCCGTAGCCTTGTTTGCTATGGCGTTTCAAGTGCTCACCTAAATGCTTCTTGAATGTTGTGAGGGTTCCTGCCTCTACCATCCTTTCAGGCAGTGAATTCCAGATTCCAACCACCCTCTGGGTGAAAAAGTTTTTCCTCAAATCCCCTCTAAACCTCCTGCCCCTTATCTTGAAACTATGCCCCTGGCTATTGACCCTTCTATTAAACATAGAAACATAGAAGATAGGAGCAGGATTAGGCCATTCGGCCCCTCGAGCCTGCTCCACCATTCAATGCAATCATGGCTGATCATCCAAATTCAGTACCCGGTCCCTGCTTTCTCCCCATACCCCTTGATCACCTTAGCCTTAAGAAATATATCCAACTCCTTCTTGAATATATCTAATGAATTGGCCTCTACTGCCTACTGTGGTAGAGAATTCCACAGGTTCACCACTCTCTGGGTGAAGAAATTCCTCCTCATTTCTGTCCTAAATGGCCTACCCCTTATCCTTAGACTGTGACCCCTGGTTCTGGACTCCCCGACCATCGGGAACATCCTTCCTGCATCTATGTGATAAGTCACACAACACCAGGTTATAGTCCAACAGCTTTATTTGAAATCACAAGCTTTCGGAGCGCTGCTCCTTCATCAGGTGAAGTGGAGAGATGCATAAAGACACAGCTTATATAGTCAGAGAACACTGCCAGATGATTACAGGTAATCTTTCTAACTGCCCTTTATCACACCTCGGCAGAGATATAATCAAAGGTGTGAATGGTGTCCAAACAGGTCAGTCAGGAAAACATGACATCAAAGAACAATGAGGTGGGGTCACAAGGGGTCGAATGTTGCAGATGCTGGGGTCTATATGAAAAACAAAAAACAGCCAAAAAACAATAATTAAAAAAAAGAGAAAAAAAAAAAGAAACATTTTTTTTTGTTGGAAATCACAGCAGGTCCAGCAGCATCTGTGTAGAGAGAACAAGCCAATGACGACTCGAGCCTGGATGACTCTACGTCGGGGGGGTTACATGTAGCGTGACATGAACCCAAGATCCCGGTTGAGGCCGTCCTCATGAGTGCGGAACTTGGCTATCAGTTTCTGCTTGACGATTTTGCGTTGTCATGTGTCTCAAAGGCCGCCTTGGAGAATGCTTACCCGAAGATCGGAGGCTGAATGTCCTTGACTGCTGAAGTGTTCCCCGACTGGGAGGGAACACTCCTGCCTGGCAATTCACAGGAATCACAGAAACCCCACAGTGCAGATAGAGGCCATTTCGGCCCATCGAGCCTGCACTGACACATATCCCACCTGATCCCCGTAACCCCTACACCAACACATATCCCACCCTATCCCCGTAACCCCACATACTTAATCCCCCTAACACTAAGGGTCAATTTATCATAGCCAATCAACCTAACCCACACATCTTTGGACTGTGGGAGGAAACCGGAGCACCCGGAGGAAACCCACGCAAACACGGGGAGAATGTGCAAACTCCACACAGACAGTCGCCCGAGGCCGGATTCGAACCCGGGTCCCTGGCGCTGTGAGGCAACAGTGCTAACCACTATGTTGTGCAGTGTCCGTTCATCCATTGTCGCAGTGTCTGCATGGTTTCACTGATGTACCATGCTCCGGGGCATCCTTTCCTGCAACGTATGAGGTAGACAACGTTGGCCGAGTCACATGAGTATGTACCATGTACCTGGTGGGTGGTGTCCTCACGTGTGATGATGGTATCTGTGTTGATGATCTGGCATGTCTTGCAGAGGTTGCCGTGGCAGGGTTGTGTGGTGTCGTGGTCGCTGTTCTCTTGAAAGCTGGGGAATTTGCTGTGAACGATGGTCTGTTTGAGGTTAGGCGGCTGTTTGAAGGCGAGTAGTGGAGGTGTGGGGATGGCCTTAGTGAGGTGTTCATCATCATTGATGACATGTTGAAGGCTGTGAAGAACATGGCGTAGTTGTGCCGCTCCGGGGATGTACTGGATGACAAAGGGTACTCTGTTGGTTGTGTCCCGTGTTTGTCTTCTGAGGAGGTCTATGCAATTTTTTGCTGTGGCCAGTCGGAACTGTCGATTGACGAGTCGAGCGTCATATCCCGTTCTTACGAGGGCATCTTTCAGCGTCTGTAGGTGTCCATCACGTTCCTTCTCATCTGAGCAGATCCTGTGTATTCGCAAGGCTTGTCCATAGGGGATGGCTTCTTTAACGTGGTTAGGGTGGAAGCTGGAGAAGTGGAGCATCGTCAGGTTGCGGCTGGACCTGCTGTGATTTTCAGCAAAAAAAAACATTTTTTTCTCTTTTTTTTCTCTTTTTTTATTTATTGTTTTTTGTCTGTTTTTTGTTTTCATACAGACCCCAGCATCTGCACATTCGACCCCTAGTGGCCCCACCTCATTGTTCTTTGATGTAATGTTTTCCTGACTGACCTGTTCGGACACCATTCACACCTTTGATTGCTGTGATTATCTCTCTGCCGAGGTGTGATAAAGGGCAGTTAGAAAGATTACCTGTAATCATCTGGCAGTGTTCTCTGACTATATATGCTGTGCCTATATGCATCTCTTCACTTCACCTGACGAAGGAGCAGCGCTCTGAAAGCTTGTGATTTCAAATAAAGCTGTTGGACTATAACCTGGTGTTGTGTGACTTCTCACATTTGTCCACCCCAGCCCAACACCGGCATCTCCACATCATTCCTGCACCTAGTCTGCCCAGCCCTGTCAGAATATTATAAGTTTCAATGAGATCCCCTCTCATTCTTCTAAACTCCAGCGAGTACAAGCCCAATCGACCCAATCTCTCCTCATACGTCATTCCTGCCATCCCAGGTATCAGCCTGGTGAATCTTCGCTGAACTCCTTCCATGGCAATAACATCCTTCCTCAGATAAGGCGACCAAAACTGCACACAACACTCAAGATGTGGTCTCACCAAGGCCCTGTATAACTGCAGCAAGACATCCTTGTTCCTGTACTCAAACCCTCTCACTACGAAGGCCAACATACCACTTGCCTTCTTAACCACCTGCTGCACCTGCATGCTTACCTTCAGCGACTGGTGCTCAAGGATGCCCAGGTCTCATTGCACTTCCCCTTCTCCCAATCTATTGCCATTCAGATAATAATCTGCCTTCCTGTTTTTGCCACCAAAGTGGATAACCTCACATTTATCCACGTTATATTGCATCTGCCATGCTTCTGCCCAATCACCCAATCTGTTCAAATCATCCTGGAGTTTCTCGGCATCCTCCTCACCGCACACACGCCCACCCAGCTTTGTGTCGTCTGCAAATTTGGAGATATTACATCTAGTTCCCTTGTCTAGATCATTAATATATATTGTGAATAGCTGGGATCCAAGGACCGATCCCTGCGCTACCCCACTAGTCACTGCCTGCCACTCAGAAAAAGACCCGTTTATTCCAACTCTTTGCTTTCTGTCTGCCAACCAGTTCTCTATCCAAGTCAATACCTTGCCCCAATCCCATGTGCCTTAACTTTACACGCTAATCTCTTATGTGGGACCTTATCGAAAGCCTTCTGAAATTCCAAATACACCACATCCACTGGTTCTCCCTTATCTATTCTACCAGTTACATCCTCAAAAGTTTCCAGTAGATTAGTCAAGCACGATTTACCTTTTGTAAATCCATGTTGACTTTGTCTGATCCTGTCACTCTTTTCCAAGTGCTCTGCTATTACATCTTTTACAATGGACTCTAGCATTTTCCCCTCTACTGATGTCAGGCTTACCGGTCTGTAATTCCCTGTTTTCTCTCTACCACATTTTTTCAATAGTGGGGTAATATTAGCTACCCTCCAATCCATGGATAATGTTCCAGATTCCATCGAATGTTGGAAGATGATCAGCAATGCATCTACTATTTCTAGGGCCAATTCCTTAAGTACCCTAGGATGTAGAATTGGCTTAGTGGCAAAGGGGAAAAGTTCCTTTCTAGCTACCCTATCTATGCCCCTCATAATTTTGTACACCTCAATCAGGTCCCCCCTCAGTCTTCTCTGCTCTAAGGGCAACAACCCCAGCCTGACCAGTCTCTCTTCATAGCTGAAGTGCTCCAGCCCAGGTAACATCCTGGTGAATCTCCTCTGCACCCTCTCCAATGCAATCACATCCTTCCTATAGTGTGGTGAACTGAACTGCACACAGTATTCCAGCTGTGGCCTAACTAGCGTTTTGTACAGCTCCATCATAACCTCCCTGCTCTTATATTCTATGCCTCGGCTAATGAAGGCAAGTATCCCATGTGCCCTTTTAACCACCTTATCTACCTGTCCTGCTGCCTTCAGGGATCTATGTACTTGCACAACAAGGTCCCTCTGATCCTCTGTCCTTCCTAGGGTCCTGCCATTCATTGTTTATTACCTTGCCTTGTTAGTCCTCCCAAAATGCATCACCTCACACTTTTCAGTGTTAAATTCCATTTGCCACTGTTCTGGCCATCTAACCAACCTATCTATACTGTCCTGTAGCCTGAGGCTTCCCTCCTCGCTATTTACCACTCCACCAATTTTCGTGTCATCTGTGAACTTACTGATCATTCCTCCTACATTCATATCTAAATCATTAATGTAAACTACAACAGCAATTACTCAACACCGATCCCTGTGATACACCACTGGACACAGGCTTCCATTCACAAAAACAACCTTCGACCATCACCCTCTGCCTTTTGCCACTAAGCCAATTTTGGATCCAATGTGCCAAATTGCCCTGGATCCATGGGCTCTTACCTTCTTGACCAGTCTCCCATGCGGGACTTTGTCAAAAGCCTAACTGAAGTCCATGTAGACTACATCAACTGCACTACTCTCATCCACACACCTAGTCACCCCCTCGAAAAATTCAATCAAATTGGTTAGACATGATCTCCCCCTGACAAAGCCATGCTGATTATCCTTGATAAATCCTTGCCTCTCCAAGTGGAGACTAATTCTGTCCCTCAGAATTTTTTCCAATAATTTCCCTACCACTGATGTTAGGCTCACTGGCATGTAATTCCCTGGTTTATCCCTACTACCCTTCTTGAATAATGGTATTACGTTAGCTGTTCTCCAGTCCTCTGGCACCTCTCCTGTGGCCAGAGATGTTATGAAAATTTGTGTCAGAGCCCCTGCAATCTCCTCCCTTGCCTCACACAACAGCCTGGGATACATCTCGTCTGAGCCTGGCAATTTATCCACTTTTAAGCCCGCTAAAACCGCGAGTACCTCCTCCCTCTCAATACTAATTTGTTCAAGTATATCACAATCCCCCTGCCTGATTTCTATGCCTACATCATCCTTCTCCATAGTGAACACAGATGCAAAATATTCATTTAAACCCTCACCCACATCTTCCGGCTCTACACACAGATTGCCACTTTGATCCCTAATGGGCCCTACTCTTTCCCTGGTTATTCTCTTGCCCTTAATATATTTATAAAACACCTTGGGATTTTCCTTTATTTTGCCCACCAGTGTTTTTTATGCCCCCTCTTCGCTCTCCTAATTTCTTTTTTAAGTACCCCCCTGCACTTTCTATACTCCTCTAGGGCTTCCACTGTTTTTAGTCCTTTGTATCTGCCAAAAGCCTCACTTTTTTTCCTAATCCATTCTTGCATATCCCTTGACATCCAGGGTTCCCTGGGTTTGTTGGTCCCACCTTTGACCTTTACGGGAACATGTTGGTGTTGTACTCTCTCTATTTCCTTTCTGAAAGACTCCCACTGCTCTGATGTGGATTTTCCTACAAGTAGCTGATCCCAGTCCACTTTGGCCAGATCCTACCTTATCATATTAAAATCGGCCTTCCCCCAATTTAGAACCTTTATTTCCGGCCCATCTTTGTCCTTTTCCATGACTACCTTAAATCTCACCGAATTATGGTCACTGTCACCAAAATGCTCTCCTACTAACACTTCTACCACTTGCCCAGTTACATTACCTAGAATTAGGTCCAGTACCGCCCCCTCTCTTGTAGGACTTTCTACATGCTGGCTCAAAAAGCTCTCCTGGATGCACTTTAAGAATTCTGCACCCTCTGAGCCTTTCACACTATGACTATCCCAGTTAATATTGGGAAAGTTGAAATCCCCTACTATTATTACCCTATTATTTCTACACTTCTCTGAGATTTGCCTACATATCTGTTCCTCTATCACCCCCTGACTGTTTGGGGGCCTATAGTACACTCCCAGCAAAGTGCTTTCCCTCTTTTTGTTTTTAAGTTCCACCCATATGGCCTCATTAGAGGAACCTGCTAAGATATCATCCCTCCTTACAGCAGTAATTGACTCCTTGATTAATATTTGCGACACCCCCATCTCTTATACACCCCCCTCTATCTTGCCTGAAGATTCTATACCCCGGAATATTGAGCTGCCAGTCCTGCCCCTCCCTCAACCATGTCTCTGTGATCGCAACAATATCATGCTCCCATGTGTTCATCAACACCTTCAATCCATCTGCCTTACTCGCAAGACTCATTGCATAAAAATAAATGCCATCCAGCCTTGCCATACTTCCTTGTGCCATTACATATTTGCTCTTCCTTCCAGGCTGACTTGTATTTTCCTCTATATTTGGCTGTGCATCACCCCCTACTATAGCTCCACTCCGTATCACATCTCTCTGCCAAGATAGTTTAAACACCACCCCCCCGCCAACAGTACTAGCAAACCTCCCCGCAAGGATGTTGGTCCCATTCCGGTTCAGGTGCAACCCGTCCGACTTGTACAGGTCTGACCTTCCCCAGAAGCAGACCCAGTGATCCAGGAAACTAAAGCCCTCCCTCCTGCACCAACTCTTTAGCCATGCATTCATCTGCTCTATCCTTCTATTCCTATACTCACTAGCACGTGGCACTGGGATTAATCCAGAGATTACAACCTTTGAGGTACTGCTTTTTAATCTGCTACCTAGCTCCCTAAATTCTTGTTGCAGGACCTCATCCCTCTTTCTACCTATGTCGTTGGTACCAATGTGAACCACGATCTCTGACTGTTCGCCCTCCCCCCTCAGAATGTTCTGCAGCCGTTCAGTGACGTCCTTGACTCTGGCACCAGGGAGGCAACATTCCATCCTGGAGTCACGTCTGTGGCCACAGAAACGTCTATCTGTTCTTACGATAGAATCCCCTATCACTATTGCTCTCCCACTCTTTCCTCCCCTCCTGTGCAGCTGAGCCACTCGTAGTGCCACAGACTTGGCTCTTGCTGCATTCCCCTGAGAAACCATCTCCCCCATCAGTATCCAAAACGGAAAATCTGTTGGAGAGGGAGAAGGAACCAGGGGACTCCTGCACTACCTTCCTAGTTCTTTTACTCTGTCTGGCGGTCGCCCATTCCCTCTCTGCCTGTGCACTCTTTATCTGCAGTGTGACCACCTCGTTAAACGTGCTATCCACGAAGATCTCAGCTTTGCAGATGCTCCACAGTGACTCCAGCCGCAGCTCCAGCTCCGAAATGCGGATTTCGAGTAGCTGCAGCTGGAGACACTTCATGCACATGTGTTCGCCCTGGATACTGAAAGTGTCCCTGACTTCCCACATAGCACAGGAGGAGCACTCCACGCTGCCGAGCTGCCCTGCCATGTCCTACCCTTACTTCCTTTAAATTAAAGAATATTAAATACACTAGGGTCCTTATTTCACTTTAAACGCTACTTCCTCTAAACTAGAGACCTTACTTTTACTTCGACGACTGGACTGTAGAAATGCTCACTGGGTCCTACTTACCAATCAGCTCCTTCCCTGGCTGTGACGTCACT
>NW_028225181.1:46014938-46232438 GCF_052327205.1 Somniosus microcephalus | reverse complement strand
CAACCAATGCATCCACTATCTCTATAGCCACTTCTTTCAAAACCCTCGGATGTAGGCCATCAGGTCCAGGGGATTTATCGGCTTTCAGTCCCATTAATTTTTCCAGTACTGCTTTTTTACTAATACTAATTTCTTCCAGTTCCTCATTCTCGATAGACCCTTGGTTCTCCACTATTTCTGGGAAGTTTTTTGCGTCTTCTTCCATGAAGACAGAAAGAAAGGGGAAACATTTAGTTGGTTAGCACCTCCCATTAGCTCCTCCGGGGGGCACTAACAGGGCGCTAGCTGCTTGGTGCCGAGCACGGCGATTTTAGCACCGCTCACGAATTTGGCCTGCCATTTTGCGCTGGTGCTAAACACGACCGCCATGATCTCCTGCGCCCTCAGATTGTGACGTCATGCAAGTGTGCAATGCCCCGCTAGTGCCCCGGACTGGAAATTGAGTCACGCCCCCTGCCTTAGCGCATGCCGCTAGGAACGACAGGTAGAAGGAAATGATTTGAAGTTGGGAAGGGGCTGGGGGAGTGCTATTTAAAGGTGGCCGCTTCCTGCCCTTTCTTGTCAGCAACATTTTTGGTACAAGCAGGTTGAGAGGGAGAGAGATGTCTGGAGAGATTTAACAGTGTCCTAAGGAGTTTGGGTCCTCGGCACCACTATTTATTTGATCTTCATGTTTAACACATTTAGAAGATTTTATGGGGGTCTGCACTAACTCGGGGCGTCATCCTCCAGCTTCACCTCCGGAGGCAGCAGAGGTGCAGAGAGAGGGTGGCAACTGTGGTCAGAGGGAGGAGGGCCAACAGGCCTCTGCACAGGAGACTTTACCCTCCCAGTGCATTCTGGGAGCAATTCTCCTCCTATATCCATTTGTCTGAGGAGCAGTGTTTCCAAAGGCTGCGCTTCAACAAGGAGGTGGTCACTGAGTTCTGCCACCTCCTGCAACCAGATCTGCAGCCTCAGCTCAGGACCAGGACGTCTCTGTCGGTGGCAGTGAAGGTGACAGTGGCTCTGAATTTCTATGCCAGCAGCTCCTTTCAGGCTTTTACCGGGGACATAGTGACTATCTCCCAGTTCGCTGTCCATTGTTGTATCCGGGAGGTGACAAATGCCCTGTATAAAAGGAGATGCCAGTACATCTCTTTCCCCATGCCCCGGGGCAAGCAGTGCAAACGCGCATGTGGTTTTGCTAGGATAGTGGGCTTCCCCATGGTGCAGGGTGCCATTGACTGCATGCATGTGGCATTGCGGGCACCGCATGGAAATGCAGAGGTGTTCCAACCCCACAAGGGCTTCCACTCTCTAAATGTCCAGTTGGTCTGTGACCACAGAGAGCTCATACTCACCGTCAATGTCTGCCACCCCAGCAAAGCTTTTATCCTGCGCCAGACCGGTGTCGCAGACATCTTCCAACCATCACATCACCCAAGTGGATGGCTCCTCGGGGACAAGGGTTATCCACTCTGCACTTGGCTGATGACACCGCTCCATTATGAAGGAATAAGCCATATAACCTATTCAGAAAAATACACTATCTTATGAAAGAATTCTGGCCTTTTTAAAACATGACAAACGGTTTGGAAATTTAGAAACCTAACTATGAAATAGCTATGAAAGCATTCTGGCTATTGAGATAAGACAGTTGTTGACCCTGAATAAATAACCTTATTGAAACAGAAGGTGAAGGGCTCCAACAAGCTGACCTTTTGGGAACGAAACAATGGTTCACCCTGGATAAGGTGTTCTAATTTACACTTCGTAAAGAAGCACATAAGATAAGGAACATCTGCCCTCGTTAAGATGACATAAAGTAAGGAACACCTGTCGTCACACCATTTTTATATGGTAAACTTAGAACACCTAGAGATGAGACAAGATTCTGTAATGCTACCAGCTGAGGTGGCAGTAAGAATTGCAGAGGTCGGCAGAAAAATGACTCGAGATAATTAGCTTGCATCAGCAGAAAACCTTAAAGGAAATATCACTGGAAAAGGGTATAAATATTGAACGCTCAAATGGGATAACAGACTCGCTTTAATCGGGCAAAGTGATTCTTGGCTTCAGAGGTGGCTCTGTAGTCTCCAATGCTTTGTACCTCGGGGATCAAAGCTATTTGATATTGGTGGATATCCTGCATAAGAACTTTAAGAACTGTAATACTGTAGTGAAGTTAAGATTTAAAAGTAAGATGCTCTGTTAATAATAAGATAGCATTTTTTCTCTTTTTAGAACTGTTAATGTTGCGATTGACTGATTCACCAACTGTAAATTGCATGTCAGTTCATCAATAAATGTTTATATATTTAGAGAATTGCCTCACATAAGACTTCTGCATCAAAAACTCACGAACTCAATCTCTGTACACGCTTTGGTGAGGAGTGTAGGGTTCTCAAAATTCCCACATTCCCCAAATGTTATGGATAAAGGGACCCTGTATGGACAAGTTATTAAAAAGGGTACCCAAAATGGCTTCTGAAAACCTCGTGACCAAAACCGACAGGATTTTAAAAGCAAGGCCCTGCTAAAGGCAGGCCCTGAAAGGAGACCTCTGTGAAAGACTTTGTAAAGCCAGACAGCTAGGTAAACACAGAATATGCATTCTTCATCTTGGAACAGATCAAGTCAGGATGGACCTAATCTTGAGGCCATCAATTTTCTGCATAAATAATCGGTAACAGCTCACAGGTAGCTACCAAGCCAGGAAAGACAATTGAATTTCATAAATAACAAACAGCCAGGATATTGAAGCCATTAAAACAAGGAGACAACCACCCCAGAAGTCGTTAAAGTAAATGACTGTAATCATTTTAGACGAGCCTGCCAAAAGTTAGACAAAGAACTGACCTGATTTGGCATGCAGATAAGAACCGGGTATAATTATAGGCCCACCGGTAGCCAAGCTCTCCCTCTCACTCGCTCGCTTCTCGCTCTTCCTCTCCTCCCTCCCCGTGCTGCTTGACACTGAGGATGCCCATTGCAACGCCGGGGGCCAGACACGGGAGGAGAAGGGAACCGAATTCAAACACACAGGACACACAGGCCACAACTGGGCAGACGAGACGAGACGAGACGAACGGTAAAACTGATAAGGCAGAGAAGGGCAGCGAAAAGGAAGTGGTGGGGACAAGCGGCCTAGTAATAAAATGGTGTTTGAAGCATGGGTAGAAAGATCAAAATGACATTATAAACCGCCAACGGAGCCCCAACCGCAATAAGACCCGTCGGCGACCAAACCACTACCAGAGGAACAGCCATCTCTGTAAGGTGAAGTACCCCACAAAAGACGTTAGCCTAACGAAGAAGAAGGAGGGGTACTTTACTCAGACAACTCCACCGCCACGCCCTGTGACCACATGATGACAGCAGACCCCAAAGGACAACCAGAGCGAACCCCAAAACCACAACCGGCTTGATCGACAGGTTTCGAACCATAAAAGAAACCCCATTGGTGAGCATGAATTCCTGGCCCCTCATAGCTTAATCTAGTTAGGTATTGGGGGTGGGATAAGGAAAAGGGGATTTTTAATGTGTTTGTTCCCTCGATGTGCCATGTGTTCCCCATTCCCAAATAAGTGTAATTTTATATGCCTGTAATTATTCCAGTAATTCTCAGTATTGTGTTGTATTGTGCCTTTTAATAAAAATTACGGTTTTCTTGTACCAAACCACTTGTCTACTCTATTTTCTGTATCACCGCCTGTACCTAATTCCGGTGTCTAGACCCCAGGGGTGTGGGAGCGATTTAAACCACTCAGCGACAGTCAGGGGCAGAGCTGACTGGGCACACGCCACCCCCTACAGAAATGGTGACTGTGGCAGGACTCTGGCAAGAGGGGTGCGATACAGTAGACAATGGTTCGGAAGAGCAAACCATGATAGAGGAAATGATTTCTGATTATGTGTTTAGTAAGGTGAATATCACGAAGAAGTGGATCACTAATCTGTTAAAGGCTGGGCGTCCGGTAGGTGCCGCAGCTAAGTGGACAGAAGGGAAGGAGCACAAGAAATCTCTAGAGATGGCAGTCTGGCTGATGTGCTTCAAGAAGCAGGTTCAGCTTTTGGACAGGCTCGTTGCAGCAGAGGCAGCTGAGATAGGGAGTCAGCCCTGGCGGTCCAGGACAAGGCTCTAGCAGGGGAGAAGTTACTGGTAGCATTGCAGGCCCTGAATCAGGAAAGGGTACAGTTAATGGGAGAACATAAGGCCAGGTTGGAATACTTACAGTGCCAAGTCACCGAAGGCAAGGGTAGTGAGTTGAGGTTGTGGGAAAAGAACGCCCGCCTAGTGAGACAAATAAGAGAGCAGGAGGAGAAAGTAAAAGAAGTAAAGGCAGCTTACAAGGTAGCGAGCGAACAGAGGTTTGAAGATGCAGATCATGGCCCCTGCAAGGAACAGATAGAGAATCTGAGCCTGGCCCTGAGGAAGGCAAAGGGCATGGTGTCACTCATAAGCCCTAAGGCAGGCCACACAGATTTTACAGGGAACGAGGGGAGAATGGTTCAGATACCACGGGTAGTGCCAAGGGATGACCCAGTAGAGGAACAGGAGGTCCCGCGACCACCACCCATAGTGCCAGGTTTTAGCGAGGTCTGGTGGCAAAGGGGGGTGGAGTCAGGGGTAGAAGCGGAGGTGGAACTACCACCGCAAGAGAAGCTGGAACCAGGGCCGATGAGCCCAGCCCGGCATCGAAGGTTCGGCTCACCTGTTAATGGCGAGGAAGAGGGACCCCTCCAAAACCAATTCGTATTACCCTATAGCACCCAACAGCTTAGGGCTATGGTGAGCCATATCCCAAAGCTCGCCGAAAAAGGGGACCCCTCGGTCCACTTCAGGGAAGTGGAACAGACAGCCAGCGTCAACGATTGTGATGATGCTGAGCGGGCTAAAATGCTGCTGTTCTCTTTGGAGAGCAGGCTCCTCCAGTCCCTCTCTGATGAGTGTAAGAGGGGGCAGAGCGGGTATGAGGAGCTCAGGGATGAAGTTCTGGAGGCCATGGGGATGAATGAGGGAAGCCCTTTCTCCCGTGTGGAGAAGACGGTGCAGCTCGCAGGGGAAACCCCACAGGCTTTCGCGGACAGGTTATGGCCGGTGTACCAGAGTGCCTGTCCTGGGACACCTAACTGGGCATTCCTGAACCGGGATCAGCTGGCCCACTGGCTCCGTTGCCTGGTGGCAAACAGCTTGCCACAGGTCCGGGCCAAGGCGGAAGTCTGGTTTGACCCTAGGAATCCCCAGACCACCGAACTTACGGTGATCAGGCAATTGACCCTAGCCTATAAGAACGGTAGGGGGACCGATGCACACCCACCTAAGGGGAAGGTGCATGAGGTAAAACCCGGACAGTGTATGAAGGAGTAGCATCAGGAAGGGAATAACCCTTCTAGCACAAAGCTCAATTGTTACGGGTGTGGAAAGGATGGACATTGGAGGAAGGAGTGCAAAAACCCTTGGAAGGATAACAAGGGAAAGAATTCCACAGCCCCAGCCCAAAAGGCAGAGGCAGGAATCCCTCCTGCCGTGGTCGAGTCATTTTTGGACACCATGAGGTCCTTATTGACTGGCCACGGGAGAGTAGCAGCCGCTACCGGTGCTCTGACACCGTCAGCCCCATCCAACCCACAGCCCTGACTAGAGGCAGCGCAGCCTGTTTACCTGAGTTCCCTTTGGTACGATGTATGGAAGAGACCCCTCGTGGAGATGGAGGTAGAAAAGGTGAAGGGGACCTATCTGTTGGACACGGGGGCATCAGCTAGCCCCACCACCTCACCTCTCTCTAGCGGGGTCCCATACAGTCTGGCGGGATTCACAGGCAGAGAACTGGCCGGCTCATTTTCCATCCCGCTCGCCATTCGTTTGCGAACACTCCGCTCTAAGTGGACCTGTATCCGAATGAAGTGGGAACAGGAGGGTGGAAAAGGGATCCTGGGAGCCGACTTTATTATAGGCCACGGGATCCTGGTGGATTTAAGAAATCATTGCCTATGGGGGGGGCAAGTACAGGAAAGGACGTCGAGGTAGTAGTCATCCCAGGGAAAGAAGGGAAGGGGACCCTGTGCACCATGAAGCCTAAAGAGGGTTATAACCTCGAGCTCATGGTCAGTAACACCCCACAGGAGTTCCAGGCATTTGTGCAGGCCCACCTAGCCACATTTGCCACACATGATTGTGGCAGGGTCACCGGCTTTGAGGTCAGCATAGACGGGGACCCCATGGCCCGACCACAGAAACAGTACAACTTCTCCAGGGAAGCGGAGCCAGACATGGAAGCAGCCATGTCCTCCTCAGTACAGCAGGGGGTCCTGAGACCGATAGCCCCCCATGTAAACTCTCCACTGTGGCCGGTTAGAAAGCCGGACAATTCCTGGAGGGCCACGGTGGACTATCGGGTGCTTAACAGTAACATCCCAGCCTGTGCACCCACAGTAGCAGCAGTTGCCGACCTGATAGGAAGTATTCCAGCATCCGCAACCACTTTTACGGTGCTGGATATTTCCAACGGGTTTTGGTCCATCCCTTTAAGGAGGGAGGACCAGTACAAGTTTCCCTTTACGTTTAAAGGGCAACAGTACACCTGGAACTGCTTGCCTCAGGGCTTCCACAATAGCCCCGGCATCTTCCATCAGTGCATGGCAAACAGTTTAAAGGATTTCAGCCAGCCCAGACAGTTGGTACAGTATGTGGATGACCTGCTCCTCTTCACTGATTCGAGAGAGGAGCATGGCCCACTGCTGGCCGAACTGCTGGAGCTGCTCGGGCAAAAGGGTTTTAAAGTAAACCCAAAGAAAGCGCAGATCGGCCAGCAGGAGGTGAAATTCCTTGGCCTGACCATATGGGCTGGGGAAAGGGCCATAGATAAGGCTAGGAGGGGAGCAGTACAGGAGTTACCAGTCCCCAGCACAGTCACGGGTGTGAGGTCATTTCTAGGGCTAACCGGGTACTGCAGAGATTTCATTGAGGACTATGCAGCCACAGCGGCCCCTCTGCTCCGACTCCTACACAAGGGAGTGGAGTGGGCTTGGGATGAGGGTTGCCAGGCAGCATTTGTCAGGCTCAAGAAGGACTTGCAGACCGCACCAGTGCTAGGGGCCATAGATGGGGGGAAAGAGTTCTTCCTGGAGGTAGCAGCCAGCGGGGACAGCCTGAGTGCTGTGCTGCTCCAAGAGCGGCATGGCAGGCTGAGGCCGGTGGTCTACTCCTCCAGGATACTCACGGATGTGGAGAAGAGCTACTCCAATTGTGAGAGGCACCTCTTGACCACACATTGGGCTGTGAAAAGATCACTGATCTTCGCAGGCACCTCTCCCATCACCCTCCTCACCCATCACACACCCACCCAGATGCTCCTGGATGGGAGGATCAAGGATGGGACGGTGACCAGTGCCCGCATTGCTCGCTGGACCTTGCGCCTCTCACAGATGGACCTAAAGGTGAAGGGTCTCTGCGAGCCAAAGCTCGCAGCCAACCTGGTATATCCTGGAACAGACATAGAAGGGGTTTGGGAAGTGGACATATGTTTGCGAGCCGGGATACACCCCACAGGCCGCGAAATCTATGTGGACGGCTCCAGCACGGTACCTGCTGGCGAGCGACTCACAGGGTGTGGAGTTTATGACCCAGCAGCAAACATTGCCCTGGCGATTAAGCTCCCCAGCACCATGAGCACCCAGCAGGCTGAACTATCCGCGGTAGTGTACGTTGTTACACACCCCGAAATCTTCCCCACCCCATACACGATTTGCTCAGACAGCATGTTCACGTGTAATTCCTGTACGGAATACCTGGCCATCTGGTCCCATCACGGATACACCTCCGCCGACAGGAGACCCCTCACAGTGAAACCCCTGCTGGAGAAAATCTTCGCAGCAGTGGGGGAGGAAGGGGAGGTTTTCATCCACAAGGTGAAAGCCCATTCCTCCACAGAACCCCGTAGTCAAGGCAACCAGCAGGCTGTCATGCTAGCTAAGGAGGGTGCCCGCACCGGCACTTTCTGGGACCCATATGGGTCCAGACCCATAGCAGCAGTCAGGGGTAGGGATGGGACATCAGGGAGTGCAGGGGTAGCTTTAGACCCGGACCTTAAGACGGTCCAAACCCAAGACCCCGTCCTCAAGGCAGTCCTCAGTGCAGTGACTGAGGGAAAAAGGGTAGAGGGCCCTTACGGCACAGCAGCCCTCTCTGTGAAGGAAGGCATGCTGTTTAGGGGAGAACAATGGGTATTGCTGCAGCAGCACCGGAGGGAATTCCTTCAGCTGGCCCATGAGTGTCCAGGAGTGGGGCATCCCGGGCCTGAGACCACCTGGCAGCGGGTGGAACAGGTGGGATGGTGGCCAGGACTCAGGGAAGATGTCCGCGAGTTCTGCGCCGGCTGTCTGGTGTGTGCTGCTAACAACCCTGACCCCCACAAGAGGAAGGTACCTATGGGACACGTCAGGAGGGTAGAGGGACCATAGCAGTCGATACAGGTCGACTACATCGGGCCCCTGCCCGCCGCCCAGGGAGGCTATAAGCACTGCCTCGCCCTGGTAGATGTGTTCACGAAATGGGTAGAAGCCTTCCGCTGTAGAACAGCCACAACTCTGGGCAGAGCCAGGATCCTGGTCCGGGAAGTGTTCTCGCAATGGGGGTTACCACAGTATGTGGAGTCCGACCAAGGGAGTCACTTTACCGGGCAGGTAATGCAGAATACCCTTATGCTGCTCGGCATCGAGGGGAAGTGGCACGTGGCCCACAACCCACAGTCATCAGGGATTGTGGAGAATGAACAGGACCTTAAAGGAAAGGCTGAGGAAAGAGACAGTGGACTCGCCTCAAAAATGGGCAGAGGTCCTACCATTGGTCCTGATGGGGATCCGGGCCAGCCAGTCAAAAAGCACGGGGTACTCCCCGCACGAGCTGATGACTGGCAGGGTTATGCGGACCCCCACCTATGTACTAGCCCCGGTGCTCACAGAAGGTCAGCGCAGGGAGGTAAACTGGGACAGGTTCGCCCAAAACCTCTTCGAGCACCTTAAGCAGGTCCATGGGCAGGTGGCTGGGAACATGGCAAGGCAGCATCAGAGTAACCGATTGCTGTTAGAACCCCGAAAGCACCACGAGTGGGAAATAGGGGATCAGGTCATGGTGAGGAATTTTGCTCAGGTAGGAAGTCTAGAACCGCTATACATGGGGCCCTACAGCATTGTAGACAAGGCCAGCCCCATGGTATCTGCCATTAAGATCGCTCGGCGCACCAAATGGTTCCATATTAATCAGTGTGAACTGCTTAAGCCCGAGAAAAGAGAACAGCCAGTTGGGGCAAGATCTGAGGATAGAAATCCTCAGCCTGCAGCGGGAGCAAGTTCACAGACTGCACAGGCAGGCGCTGTGGCTTTTTTAAGGGGAGGGGCCATCCCGCCCACCGCTTGGGACACTCCCCCACTCTTCTGGGATGCAGATGAGGAGGGACCCGAGAGCGAAGACCCCGCCCCTGACCCAGGTTTAAATGAGGAGGGACCCGAGAGCGAAGGCCCTGCCCTGGTCCCAGATTTGGGACCTGAGGGCGGGGACCCTCAGCCCGCAGCAATAGGCTGCGAAGAGTTACCTGCCCCTAGCCCAGGTTCAGGAGAGGTAAAGCCTGAGGATGAAGATCCCCAGCCAGTGGTACTGGTAAGCGCACAGGTCGCACCAGAGGGGGCAGTGGCTCGGGTTAAACGAACCACCAGCCAGAAACCCCCCACCCGCCAAAGTCCCCAGAAGGTCCCCACGAATGCCACTGCCAAGGAAACCGTGGTCACCGGCTCCCCATTTAAAAAGGGACAGCCTCCCGAGTCAGGGGTAAATCTAAGGACAGAGGTCCCCAGCCAGCAGCCACAGGCTGTGAGGGACTGAAAGTACAGGACAGTGCAGCCACACCGAAGGGAGCGGTGTGCCGCAGCCCGAACAGGATTTAGGCTGGCCGCCCGGAGATGGGCAGCGGATGTACATAGTTAAGTAATTTAAGTTTGGTACTGTTAAGTTTGGATGTTTAGTTTAAGTTTAAATAAGGTGATTGGTAGTTTAGTAGTATTGTTAAGAGTGTTTGTATTTAAGTCGAGGTCGCGAGACTCGACTATGCTTCACCCAAGCCAGAGAATCTCCTCGGGACCTGGCTATATGCTCTTGTGTCTCTTTGCAGAAAGGATTTCAGGATGAAGGGGGGCATACTCCGACTCACCCTGATAGGAATGAGCACTGGGAAGTGAGGTGATGTGGAGGACTCCCACGTCTATGGGTGCTCAGGAGAGAGAGCACCTATAGTTATCGATGGAAGTGGCGAACGAGATGTGGAGGAGCTCGCCATTTACTTCCATGAGGGAAGGTGGCCAGGGTGGCTGGGGTCCAATTCGACTCAGTACTCCAGCCAGACCAGGTTCAAGTATGGGGAGGCCTCCCTCCTGTGCCCCAGGGTACAGGTCATTACCACAAGGGTCAGTGTCACCGTAGGGAAACGTGTATGTTTAACATGCAAGGGACAGATTCCCTTGGATAGGTGGTGGTGGCTCAGAAAGCTGAGCAAAAATATGGGAAACCCCACAGTCGAGTGGGAACAATTGGGGAACAATATCCATCGGACGATTACAGGGACTCACGGGGGATTGAGTGTGTGCTGGGACAAGTGGTGGGAACCGGATCAGGGGATTTATGTCTGTATATGGGGGTCAGAGACGGTCTGCCCCGCAGGCATATCCATCATTTTCTGCCAGCAATGGCAAGATGCCGGGGAGGGGTGGAGTTGGATTCCAGCCTGCGTGCGTGCGCGGTCCCATACTCCCCGATCCCAGTGAATGCCACTGAACTTGTAACCCGCCCTCGAAAGCCCCTGCCCACGACCCAGGCAGCAAGGACACACAGAGAGGGGTGCCCCGCCATCACCAAGGGACCAGGGAATGGGCTGGTACTGGTGCCGATGGATCAGGTGCTGTACCAGGGGGTATACTACATGGTAGCCTCCGAGATTTTAAACCTCACCGAGGTACACATACCGTAGTGGTGCCCCAAAGAGACAGAACAGCCATACCAGGCCCTGCTAAAAGAGATGTTTAGGAAATTCTATGAGTTTGATTTTGCCAATGTAGACGAGACCGAACTGTACACCACACAGCATGAGTATCTTGGTAATATGGGAAGACAAAGAAGGGGAGCTTGGAATGATGTTTTCACAGCGTTTAACACAGGGTCCTCTGTCATCAACAGCTTGGATGACATAGAATTGCAGACACAGATAAACGGTTTAAAAACTCAATTGAGAAAGATCTTGATGGATGAAAACAAGGTAGTAGGCTCAGAGTTACATGAGGACCAGGCCATGATGGTCCATTTAAAAGAGATAATAGCTGAGCTGGAAAGACACGCCAAAACTGTAAATGTCCTCATAAGAGAGGACAGAAATGCTTCAGACCAGGCTGCACAGAACAGGCTGGGCGAGGGCCGCAGTAACCTGAAGGATTTAAAACAGGGTTTAATCCCATCCTGGATCAGCAACAAACTCCTCACAGCCCTCCATCCATTTGAGAATGCATTAAGCCCGTGTCAACTCCGGCTAGCTTCTGAGGCCTACCCTGTCCCAATAGATTGTGGGCGGTCCAACCACATGATCATGGGTATAGTAGTAAGGATGCCAGTCATGGGTGGGACAGCCCAACCCGCACCGATATACAGGGTAGAGAACATTGGAGCCATTCAAGGGGGTGCACACATCCGTTTCACAGCGGTCCCACCTTATGTCATAAAGTGGGAGCACGCTATGACAGGTACGGATGGACCTCTCAGGGTGCCAGAGCCGGGGAGCACACATAATACTGTGTCCCCAGCACTTGAACTCCTATTCAAAACAACTGTGCGGGTTTAAAGCTGCTGGTGCACGCCCTATAAACTGTACCATGGAGGTAATGGCACAAGACCATGTTCCCCCACAGGTAGCATATATAGGAGGTGGGACATATTGTGTCACGACCAGTGCGCCCCACTACCAGCTTGGACAGCAGTTTCTGCTTTAAACCCGAGGCAGAAGTTCAAGTGGCCCAGGAACGAATTGTCCCCATTCCTGAACCCTCCACTGTTCACCTCACTGTAAAAGAGAATTTCACCAACCTGCAAAAATATGTAGCGCATTTTGGCTACGAAATCCCCCCTCTCCCAGAACATCTTACCAAAATACTCAAAGCAGTAATATCTCACAGAAACATTTCTACACTCTGGAGCAGATGACAGTAGAGATAGGGGCCAAGATACTGGACATTGTAGTTTCGCCCTGGTGGGACATTTTTGAAAATATAGAAGTCCCTTCGTGGATTATACTGGCTTCCCACATCCTCGTGGTTTGCCAGCTGGGAATAGTATTGTACCTAATATGCACTCAGTGCAAGGGAAAAGGCCAAATACTAGAATTCCAAAATCAAAGGACCTGGATGGAGCATTATGTTAAGGTGGAGGGAGATACACCTGTTCGAATTTTTTTGTGTTTCTGAATAAAGATTGTTTTTTTGTGTTCTTTTGTTGTTTTTAACAAAGATTTTCGACGTGTTGTTTTAATAAAGCTGTATGTGTACCAAGTGGTGCAGGGGTGTTGGACCCTCTCCATGCTTGGATGTGTGTAAACAACTGTAATTATTCTATGTATGCTTATGTACACTACATTTTTACAGAATGGGAAATGCATGTGTCATGGGATCATAGATAGGTAATTACAGTGGAAGATTGACTATGGAGGGTCGGAAATTTTGCTCACCTTGTCAGGATGATACTTAAAGCGAGTTTAGTATCAACTGGGGGAGTGTAGGGTTCTCAAAATTCCCACATTCCCCAAAAGTTATGGATAAAGGGACTCTGTATGAACAAGTTATTAAAAAGGGTACCCAAAATGGCTTCTGAAAACCTCGTGACCAAAACCGACAGGATTTTAAAAGCAAGGCCCTGCAAAAGGCAGGCCCTGAAATGAAACCTCTGTGAAAGACTTTGTAAAGCCAGACAGCTAGGTAAACACAGGATATGCATTCTTCATCTTGGAACAGATCAAGTCAGGATGGACCTAATCTTGAGGCCATCAATTTTCTGCATAAATAATCGGTAACAGCTCACAGGTAGCGACCAAGCCAGGAAAGATGATTGAATTTCATAAATAACAAACAGCCAGGATGCTGAAGCCATTAAAACAAGGAGACAACCACCCCAGATGTCGTTAAAGTAAATGACTGTAATCATTTTAGACGAGCCCGCCAAAAGTTAGACAAAGAACTGACCTGATTTGGCGCACAGGTAAGGGGTGAAGAACCGGGTATAATTATAGGCCCACTGGTAGCCAAGCTCTCCCTCTCGCTCGCTCGCTTCTCACTCTTCCTCTCCTCCCTCCCCGCGCTGCTTGACACCGAGCACGCCCATTACAACGCCGGGCTTCCAGACGCGGGAGGAGAACAGAACCGAATTCAAACACACACAGGACACACAGGCCGCAACTGGGCAGACGAGACGAGACGAGACGAACGGTAAAACCGATAAGGAAGAAAAGGGCAGCGAAAAGGAAGCGGTGGGAACAAGCGGCCTAGTAATAAAATGCTGTTTGAAGCATGGGTAGAAAGATCAAAATGATATTATAAACCGCCAACAGAGCCCCAACCACAATAAGACCCGTCGGCAACCAAACCACCACCAGAGGAACAGCCATCTCTGTAAGGTGAAGTACCCCACAAAAGACTTTAATCTAACAAAGAAGAAGGAGGGGTACTTTACTCAGACAACTCCACCGCCGTGCCCTGTGATGATGGCAGACCCCAAAGGACAACCAGAGCGAACCCCAAAACCACAACCGGCTTGATCAACAGGTTTCAAACCATAAAAGAAACCCCATTGGTGAGCATGAATTCCTGGCCCCTCATAGCTTAATCTAGTTAGGTATTGGGGGTGGGATAAGGAAAAGGGGATTTTTAATGTGTTTGTTCCCTCGATGTGCCATGTGTTCCTCATTCCCAAATAAGTGTAATTTTATATGCCTGTAATTATTCCAGTAATTCTCAGTATTGTGTTGTATTGTGCCTTTTAATAAAAATTACAGTCTCTTGTACCAAACCACTTGTCCATTCTATTTTCTGTATCACCGCCTGTACCTAAGTCCGGTGTCTAGAACCCAGGGGTGTGGGAGCGATTCAAACCGCTCAGAGACAGTCAGGGGCAGAGCTGACTGGGCACACGCCACCCCCTACAGGAGTTGCAGAATTCTGAGGGAGTTTTCCAGACCCTCATAATATCCAGAATGTTACAGTCTAGCTAAGCTTATTAAAAGCGCTATCTGGAGGATAGTAACATTCTCGGGTTGCTCCTTTCCTTTAGGGAGAGATAGCCAGGACCTTTAGACCCAATAAAGCATCTTTAGGATTCGGCTACCTCAAACTTTAGTTGAAAGTGAACGTCTGAGAAATACACCTGATCCGGGGCAGCCCTAAAGGGGCTAGGACTAGTAAAAATCCCTTCACCGTAACCCCAACACCCCTGCCAAGCTGCAATACAATGATAGCCATAGCGCCACCAGGAACCTCATAGCGCAGACGATTGGCGTCTTGAAACAAAGGTTCCGGTGTCTGGATCACTCAGGAGGAGCCCTGCAGTACTCTCCCGAGGGAGTCTCCCTCTTCATTGTTGTGTGCTGCATGCTTCATAACATTGCAATCATGAGGACCCAGCAATCGCCACCAGGGATTGGTGCACCACCTGAGGAGGAGTAGGAGGAGGGAGAGGAGGAGGAGGATGATGAAGAGGAGGATCAGCAGCACCACTGGTAGCTAAGCTCTCCCTCCCGCTCGCTCGCGATGGGCACTAAATGCAGTCCTAGCCAGCGGCGCCCACATCCCATCAATGAATAAAAAGAAACGTGAGAGGGAGGCGCAGAATATTGCCACTGCAAGGACCATGCATGAACGGCTCATAAGACACAGATTCTAACCCATTACTGAGAAGATGGCTTCTGGGATGAAGAAGCAAATCATTGAAAGCATCCCACACCCGCTATTGCCGGGCAATGCTGCAATTAGTCAAATCAGCAAAGATGTAAAGTAACAATAATTTTTTTAATTGATATTACAAACTCGTCATTTCTTCAGGGCAAACAATTAGAAACAAACCCAACAATTCTTGAACTAACAAAACTCATTCTCACAACATGGAGATAAAAGGCAAAAGAGTCATAGAAATTCGGTATAGCCGCGTTTGGGGCGCAATTTAGCACCCATAAAGTTGATTGCGGTGCTAAATCAGGCACTGCACGCTACTCTTAAGGCACTAACCTGGCGGCGCAACCCAATTTCGCGGCGGCGGGGCGCAGCGAGGCTGCTGTCAATAATCAATAGGACAAGGGGAACCCTATCGTGGTTCCGGGAGGGAGGGGTAGGGGTGAGGGCAGAAGTGCGGGAGATAGAACTGACATGGTCGAGGGCAGTGTCAACCACGGTCGAGGGGAATCTTCGGTTGTGGAAAGAGGAAGACATGTCTGAAGCACTGGTGTGGAAGGTGGCATCGTCGGAGCAGACACGGCGGAGATGGAGAAACTGGGAGAATGGAGTAGAGTCCTTACAGGAAGCGGGGTGGGAGGAAGTGTAGTCCAAGTAGCTGTGGGAGTCAGTGGGCTTGTAGTGAATATTGGTCGATAACCTATCCCCAGAGATGGAATCCTTATTGCTCTGATATTAGGATTGTCAATAAGGGTTAGTGTGAAATGGACACACTTCCAATCCTTATTGCTCTGTCATTACGATTGTTACTGAGGGGGAGTTGGAAATTGAGACAGTGTCTATCCTTATTGCACTGAAATTAGGATTGTTGCTGAGTTTGAGTGGGAAATGGTGACAGTGTCAATTCTTATTGCTCTGTCTAGCATTAGGATTTTTACTGAAGGTGAGTTTGAAATACAGAGTGTCATTCCTTAGTGCTCTGACATTAGGATTGTTATTATGAAATGGGGGCATTGTCAATCCTTATTGCTCTCTCTGAAATTATGATTGTTACTGTGGGTGAGTGGGAAATGGAGACAGTGTCAATCCTTATTACTCCGTCTGACATTAGGATCATTACTGAGGGTGAGTGCGAATTGGAGACCGGGCCAATCCTAATTGCTTTGACATTAGCATTATTACTCAGGGTGAGTCGGGCATAGAGACACCGGGAGGCATTCAAGGAGGAGATCCGGAGGGTTCAGACCAAATATGTGCCCTTAAAGAAAAAGGTGCGACAAACAAATTTAGAGCCCCCTGAATGTCTAGAGACTTGAAGGGTAGGATAATGAAAAAAAGGGAGACCTATGACGGATACCGAGGGCTAAGTACTCCAGAATCTTTCGAGGAGTACAGAAAGTACAGGGATGCAATTAAAAATATTAGGAAAGCAAAGAGAGAGCATCAAAAATTCTTGGCAAGTAAAATCAAGGAAAACCCAAAGATATTTTATAAATGTATTAAGTGTAAGAGGATAACTAAAGAAAGGGTAGGGCCTATTAGAGATCGTGAGGGTAATCTCTGTGTATAGGCGGGAGACGTCAGTGGGGTTCTTAATGAATACTTTGCGTCTGTTTTCACAAAGGAGGGGCAAAGCAGACATTGCTATCGGGGGGGAATGATTGTGAAATATTGGATTAAATAAACATAGAGAGAGAGGAAGTATTAAGGGGTTTAGCAGCTTTGAAAGTGAATAACTGCCCAGGTCCAGATGAAATGTATCCCAGGCTGTTACACGAAGCAAAAGAGGAAATTGCAGAGGCCCTGACCATCTTTTTTCAATCCTCTCTGGCTTCAGGTGTGGTGCTGGAGGACTGCTAATGTGGTACCCTTGTTTACAAATGGAGAAAAGGATAGACCGAATAATTACAGGCCAGTCAGCCTAACCTCAATGGTGGGAAAATTATTGGAAAGTATCCTGAAGGACAGGATAAATCTTCATTTAGAAAGACACGGATTAATAGAAACATAGAAGATAGGAGCAGGAGTAGGCCATTCGGCCCCTCGATCCTGCTCTGCCATTCAATGCGATCATGGCTGATCATCCAAATTCAGTACCCGGTCCCTGCTCTCACCCCATACCCCTTGATCCCTTTAGCCTGAAGAAATATATCCAGCTCCTTCTTGAATATATTTAATGTATTGGCCTCTACTGCCTTCTGTGGTAGAGAATTCCACAGGTTCACCACTCCCTGGGTGAAGAAATTCTTCCTAATTTCTGTCCTAAATGGCTTAACCCTTATCCTTAGACTGTGAACCCTGGTTCTGGACTCCCCGACCATCGGGAACATCCTTCCTGCATCTAGTCTGTCCAGTCCTGTCGGAATTTTATAAGTTTCAAGGAGATCCCCTCTCATTCTTCTAAACTCCAGCGAGTACAAGCCCAATCGACCCAATCTCTCCTCATACGTCATTCCTGCCATCCCAGGTATCAGCCTGGTGTATCCTCGCTGAGCTCCTTCCATGGCAAGAACATCCTTCCTCAGATAAGGCGACCAAAACTGCACACAATACTCAAGACATCCTTGTTCCTGTACTCAAACCCTCTCGCTATGAAGGCCAACATGCCATTTGCCTCCTTAACCGCCTGCTGCACCTGCATGCTTACCTTCAGCGACTGGTGCACAAGGACACCCAGGTCTCGTTGCACTTCCCCTTCTCCCAATCCATTGCCATTCAGATAATAATCTGCCTTCCTGTTTTTACCACCAAAGTGGATAACCTCACATTTATCCACGTTATATTGCATCTGCCATGCGTTTGCCCTATCACACAACCTGTCCAAATCATCCTGGAGTTTCTCGGCATCCTCCTCACAGCACACACGCTCACCCAGCTTTGTGTCATCTGCAAATTTGAAAATATTACATCTAGTTCCCTTGTCTAGATCATTAATATATCTTGTGAATAGCTGGGGTCCAAGGACCGATCCCTGTGGTACCCCACTCGTCACTGCCTGCCATTCGGAAAAAGACCCATTTATTCCAATTCTTTGCTTCCTGTCTGCCAACCAGTTCTCTATCCAAGTCAATACCTTGCCACCAATCCCATGTGCCTTAACTTTACACGCTAATCTCTTATGTGGGACCTTATCGAAAGCCTTCTGAAAGTCCAAATACACCACATCCACTTATCTATTTTACCAGTTACATCCTCAAAAAATTCCAGTAGATTAGTCAAGCACGATTTATCTTTTGTAAATCCATGTTGACTTTGTCCGATCCTGTCACTGTTTTCCAAGT
Source organism: Somniosus microcephalus (assembly GCF_052327205.1). Taxonomy (NCBI): domain Eukaryota; kingdom Metazoa; phylum Chordata; class Chondrichthyes; order Squaliformes; family Somniosidae; genus Somniosus; species Somniosus microcephalus. The sequence goes on along the minus strand of NW_028225181.1, from coordinate 46,214,208 downwards.
GCTCTGCTATTGGATCTTTTATAATGGACTCTAGCATTTTCCCCACTACCATTTTCTCTCTACCACCTTTTTTGAATAGTGGGGTAACATTAGCTACCCTCCAATCCATGGGTACTGTTCCAGGTTCCATCGAATGTTGGAAGATGATCAGCAATGCATCTATTATTTCGAGGGCCACTTCCTTAACTACCCTAGGATGTAGATTATGAGGCCCTGGGGATTTATCAGTTTTCAATCCCATCAATTTCCAGAATACCATTTCCCTACAAATACTGATTTCTTTCAGTCCCTCCCTTTCATCAGACCCTATGTTCCCCGACATCTCTGGGAGGTTATTTGTGTCCTCCTTTGTGAAGACAGAACCAAAATATGTATCTAATTGGTCTGCCATTTCTTTGTTCCCCATTATAAATTCCCCTGATTCTGACTGCAAGGGACCTACGCTTGACTTTACCAATCTTTTTCTCTTCACATATCTATAAAAGCTTTTACAGTCAGTTTTTATGTTCCCTGCAAGCTGACTCTCATATTCTATTTTCCCTTTCTTAATTAATCCCTTTGTTCTCCTTTGTTGAATCCTAAACTGCTGCCAATCCTCAGGTTTACTGCTTTTTCTGGCCAATTTATATGTCCACTCCTTGGATCTTATGCTATCCCTAATTTCCCTTTTTAGCCACGGTTGAGTCACCTTTTTTGTTTTATTTTTATGCCAAATTATGCATGGATGAACTACAAATTCTGTAGTTCATCCATGCGGTCTTTGAATGTTTGCCATTGACTATCCACCATCAACCCTTTGAGTGACATTCCCCAATCAATCCTATCCAACTCGAGCCTCAGACCATCGTAGTTTCCTTTATTTAAATTTAGGACCCTAGTCTCGGAGTTGACTACTTCATTCTCCATCTTAATGAAGAATTCGATCATATTATGATCGCTCCGACCCAAGGGGCCTCATACAACAAGATTGCTAATCTATCCTTTCTCGTTACATAATACCCAGTCTAAGATGGCCTGATCTCTGGTTGGTTGCTCGACACATTGGTCCAAGAAACCATCCCGTAACCACTCCAGGAATTCCTCCTCCACAGCATTGTTGCTAATTTGGTTAGCCCAATCTATATGTAGATTAAAGTCACCCATGGTGACTGCTGTGCCCTTATTGCACGCTTCTCTAATTTCCCTTTTAATGCCATCCCCAACCTCCGCATTACTGTTTGGAGGTCTATATACCACTCCCACTAACGTTTTCTGCCCCTTGGTATTTCTCAGTGCTACCCATACAGATTCCACATCATCAGAGTTAATATCCTTCCTTACAATTGTATTAATCCCTTCTTTAACCAGCAATGCTACCCCACCTCCCTTTCCTTTTAGCCTATCTTTCCTGAATATTGAATACCCCTGGATGTTGAGTTCCCAGCCTTGGCCACCCTGGAGCCATGTTTCCATAATCCCAATCAAATCGTATTTGTTTACCTCTATTTGCGCAGCTAATTCATCCACTTTATTACGAATGCTCCTCGCATTAAGACACAAAAACTTCAGGCTTGTTTTTTTAATGCTCTTAGACCTATTTGAATTATTATTTACTGTGGCCATGTTTGATTTAAACCGTCGATTTCTCTGACTGCCACTTTTGTTTTTCTCCTTCCTATCTTTTGCAACGATAGTCAGCATGGATTTGTTAAGGGAAGGTCGTGTCTGACAAACTTGATTGAATTATTTGAGGAGGTAACAAGGAGGGGAGATGATGTGTTTGATTCAGTGTGTATGGACTTTAGCAAGGCTTTTGATAAGGTTCCACATGACACTTTGCCCTGGAACCCACTTCGTGACCAGTCTGCCAAGTTGGCTTCAAAACTGGCTCGGAGACAGGAAGCAGAAGGTAATGGTTGATGGGTGTTTTTGTGACTGGAAGGCTGTTTCCAGTTGGGTTCTGCAGGGCTCAGTACTAAGTCCCTTGCTTTTTGTGGTATATATCAATGTTCTAGACTTGAATATAGGGGGTATGATTAAGAAGTTTGCAGATGATACTAAAATCGGCTGCGTGGTTGATACTGAAGAAGGAAGCTATCAAATGCAGGAAGTTATCAATAAATTGGACTAGTGGGCAGGACAGTGGCAAATCTAATTCAATCTGGTGAAGTGTGAGGTAATACATTTGGGGAGGGCTAACAAGGAAAGGGAATACACATTAAGTGGTAGGACACTGAGTAGTGTAGAGGAACAAATGGACATTGGAGTGCATGTCCACAGATCCCTGAAGGTAGTAGGCCAGGTTAAGAAGGCATACGGAATGCTTGGCTTTATTTGCCATGGCATAGAATATAAGAGCAGGGGGGTTATGCTTCAACTGTATACAACACTAGTTAGGCCTCAGCTAGAGTACAGCGTGCAGTTCTGTTCACCACATTACAGGAAAGATGCGATTGCACTAGAGAGGGTACAGAGGAGATTTACAAGCATGTTGCTAAGAGTAGAGAATATTAGCTATGCGGAAAGATTGGATAGGTTGGGTCTATTTTCCTTGGAACAGAGGAGGCTGAGGGGAGAACTTTTTGAGGTGTATTAATTTATGAGGGACATAGATAAAGTGGATCGAAAGGACCTATTTCCCATAGCAGAAGGGTCAAAAACCAAGGGGCACAGATTTAAGTTAATTGGTGGAAGGTTTAGTGGGAATTTCAGGGGAAATTTCTTCACCCAGTGGATTGTGGGGGGTCTGGAACTCACTGCCGAAAAGGGTGGTAGAGGCAGGAACCCTAAGCACATTTAAAAAGCTTGGGAAGCTCTAACCTGCAGGGCTACAGACCAAGAGCTGGGAAGTGGGATTAGGCTGGATGGCTCTTTGTTGGCCGGCGTGGACATGATGGGATGAAATGGCCTCCTTCCATGCTGTAATTTCTATGATTCTATCACTATTATTGCTCTTACATTAGGATTGTTACTGAGGGTGAGTGTGAAATGGAGACAGTGTCAATCATTATAGCTCTGTCTGGCATTAAGATTGTTACTGAGGGTGAGTTTCAAATGGAGACGGTGTCAACATTATGGCTCTGATATTCGGATTGTTACTGAGGGTGCGTGTAAAATGGAGACATTGTCATTACTTATTGCTCTGACATAAAGATTTTTAATCACGGTGAGTAGGAAATGGGCTCGTGCTCTCTGATCAAACAGTGTGTGCGTGGGAGACGGAATGAGCTCCTGGTCTCTGATCTAACAGTGTGTGTGTGGGAGACTGAATGGGCTCCTGGTCTCTGATCTAACAGTGTGTGTGTGGGAGTCTGAATGGGCACCTGGTCTCTGATCTAACAGTGTGTGTGTGGGAGACTGAATGAGCTCCTGGTCTCTGATCAAACAGTGTGTGTGTGGGAGTCTGAATGAGCACCTGGTCTCTGATCTAACAGTGTGTGTGTGGGAGACTGAATGGGCTCCTGGTCTCTGATCTAACAGTGTGTGTGTGGGAGTCAGAATGGGCTCCTGGTCTCTGATCTAACAGTGTGTGTGTGGGAGTCTGAATGGGCTCCTGGTCTCTGATCTAACAGTGCGTGTGTGGGAGTCTGAATGGGCTCCTGGTCTCTGATCTAACAGTGCAGGTGTGGGAGACTGAAAGGGCTCCTGCTCTCTGATCTAACATTGTGTGTGTTGGAGTCTGAATGAGCTCCTGGTCTCTGATCTAACAGTGTGTGTGTGAGAGTCAGAATGAGCTCTTGGTCTCTGATCTAACAGCGTGTGTGTGGGAGTCTGAATGGCCTCCTGGTCTCTGATCTAACAGTGTGTGTGTGAGAGTCTGAATGAGCTCCTGGTCTCTGATCTAACACTGTGTGTGTGGGAGTCTGAATGGGCTCCTGGTTTCTGATCTAACAGTGTGTGTGTGGGAGGCTGAATGAGCTCCAGGTCTCTGATCTAACTGTGTGTTTGTGAGAGTCTGAATGAGATCCTGGTCTCTGATCTAACTGTGTGTGTGTGAGAGTCTGAATGAGATCCTGGTCTCTGATCTAACTGTGTGTGTGTGTGAGAGTCTGAATGGGCTCCTGGTCTCTGATCTAACAGTGTGTGTGTGGGGGTCTGAATGGGCTCCTGGTCTCTGATCTAACAGTGTGTGTGTGGGAGTCTGAATGAGCTCCTGGTCTCTGATCGAACAGTGTGTGCATGGGAGCCTGAATGAGCTCCTGGTCTCTGATCTAACAGTGTGTGTGTGGGAGTCTGAATGGGCTCCTGGTCTCTGATCTAACATTGTGTGTGTGGGAGCCTGAATGAGCTCCTGGTCTCTGATCTAACATTGTGTGTGTGGGAGTCTGAATGGGCTCCTGCTCACTGATCTAACAGAGTGTGTGTGGGAGTCTGAATGAGCTCCTGGTCTCTGATCTAACATTGTGTGTGTGGGAGTCTGAATGGGCTCCTGGTCTCCGAACTAACAGTGTGTGTGGGAGTCTCATGAGCTCCTGGTCTCTGATCTAACAGTGTGTGTGTGGGAGTGTGTATGAGCTCCTGGTCTCTGATCTAACAGTGCATGTGTGAGAGTCTGAATGAGCTCCTGGTCTCTGATGAAACAGTGTGTGTGTGGGAGTCTGAATGAGCTCCTGGTCTCTGATCGAACATTGTGTGTGTTAGAGTCTGAATGATCTCCTGGTCTCTGATCTATCAGTGTGTGAGAGACTGAATGGGGTCCTGGTCTCTGATCTAACAGTGTGTGTGAGAGTCTGAAAGGTCTCCTGGTCTCTGATCTAACCGTGTGTTTGTGGAAGTCTGAATGAACTCCTGGTCTCTGATCTAACAGTGTGGGTGTGGGAGTCTGAATGAGTTCCAGGTCTCGGATCTAACAGTGTGTGTGTGAGAGTCTGAGTGGGCTCCTGGTCTCTGATCTAACAGTGTGTGTGTGGGAGTCTGAATGAACTACTAGTCTCTGATCTAACAGTGTGTGTGTGGGAGTCTGAATGGGCTCCTGGTCTCTGATCTAACAGTGTGTGCGTGTGAGTCTGAATGGGCTCCTGGTCTCTGATCAACATTGTGTGTGTGAGAATCTGAATGAGCTCCTGGTCTCAGATCTAACAGTGTGTGTGTGGGAGTCTGAATGAGCTCCTGGTCTCTGATCTAACAGTGTGTGTGTGGAAGTCTGAATGAGCACCTGGTCTCTGATCTAACAGTGTGTGTGAGAGAGTCTGAATGGGCTCCTGGTCTCTGATCTAACAGTGTCTGTGTGGGAGTCTGAATGAGCTCCTGGTCTCTGACCTAACAGTGTGTGTGTGGGCGTCTGAATGAGCTCCTGGTCTCTGATCTAACAGTGTGTGTGAGAGATTCTGAATGGGCTCCTGGTCTCTGATCTACAGTGTGTGTGTGGGAGCCTGAATGAGCTCCTGGTCTCTGATTTAACAGTTTGTGTGTGGGAGTCTGAATGGGCTCCTGGTCTCTGATCTAACAGTGCGGGTGTGGGAGACTGAATGGGCTCCTGGTCTCTGATCTAACAGTGTGTGTGTTGGAGTCTGAATGAGCTCCTGGTCTCTGATCTAACAGTGTGTGTGTGAGAGTCAGAATGAGCTCCTGGTCTCTGATCTAACAGCGTGTGTGTGTGAGTCTGAATGGCCTCCTGGTCTCTGATCTAACAATGTGTGTGTGGGAGTCTGAATGAGCTCCTGGTCTCTGATCTAACAGTGTGTGTGTGAGAGTCTGAATGAGCTCCTGGTCTCTGATCTAACAGTGTGTGTGTGGGAGTCTGAATGAGCTCCTGGTCTCTGATCTAACAGTGTGTGTGTGGTAGTCTGAATGAGCTCCTGGTCTCTGATCTAACAGTGTGTGTGGGGGAATCTGAATGGGCTCCTGCTCTCTGCTCTAACAGTGTGTGTGTGGGAATCTGAATGAGCTCCTGGTCTCTGATCTAATAGTGTGTGTGTGGGAGCCTGAATGGGATCCTGGTCTCTGATCTAACAGTGTCTATTTGGGAGTCTGAATGAGCTCTTGGTCTCTGATCTAACAGTGTGTGTGTGAGAGTCTGAATCAGCTCCTGGTTTCTGGTCTAACTCTGTGCCTGTGGGATTCTGAATGAGCTCCTGGTCTCTGACCTATCAGTGTGTGTGTGAGAGTCTGAATGAGACGCTGGTCTCTGATCTATCAATGTCTGTGTGAAAGTCTGAATGAGCTCCTGGTCTCTGATCTAACACTGTGCATGTGGGAGTCTGAATGAGCTCCTGGTCTCTGATCTAACAGTGTGTGTGGGGGAGTCTGAATGGGCTCCAGGTCTCTGATCTCACAGTGTGTGTGTGGGAGTCTGATTGAGCTCCTGGTCTCTGACCTATCAGTGTGCGTGTGAGAGTCTGAAAGAGCTCCTGGTCTCTGATCTAACACTGTGCATGTGGGAGTCTGAATGAGCTCCTGGTCTCTGATCTAACAGTGTGTGTGGGGGTGTCTGAATGGGCTCCTGGTCTCTGATCTAACAGTGTGTGTGTGGGAGTCTGATTGAGCTCCTGGTCTCTGACCTATCAGTGTGTGTGTGAGAGTCTGAAAGAGCTCTTGGTCTCTGATCTAACACTGTGCATGTGGGAGTCTGAATGAGCTCCTGGTCTCTGATCTAACAGTGTGTGTGGGGGTGTCTGAATGGGCTCCTGGTCTCTGATCTAAAAGTGTGTGTGTGGGAATCTGAATGGGCTCCTGCTCTCTGCTCTAACAGTGTGTGTGTGGGAATCTGAATGAGCTCCTGGTCTCTGATCTAATAGTGTGTGTGTGGGAGTCTGAATGGGCTCCTGGTCTCTGATCTAACACTGTGCATGTGGGAGTCTGAATGAGCTCCTGGTCTCTGATCTAACACTGTGTGTGTGGGAGTCTGAATGAGCTCCTGGTCTCTGATCTAACAGTATGTGTGTGGGAGTCTGAATGGGCTCCTGCTCTCTGATCTAACAGTGTGTGTGTGGGAGTCTGAATGGGCTCCTGGTCTCTGATCCAACAGTGTGTGTGTGGGAGTCTGAATGGCTCCTGGTCTCAGATCTAACTGTGTGTGTGGGAATCTGAATGAGCTCCTGGCCTCCGATATAACTGTGTGTGTGTTGGAGTCTGACTGCGCTCCTGGTCTCTGATATAACAGTGTGTGTGTGGGAGTCTGAATGGGCTCCTGGTCTCTGATCTAACAAAGTGTGTGTGAGAATCTGAATGAGCTCCTGGTCTCTGATCTAACAGTGTATGTGTGGGAGTCTGAATGAGCTCCTGGTGTCTGATCTAACAGTGTGTGTGTGAGAGTCTGAATGAGCACCTGGTCTCTGAACTAACAGTATGTGTGTGGGAGTCTGAATGGGCTCCTGCTCTCTGATCTAACAGTGTGTGTGTGGGAGTGTGAATGGGCTCCTGGTCTCTGATCGAACAGTGTGTGTGTGGGAGTCTGAATGGGCTCCTGGTCTCTGATCTAACAGTTTGTGTGGGAGTCTGAATGAGCTCCTGGTGTCTGATCTAACAGTGTGTGTGTGAGAGTCTGAATGAGATCCTGGTCTCTGATCTATCAGTGTATGATTGAGAGTCTGAATGAGATCCTGGTCTCTGATTCAACACTGTGCATGTGGGAGTCTGAATGGGCTCCTGCTCTCTGATCTAACAGTGTGTGTGTGGGAGTGTGAATGGGCTCCTGGTCTCTGATCTAACTGTGTGTGTGTGTGAGTCTGAATGGACTCCTGGTCTCTGATCTAACTGTGTGTGTGTGGGAGTCTGAATGAGCTCCTGCTCTCTGCTCTAACAGTGTGTGTGTGGGAATCTGAATGAGCTCCTGGTCTCTGATCTAATAGTGTGTGTGTGGGAGTCTGAATGGGCTCCTGGTCTCTGATCTAACAGTGTCTATTTGGGAGTCTGAATGAGCTCTTGGTCTCTGATCTAACAGTGTGTGTGTGAGAGTCTGAATCAGGTCCTGGTTTCTGGTCTAACACTGTGCCTGTGGGATTCTGAATGAGCTCCTGGTCTCTGACCTATCAGTGTGTGTGTGAGAGTCTGAATGAGACGCTGGTCTCTGATCTATCAGTGTCTGTGTGAGAGTCTGAATGAGCTCCTGGTCTCTGATCTAACACTGTGCATGTGGGAGTCTGAATGAGCTCCTGGTCTCTGATCTAACAGTGTGTGTGGGGGAGTCTGAATGGGCTCCTGGTCTCTGATCTAACAGTGTGTGTGTGGGAGTCTGATTGAGCTCCTGGTCTCTGACCTATCAGTGTGTGTGTGAGAGTCTGAATGAGATCCTGGTCTCTGATCTATCAGTGTATGTGTGAGAGTCTGAATGAGCTCCTGGTCTCTGATTCAACACTGTGCATGTGGGAGTCTGAATGAGCTCCTGGTCTCTGATCTAACACTGTGTGTGTGGGAGTCTGAATGAGCTCCTGGTCTCTGATCTAACAGTATGTGTGTGGGAGTCTGAATGGGCTCCTGCTCTCTGATCTAACAGTGTGTGTGTGGGAGAGTGAATGGGCTCCTGGTCTCTGATCTAACAGTGTGTGTGTGGGAGTCTAAATGGGCTCCTGGTCTCTGATCTAACTGTGTGTGTGTGGGAGTCTGAATGAGCTCCTGGTCTCTGATCTAACAGTGTGTGTGTGTGAGTCTGAATGAGCTCCTCGTCTCTGATCTATCAGTGTGTGTGAGAGTCTGGATGGGTTTCTGGTCTCTGGTCTAACTGTGTGTGTGTGGGAGTCTGAATGAGCTCCTGGTCTCTGATCTAACAGTGTTTGTGTGGGAGTCTGAATGAGCTCCTGGTCTCTGATCTAACAGTGTTTGTGTGAGAGTCTGAATGGGCTCCTGGCCTCTGATCTAACAGTGTGTGTGTGGGAGTCTGAATGGGCTCCTGGTCTCTGATCTAACAGTGTGTGTGGGAGTCTGAATGAGCTCCTGGTCTCTGATATAACAGTGACTGTGTGGGAGTCTGAATGAGCACCTGGTCCCTGATTTAACAGTGTGTGTGTGTGAGTCTGAATGAGCTCCTGGTATGTGATCTAACAGTGTGTGAGTGAGAGTCTGAATTAGCTCCTGGCCTCTGATCTAGCAGTGTGTGTGTGAGAGTCTGAATGAGCTCCTGGTCTCTGATCTTACAGTGTATGTGTGGGAGAGTGAATGAGCTCCTGGTCTCTGATCTAACTGTGTGTGTGTCGGAGCCTGAATGTGCTCCTGGTCTCTGATTTAACAGTGTGTGTGTGGGAGTCTAAATGGGCTGCTGGACTCTGATCTAACAGTGTGTGTGTGGGAGTCTGAATGAGCTCCTGGTTCTGATCTAACGCTGTGTGTGTGGGAGTCTGAATGAGCTCCTGATCTCTGATCTAACTGTATGTGTGTGGGAGTCTGAATGGGCTCCTGCTCTCTGATCTAACAGCGTGTGTGTGGGAGTCTGAATGGGCTCCTGGTCTCTGATCTGACAGTGTGTGTGTGAGAGTCTGAATGAGCACCTGGTCTCTGATCTAACAGTGTGTGTGTGTGAGTCTGAATGAGCTCCTGGTCTCTGATCTAACAGTGTGTGTGTGGGAGTCTGAATGGGCTCCTGGTCTCTGATGTAACAGTGTGTGTGTGGGAGTCTGAATGACCTCCTGGTCTCTGATCAAACAGTTAGTGTGTGAGAGTCTGAATAGGCTCCTGGTCTCTGATCTAACAGTGTGTGTCTGGGAGTCTAAATAAGCTCCTGGTCTCTGATCTAACAGTGTGTGTGTGGGAGCCTGAATGAACCCCTGGTATCTGATCTGACAGTGTGTGTGTGAGAGGCTGAATGGGCTCTCGGCTTCTGATCTAACAGTTTGTGTGTGGGAGTCTGAATGAGCTCATGATGTCTGATCTAACAGTGTGTGTGTGGGAGTCTGAATGAGCTCCTGGTCTCTGGTCTAACAGTGGTTGTGTGAGAGTCTGAATGAGCTCCTGGTCTTTGATCAAACAGTGTGTGTGTGAGAGTCTGAATGGGCTCCTGGTCTCTGATCTAACACTGTGTGTGTGGGAGTCTGAATGAGCTCCTGGTCTCTGATCTAACAGTGTGTGTGTGTGTGTGAGAGTCTGAATGGGCTCCTGGTCTGTGATCTAACAATATATGTGTGGGAGTCTGAATGAGCTCCTGGTCTCTGATCTAACAGTGTGTCTGTGGGAGTCTGTATGAGCTCCTGGTCTCTGATCTAACAGTGTGTGTGTGGGAGTCTGAATGGGCTCCTGGTCTCTGATCAAACAGTGTGTGTGTGGGAGCCTGAATGAGCTCCTTGTCTCTGATCTAACAGTCTGTGTGTGTGAGTCTGAATGAGCTCCTGGTCTCTGATCTATCATTGTGTGTGTGAGAGTCTGAATGAGATCCAGGTCTCTGACTTATCAGTGTGTGTGTGAGAGCCTGAATGAGCTCCTGGTCTCTGAACTAACATTGTGTGTGTGGGAGTCTGAATGATCTCCTGTTCTCTGCTCTAACAGTGTGTATGTGAGAGTTCGATTGAGCTCCTGGTCTCTGATCTAACAGTGTGTGCGTGGGAGACTGAATGGGCTCCTGTTCTCTGATCTAACAGTGTGTGTGGGAGTCTGAATGGGCTCCTGGTCTCTGATCTAACAGTGTGTGTGTGGGAGTCTGAATGAGCTCCTGGTCTCTGATCTAACAGTATGTGTGTGTGCGTCTGAATGAACTCCTGGTGTCTGATCTATCAGAGTGTGTGTGGGAGTCTGAATGAGTTCCTGGTCTCTGATCTAACTGTATGTGTGTGGGAGTCTGAATGGGCTCCTGCTCTCTGATCTAACAGCGTGTGTGTGGGAGTCTGAATGGGCTCCTGGTCTCTGATCTGACAGTGTGTGTGTGAGAGTCTGAATGAGCACCTGGTCTCTGATCTAACAGTGTGTGTGTGTGAGTCTGAATGAGCTCCTGGTCTCTGATGTAACAGTGTGTGTGTGGGAGTCTGAATGACCTCCTGGTCTCTGATCTAACAGTTAGTGTGTGAGAGTCTGAATAGGCTCCTGGTCTCTGATCTAACAGTGTGTGTCTGGGAGTCTAAATAAGCTCCTGGTCTCTGATCTAACAGTGTGTGTGTGGGAGTCTGAATGAACACCTGGTCTCTGATCTAACAGTGTGTGTGTGAGAGGCTGAATGGGCTCTCGGCTTCTGATCTAACAGTTTGTGTGTGGGAGTCTGAATGAGCTCATGGTGTCTGATCTAACAGTGTGTGTGTGGGAGTCTGAATGAGCTCCTGGTCTCTGGTTCAACAGTGGTTGTGTGAGAGTCTGAATGAGCTCCTGGTCTTTGATCTAACAGTGTGTGTGTGAGAGTCTGAATGAGCTCCTGGTCTCTGATCTAACAGTGTGTGTGTGGGAGTCTGAATAAGCTCCTGGTCTCTGATCTAACAGTGTGTGTGTGGGAGTCTGAATGGGCTCCTGGTCTCTGATCTAACAGAGTGTGTGTGGGAGTCTGAATGAGTTCCTGGTCTCTGATCTAACAGTATGTGTGTGAGAGTCTGAATGAGCTCCTGGTCTCTGATCTATCAGTGTGTGTGTGGGAGTCTGAATGAGCCCCTGGTCTCTGATCTAACAGTGTGTGTGTGAGAGTGTGAATGGGCTCCTGGTCTCTGATATAACATTGCGTGTGTGGGAGTCTGAATGAGCTCCTGGTCTCTGATCTAACAGTGTGTGTGTGTGTGTGAGAGTCTGAATGGGCTCCTGGTCTGTGATCTAACAATATCTGTGTGGGAATCTGAATGAGCTCCTGGTCTCTTATCTAACAGTGTGTTTGTTGGAGTCTGTATGAGCTCCTGGTCTCTGATCTAACAGTGTGTGTGTGGGAGTCTGAATGGGCTCCTGGTCTCTGATCAAACAGTGTGTGTGTGGGAGTCTGAATGAGCTCCTGGTCTCGGATCTAACAGTGTGTGTGTGGGAGCCTGAATGAGCTCCTTGTCTCTGATCTAACAGTCTGTGTGTGTGAGTCTGAATGAGCTCCTGGTCTCTGATCTATCATTGTGTGTGTGAGAGTCTGAATGAGATCCAGGTCTCTGACTTATCAGTGTGTGTGTGAGAGCCTGAATGAGCTCCTGGTCTCTGAACTAACATTGTGTGTGTGGGAGTCTGAATGAGCTCCTGTTCTCTGCTCTAACAGTGTGTATGTGAGAGTCCGATTGAGCTCCTGGTCTCTGATCAAACAATGTGCGCGTGGGAGACTGAATGGTCTCCTGGTCTCTGATCTAACAGTGTGTGTGGGTGTCTGAATGGGCTCCTGGTCTCTGATCTAACAGTGTGTGTGTGGGAGTCTGAATGAGCTCCTGGTCTCTGATCTAACAGTATGTGTGTGTGAGTCTGAATGAACTCCTGGTCTCTGATCTATCAGAGTGTGTGTGGGAGTCTGAATGAGTTCCTGGTCTCTGATCTAACAGTATGTGTGTGAGAGTCTGAATGAGCTCCTGGTCTCTGATCTATCAGTGTGTGTGTGGGAGTCTGAATGAGCTCCTGGTGTCTGATCTAACAGTATGTGTGTATGAGTCTGAATGAGCTCCTGGTCGCTAATCAAACAGTGTGTGTGTGTGAGTCTGAATGAGCTCTTCGTCTCTGCTCTATTAGAGTGTGTGTGGGAGTCTGAATGAGCTCCTGGTCTCTGATCTAACAGTGTGTGTGTGGGAGTCTGAGTGAGCTCCTGGTGTCCGATTTAACAGCGTGTGTTTGGGAGTCTGAATGAACTCCTGGTGTCCGATTTAACAGCGTGTGTTTGGGAGTCTGAATGAGCTCCTCATCTCTGATCTATTGGAGTGTGTGTGGGAGTCTGAATGAGCTCCTGGTCTCTGATCTAACAGTGTGTGTGTGGGAGTCTGAATGAGCTCCTGGTCTCTGATCTAACAGTGTGTGTGTGGGAGTCTGAATGAGATCCTGGTCTCTGATCTATCAGTGTGTGTGAGAGTCTGGATGGGCTCCTGGTCTCTGATCTAACAGTATGTGTGTGGGAGTCTGAATGAGCTCCTGGTCTCTGATCTAACAGTGTGTGTGTGGGACTCTGAATGAGCTCCTGGTCTCTGATCAAACAGTGTTTGTGTGGGATTCTGAATTGGCTCCTTTTCTCTGATCTATAAGTGTGCGGGTGTGAGTCTGAATGAGCTCATGGTCTTTGATCAAACAGTGTGTGTGTGGGAGACTTACTGGGCTCCTGATCTCTGATCTAACATTGTGTGTGTGAGCGTCTGAATGAGTTCCTGGTCTCTGATCTAACATTGTGTGTGTGGGAGTCTGAATGAGCTCCTGGTCTCTGATCTAACAGTGTGTGTGTGGGAGTCTGAATGAGCTCCTGGTCTCTGATCGAACAGTATGTGTGTGTGAGAGTCTGAATGAGCTCCTGGCCTCTGATTTAACATTGTGTGTGTGGGAGTCTGAATGAGCCCCTGGTGTCTGATTTAACAGTGTGTGTGGGAGTCTGAATGGGCTCCTGGTCTCTGATCTATCAGTGTGTGTGCGAGAGTCTGAATGAGATCCTTGTCTCTGATCTAACAGTGTGTGTGGGAGCCTAAATGAGCCCCTGGTGTCTGATCTAACAGTGTGTGTGTGGGAGACTGAATGAGCTCCTGGTCTCTGATCTAACAGTGTGTGTGTGGGAGTCTGAATGAGCTCCTGGTCTCTGATCTAACAGTGTGTGTGTGGGAGTCTGAATGAGCTCCTGGTCTCTGATCTAACAGTGTGTGTGTGAGAGTCTGAATGGGCTCCTGGTCTCTGATCTAACAGCGTGTGTGTGGGAGTCTGAATGGGCTCCCGGTCTCTGATCTAACAGTGTGTGTGTGGGAGTCTAAATGAGCTCCTGGTCTCTGATATAACAGTGTGTGTGTGGGAGTCTGAATGAGCTCCTGGTCTCTGATTTAACAGTGTTTGTGTGTGAGTCTGAATGAGCTCCTGGTCTGTGATCTAACAGTGTGTGTGTGGGAGTCTGAATGAGCTCCTGATCTCTGATGTAACAGTGTGTGTGTGAGAGTCTGAATGAGCTCCTGGTGTCTGATCTAACAGTGTGTGTGTGTGAGTCTGAATGGGCTCCTGGTCTCTGATGTAACAGTGTGTGTGTGGGAGTGTGAATGTGCTCCTGGTCTCTGATCTAACAGTGTGTGTGTGGGAGTCTGAATGTGCTCCTGGTATCTGATCTAACAGTGTGTGTGTGGGAGTCTAAATGGGCTCCTGGTCTCTGATCTAACAGTGTGTGTGTGGGAGTCTGAATGAGATCCTGGTCTCTGATCGAACAGTGAGTGTGTGAGAGGCTGAATGGGCTCTCGGCTTCTGATCGAAGAGTTTGTGTGTGGGAGTCTGAATGTGCTCCTTGTGTCTGATCTAACAGTGTGCGTGTGGGAGTTTGAATGAGCTCCTGGTCTCTGGTCTAACAGTAGTTGTGTGAGAGTCTGAATGAGCCCCTGGTCTCTGATCTAACAGTGTGTGTGTGAGATTCTGAATGAGCTCCTGGTCTCTGAACTAACAGTGTGTGTGTGGGAGTCTGAATGTGCTCCTGGTCTCTGATCTAACAGTGTGTGTGTGGGAGTCTGAATGGGCTCCTGGTCTCTGATCTAACAGTGTGTGTGTGGGAGTATGAATGAGCTCCTGGTCTCTGATCTAACAGTGTGTGTGTGAGAGTCTGAATGGGCTCCTGGTCTCTGATCTAACAGTGCGTGTGTGGGATTCTGAATGGGCTCCTGGTCTCTGATCAAACAATATATATGTGGGAGTCTGAATCGGCTCCTGGTCTCTGATCTAACAGTGCGTGTGTGGGAGACTGAATGGGCTCCTGGTCTCTGATCTAACAGTGTGTGTGTGAGAGTCTGAATGGGCTCCTGGTCTCTGATCTAACAGTGCGTGTGTGGGATTCTGAATGGGCTCCTGGTCTCTGATCAAACAATATATATGTGGGAGTCTGAATGGGCTCCTGTTCTCTGATCTAACAGTGTGTGTGTGGGAGTCTGAATGAGCTCCTGGTCTCTGATTTAACAGTGTGTGTGAGTGTCTGAATGGGCTCCTGGTCTCTGATCTAACAGTGCGTGTGTGGGAGTCTGAATGATCTGCTGCTCTCTGATCTAACAGTGTGTGTGTTTGTGTGTGAGAGTCTGAATGGGCTCCTGGTCTCTGATCTAAAAATATATATATGTGGGAGTCTGAATGAGCTCCTGGTCTCTGGTCTAACAGTGTGTGTGTGGGAGTCTGAATGAGCTCCTGGTCTGTGATCTAACAATGTGTGGGGGGGAGTTTGCATCAGCTCCTGGTCTCTGATCGAACAGTGTGTGTGTGGGAGTCTGAATGAGCTCCTGGTCTCTGATCTAACAGTGTGTGTGTGGGAGTCTGAATAGGCTCCTGGTCTCTGATCTAACAGTGTGTGTCTGGGAGTCTAAATAAGCTCCTGGTCTCTGATCTAACAGTGTGTGTGTGGGAGTCTGAATGAACCCCTGGTCTCTGATCTAACAGTGTGTGTGTGAGAGGCTGAATGGGCTCTCGGCTTCTGATCTAACAGTTTGTGTGTGGGAGTCTGAATGAGCTCATGGTGTCTGATCTAACAGTGTGTGTGTGGGAGTCTGAATGAGCTCCTGGTCTCTGGTCTAACAGTGGTTGTGTGAGAGTCTGAATGAGCTCCTGGTCTTTGATCTAACAGTGTGTGTGTGAGAGTCTGAATGAGCTCCTGGTCTCTGATCTAACAGTGTGTGTGTGGGAGTCTGAATAAGCTCCTGGTCTCTGATCTAACAGTGTGTGTTTGGGAGTCTGAATGGGCTCCTGGTCTCTGATCTAACAGTGTGTGTGTGGGAGTCTGATTGAGCCCCTGGTCTCTGATCTAACAGTGTGTGTGTGAGAGTGTGAATGGGCTCCTGGTCTCTGATATAACATTGCGTGTGTGGGAGTCTGAATGAGCTCCTGGTCTCTGATCTAACAGTGTGTGTGTGTGTGTGAGAGTCTGAATGGGCTCCTGGTCTGTGATCTAACAATATCTGTGTGGGAATCTGAATGAGCTCCTGGTCTCTTATCTAACAGTGTGTTTGTGGGAGTCTGTATGAGCTCCTGGTCTCTGATCTAACAGTGTGTGTGTGGGAGTCTGAATGGGCTCCTGGTCTCTGATCAAACAGTGTGTGTGTGGGAGTCTGAATGAGCTCCTGGTCTCGGATCTAACAGTGTGTGTGTGGGAGCCTGAATGAGCTCCTTGTCTCTGATCTAACAGTCTGTGTGTGTGAGTCTGAATGAGCTCCTGGTCTCTGATCTATCATTGTGTGTGTGAGAGGCTGAATGAGATCCAGGTCTCTGACTTATCAGTGTGTGTGTGAGAGCCTGAATGAGCTCCTGGTCTCTGAACTAACATTGTGTGTGTGGGAGTCTGAATGAGCTCCTGTTCTCTGCTCTAACAGTGTGTATGTGAGAGTCCGATTGAGCTCCTGGTCTCTGATCAAACAGTGTGTGCGTGGGAGACTGAATGGTCTCCTGGTCTCTGATCTAACAGTGTGTGTGGGAGTCTGAATGGGCTCCTGGTCTCTGATCTAACAGTGTGTGTGTGAGAGTCTGAATGGGCTCCTGGTCTCTGATCTAACAGTGCGTGTGTGGGATTCTGAATGGGCTCCTGGTCTCTGATCAAACAATATATATGTGGGAGTCTGAATCGGCTCCTGGTCTCTGATCTAACAGTGCGTGTGTGGGAGACTGAATGGGCTCCTGGTCTCTGATCTAACAGTGTGTGTGTGAGAGTCTGAATGGGCTCCTGGTCTCTGATCTAACAGTGCGTGTGTGGGATTCTGAATGGGCTCCTGGTCTCTGATCAAACAATATATATGTGGGAGTCTGAATGGGCTCCTGTTCTCTGATCTAACAGTGTGTGTGTGGGAGTCTGAATGAGCTCCTGGTCTCTGATTTAACAGTGTGTGTGAGTGTCTGAATGGGCTCCTGGTCTCTGATCTAACAGTGCGTGTGTGGGAGTCTGAATGATCTGCTGCTCTCTGATCTAACAGTGTGTGTGTTTGTGTGTGAGAGTCTGAATGGGCTCCTCGTCTCTGATCTAAAAATATATATATGTGGGAGTCTGAATGAGCTCCTGGTCTCTGGTCTAACAGTGTGTGTGTGGGAGTCTGAATGAGCTCCTGGTCTGTGATCTAACAATGTGTGGGGGGGAGTTTGCATCAGCTTCTGGTCTCTGATCGAACAGTGTGTGTGTGGGAGTCTGAATGAGCTCCTGGTCTCTGATCTAACAGTGTGTGTGTGGGAGTCTGAATAGGCTCCTGGTCTCTGATCTAACAGTGTGTGTCTGGGAGTCTAAATAAGCTCCTGGTCTCTGATCTAACAGTGTGTGTGTGGGAGTCTGAATGAACCCCTGGTCTCTGATCTAACAGTGTGTGTGTGAGAGGCTGAATGGGCTCTCGGCTTCTGATCTAACAGTTTGTGTGTGGGAGTCTGAATGAGCTCATGGTGTCTGATCTAACAGTGTGTGTGTGGGAGTCTGAATGAGCTCCTGGTCTCTGGTCTAACAGTGGTTGTGTGAGAGTCTGAATGAGCTCCTGGTCTTTGATCTAACAGTGTGTGTGTGAGAGTCTGAATGAGCTCCTGGTCTCTGATCTAACAGTGTGTGTGTGGGAGTCTGAATAAGCTCCTGGTCTCTGATCTAACAGTGTGTGTGTGGGAGTCTGAATGGGCTCCTGGTCTCTGATCTAACAGTGTGTGTGTGGGAGTCTGAATGAGCCCCTGGTCTCTGATCTAACAGTGTGTGTGTGAGAGTGTGAATGGGCTCCTGGTCTCTGATATAACATTGCGTGTGTGGGAGTCTGAATGAGCTCCTGGTCTCTGATCTAACAGTGTGTGTGTGTGTGTGAGAGTCTGAATGGGCTCCTGGTCTGTGATCTAACAATATCTGTGTGGGAATCTGAATGAGCTCCTGGTCTCTTATCTAACAGTGTGTTTGTGGGAGTCTGTATGAGCTCCTGGTCTCTGATCTAACAGTGTGTGTGTGGGAGTCTGAATGGGCTCCTGGTCTCTGATCAAACAGTGTGTGTGTGGGAGTCTGAATGAGCTCCTGGTCTCGGATCTAACAGTGTGTGTGTGGGAGCCTGAATGAGCTCCTTGTCTCTGATCTAACAGTCTGTGTGTGTGAGTCTGAATGAGCTCCTGGTCTCTGATCTATCATTGTGTGTGTGAGAGGCTGAATGAGATCCAGGTCTCTGACTTATCAGTGTGTGTGTGAGAGCCTGAATGAGCTCCTGGTCTCTGAACTAACATTGTGTGTGTGGGAGTCTGAATGAGCTCCTGTTCTCTGCTCTAACAGTGTGTATGTGAGAGTCCGATTGAGCTCCTGGTCTCTGATCAAACAGTGAGTGCGTGGGAGACTGAATGGTCTCCTGGTCTCTGATCTAACAGTGTGTGTGGGAGTCTGAATGGGCTCCTGGTCTCTGATCTAACAGTGTGTGTGTGGGAGTCTGAATGAGCTCCTGGTCTCTGATCTAACAGTATGTGTGTGTGAGTCTGAATGAACTCCTGGTCTCTGATCTATCAGAGTGTGTGTGGGAGTCTGAATGAGTTCCTGGTCTCTGATCTAACAGTATGTGTGTGAGAGTCTGAATGAGCTCCTGGTCTCTGATCTATCAGTGTGTGTGTGGGAGTCTGAATGAGCTCCTGGTGTCTGATCTAACAGTATGTGTGTATGAGTCTGAATGAGCTCCTGGTCGCTAATCAAACAGTGTGTGTGTGTGAGTCTGAATGAGCTCTTCGTCTCTGCTCTATTAGAGTGTGTGTGGGAGTCTGAATGAGCTCCTGGTCTCTGATCTAACAGTGTGTGTGTGGGAGTCTGAGTGAGCTCCTGGTGTCCGATTTAACAGCGTGTGTTTGGGAGTCTGAATGAGCTCCTGGTGTCCGATTTAACAGCGTGTGTTTGGGAGTCTGAATGAGCTCCTCATCTCTGATCTATTGGAGTGTGTGTGGGAGTCTGAATGAGCTCCTGGTCTCTGATCTAACAGTGTGTGTGTGGGAGTCTGAATGAGCTCCTGGTCTCTGATCTAACAGTGTGTGTGTGGGAGTCTGAATGAGATCCTGGTCTCTGATCTATCAGTGTGTGTGAGAGTCTGGATGGGCTCCTGGTCTCTGATCTAACAGTATGTGTGTGGGAGTCTGAATGAGCTCCTGGTCTCTGATCTAACAGTGTGTGTGTGGGACTCTGAATGAGCTCCTGGTCTCTGATCAAACAGTGTTTGTGTGGGATTCTGAATTGGCTCCTTTTCTCTGATCTATAAGTGTGCGGGTGTGAGTCTGAATGAGCTCATGGTCTTTGATCAAACAGTGTGTGTGTGGGAGACTTACTGGGCTCCTGATCTCTGATCTAACATTGTGTGTGTGAGCGTCTGAATGAGTTCCTGGTCTCTGATCTAACATTGTGTGTGTGGGAGTCTGAATGAGCTCCTGGTCTCTGATCTAACAGTGTGTGTGTGGGAGTCTGAATGAGCTCCTGGTCTCTGATCGAACAGTATGTGTGTGTGAGAGTCTGAATGAGCTCCTGGCCTCTGATTTAACATTGTGTGTGTGGGAGTCTGAATGAGCCCCTGGTGTCTGATTTAACAGTGTGTGTGGGAGTCTGAATGGGCTCCTGGTCTCTGATCTATCAGTGTGTGTGCGAGAGTCTGAATGAGATCCTTGTCTCTGATCTAACAGTGTGTGTGGGAGCCTAAATGAGCCCCTGGTGTCTGATCTAACAGTGTGTGTGTGGGAGACTGAATGAGCTCCTGGTCTCTGATCTAACAGTGTGTGTGTGGGAGTCTGAATGAGCTCCTGGTCTCTGATATAACAGTGTGTGTGTGGGAGTCTGAATGAGCTCCTGGTCTCTGATTTAACAGTGTTTGTGTGTGAGTCTGAATGAGCTCCTGGTCTGTGATCTAACAGTGTGTGTGTGGGAGTCTGAATGACCTCCTGGTCCCTGATCTAACAGTGTATGTGAGAGTCTGAATGAGCTCCTGGTCTCTGATCTAGCAGTGCGTGTGTGAGAGTCTGAATGAGCTCCTGATCTCTGATGTAACAGTGTGTGTGTGAGAGTCTGAATGAGCTCCTGGTGTCTGATCTAACAGTGTGTGTGTGTGAGTCTGAATGGGCTCCTGGTCTCTGATGTAACAGTGTGTGTGTGGGAGTGTGAATGTGCTCCTGGTCTCTGATCTAACAGTGTGTGTGTGGGAGTCTGAATGTGCTCCTGGTATCTGATCTAACAGTGTGTGTGTGGGAGTCTAAATGGGCTCCTGGTCTCTGATCTAACAGTGTGTGTGTGGGAGTCTGAATGAGATCCTGGTCTCTGATCGAACAGTGAGTGTGTGAGAGGCTGAATGGGCTCTCGGCTTCTGATCGAAGAGTTTGTGTGTGGGAGTCTGAATGTGCTCCTTGTGTCTGATCTAACAGTGTGCGTGTGGGTGTTTGAATGAGCTCCTGGTCTCTGGTCTAACAGTAGTTGTGTGAGAGTCTGAATGAGCCCCTGGTCTCTGATCTAACAGTGTGTGTGTGAGATTCTGAATGAGCTCCTGGTCTCTGAACTAACAGTGTGTGTGTGGGAGTCTGAATGTGCTCCTGGTCTCTGATCTAACAGTGTGTGTGTGGGAGTCTGAATGGGCTCCTGGTCTCTGATCTAACAGTGTGTGTGTGGGAGTATGAATGAGCTCCTGGTCTCTGATCTAACAGTGTGTGTGTGAGAGTCTGAATGGGCTCCTGGTCTCTGATCTAACAGTGCGTGTGTGGGATTCTGAATGGGCTCCTGGTCTCTGATCAAACAATATATATGTGGGAGTCTGAATCGGCTCCTGGTCTCTGATCTAACAGTGCGTGTGTGGGAGACTGAATGGGCTCCTGGTCTCTGATCTAACAGTGTGTGTGTGAGAGTCTGAATGGGCTCCTGGTCTCTGATCTAACAGTGCGTGTGTGGGATTCTGAATGGGCTCCTGGTCTCTGATCAAACAATATATATGTGGGAGTCTGAATGAGCTCCTGGTCTCTGATTTAACAGTGTGTGTGAGTGTCTGAATTGGCTCCTGGTCTCTGATCTAACAGTGCGTGTGTGGGAGTCTGAATGATCTGCTGCTCTCTGATCTAACAGTGTGTGTGTTTGTGTGTGAGAGTCTGAATGGGCTCCTGGTCTCTGATCTAAAAATATATATATGTGGGAGTCTGAATGAGCTCCTGGTCTCTGGTCTAACAGTGTGTGCGTGGGAGTCTGAATGAGCTCCTGGTCTGTGATCTAACAATGTGTGGGGGGAGTTTGCATCAGCTCCTGGTCTCTGATCGAACAGTGTGTGTGTGGGTGTCTGAATGAGCTCCTGGTCTCTGATCTAACAGTGCATGTGTGGGAGTCTGAATGAGCTCCTGGTCTCTGATCTAACAGTGTGTGTGTGGGAGTCTTAATGAGCTCCTGGTCTCTGATCTATCAGTGTGTGTGTGGGAGTCTGAGTGAGCTCCTGGTCTCCGATTTAACAGTGTGTGTTTGGGAGTCTGAATGAGCTCCTCGTCTCTGATCTATTAGAGTGTCTGTGGGAGTCTGAATGAGCTCCTGGTCTCTGATCTAACAGTGTGTGTGTGGGAGTCTGAATGAGCTCCTGGTCTCTGATCTAACAGTGTGTGTGTGGGAGTCTGAATGAGATCCTGGTCTCTGATCTATCAGTGTGTGTGAGAGTCTGGATGGGCTCCTGGTCTCTGATCTAACAGTATGTGTGTGGGAGTCTGAATGAGCTCCTGGTCTCTGATCTAACAGTGTGTGTGTGGGACTCTGAATGAGCTCCTGGTCTCTGATCAAACAGTGTTTGTGTGGGATTCTGAATTGGCTCCTTTTCTCAGATCTAAATGTGTGCGGGTGTTAGTCTGAATGAGCTCATGGTCTGTGATCAAACAGTGTGTGTGTGGGAGACTGACTTGGCTCCTGATCTCTGATCTAACATTGTGTGTGTGAGCGTCTGAATGAGTTCCTGGTCTCTGATCTAACATTGTGTGTGTGGGAGTCTGAATGAGCTCCTGGTCTCTGATCTAACAGTGTGTGTGTGGGAGTCTGAATGAGCTCCTGGTCTCTGATCTAACAGTGTGTGTGTGTGAGAGTCTGAATGAGCTCCTGGTCTCTGATTTAACAGTGTGTGTGTGGGAGTCTGAATGAGCCCCTGGTGTCTGATCTAACAGTGTGTGTCGGAGTCTGAATGGGCTCATGGTCTCTGATCTGACAGTGTGTGTGGGAGAGTGAATGAGCTCCTGGTCTCTGATCTAACGGTGTGTGTGTCGGAGCCTGAATGTGCTCCTGGTCTCTGATTTAACAGTGTGTGTGTGGGAGTCTAAATGGGCTGCTGGACTCTGATCTAACAGTGTGTGTGTGGGAGTCTGAATGAGCTCCTGGTTCTGATCTAACGCTGTGTGTGTGGGAGTCTGAATGAGCTCCTGATCTCTGATCTAACTGTATGTGTGTGGGAGTCTGAATGGGCTCCTGCTCTCTGATCTAACAGCGTGTGTGTGGGAGTCTGAATGGGCTCCTGGTCTCTGATCTGACAGTGTGTGTGTGAGAGTCTGAATGAGCACCTGGTCTCTGATCTAACAATGTGTGTGTGTGAGTCTGAATGAGCTCCTGGTCTCTGATCTAACAGTGTGTGTGTGGCAGTCTGAATGGGCTCCTGGTCTCTGATGTAACAGTGTGTGTGTGGGAGTCTGAATGATCTCCTGGTCTCTGATCAAACAGTTAGTGTGTGAGAGTCTGAATAGGCTCCTGGTCTCTGATCTAACAGTGTGTGTCTGGGAGTCTAAATAAGCTCCTGGTCTCTGATCTAACAGTGTGTGTGTGGGAGTCTGAATGAACCCCTGGTATCTGATCTGACAGTGTGTGTGTGAGAGGCTGAATGGGCTCTCGGCTTCTGATCTAACAGTTTGTGTGTGGGAGTCTGAATGAGCTCCTGGTCTCTGGTCTAACAGTGGTTGTGTGAGAGTCTGAATAAGCTCCTGGTCTCTGATGTAACAGTGTGTGTGTGGGAGTCAGAATGGGCTCCTGGTCTCTGATCTAACAGTGTGTGTGTGGGAGTCTGAATGAGCCCCTGGTCTCTGATCCAACAGTGTGTGTGTGAGAGTGTGAATGGGCTCCTGGTCTCTGATATAACATTGCGTGTGTGGGAGTCTGAATGAGCTCCTGGTCTCTGATCTAACAGTGTGTGTGTGTGTGTGTGAGAGTCTGAATGGGCTCCTGGTCTGTGATCTAACAATATATGTGTGGGAGTCTGAATGAGCTCCTGGTCTCTGATCTAACAGTGTGTCTGTGGGAGTCTGTATGAGCTCCTGGTCTCTGATCTAACAGTGTGTGTGTGGGAGTCTGAATGGGCTCCTGGTCTCTGATCAAACAGTGTGTGTGTGGGAGCCTGAATGAGCTCCTTGTCTCTGATCTAACAGTCTGTGTGTGTGAGTCTGAATGAGCTCCTGGTCTCTGATCTATCATTGTGAGTGTGAGAGTCTGAATGAGATCCAGGTCTCTGACTTATCAGTGTGTGTGTGAGAGCCTGAATGAGCTCCTGGTCTCTGAACTAACATTGTGTGTGTGGGAGTCTGAATGATCTCCTGTTCTCTGCTCTAACAGTGTGTATGTGAGAGTTCGATTGAGCTCCTGGTCTCTGATCTAACAGTGTGTGTGTGGGAGTCTGAATGAGATCCTGGTCTCTGATCTATCAGTGTGTGTGAGAGTCTGGATGGGCTCCTGGTCTCTGATCTAACAGTATGTGTGTGGGAGTCTGAATGAGCTCCTGGTCTCTGATCTAACAGTGTGTGTGTGGGACTCTGAATGAGCTCCTGGTCTCTGATCAAACAGTGTTTGTGTGGGATTCTGAATTGGCTCCTTTTCTCAGATCTAAATGTGTGCGGGTGTTAGTCTGAATGAGCTCATGGTCTGTGATCAAACAGTGTGTGTGTGGGAGACTGACTTGGCTCCTGATCTCTGATCTAACATTGTGTGTGTGAGCGTCTGAATGAGTTCCTGGTCTCTGATCTAACATTGTGTGTGTGGGAGTCTGAATGAGCTCCTGGTCTCTGATCTAACAGTGTGTGTGTGGGAGTCTGAATGAGCTCCTGGTCTCTGATCTAACAGTGTGTGTGTGTGAGAGTCTGAATGAGCTCCTGGTCTCTGATTTAACAGTGTGTGTGTGGGAGTCTGAATGAGCCCCTGGTGTCTGATCTAACAGTGTGTGTCGGAGTCTGAATGGGCTCATGGTCTCTGATCTGACAGTGTGTGTGGGAGAGTGAATGAGCTCCTGGTCTCTGATCTAACGGTGTGTGTGTCGGAGCCTAAATGTGCTCCTGGTCTCTGATTTAACAGTGTGTGTGTGGGAGTCTAAATGGGCTGCTGGACTCTGATCTAACAGTGTGTGTGTGGGAGTCTGAATGAGCTCCTGGTTCTGATCTAACGCTGTGTGTGTGGGAGTCTGAATGAGCTCCTGATCTCTGATCTAACTGTATGTGTGTGGGAGTCTGAATGGGCTCCTGCTCTCTGATCTAACAGCGTGTGTGTGGGAGTCTGAATGGGCTCCTGGTCTCTGATCTGACAGTGTGTGTGTGAGAGTCTGAATGAGCACCTGGTCTCTGATCTAACAATGTGTGTGTGTGAGTCTGAATGAGCTCCTGGTCTCTGATCTAACAGTGTGTGTGTGGGAGTCTGAATGGGCTCCTGGTCTCTGATGTAACAGTGTGTGTGTGGGAGTCTGAATGATCTCCTGGTCTCTGATCAAACAGTTAGTGTGTGAGAGTCTGAATAGGCTCCTGGTCTCTGATCTAACAGTGTGTGTCTGGGAGTCTAAATAAGCTCCTGGTCTCTGATCTAACAGTGTGTGTGTGGGAGTCTGAATGAACCCCTGGTATCTGATCTGACAGTGTGTGTGTGAGAGGCTGAATGGGCTCTCGGCTTCTGATCTAACAGTTTGTGTGTGGGAGTCTGAATGAGCTCCTGGTCTCTGGTCTAACAGTGGTTGTGTGAGAGTCTGAATAAGCTCCTGGTCTCTGATGTAACAGTGTGTGTGTGGGAGTCAGAATGGGCTCCTGGTCTCTGATCTAACAGTGTGTGTGTGGGAGTCTGAATGAGCCCCTGGTCTCTGATCCAACAGTGTGTGTGTGAGAGTGTGAATGGGCTCCTGGTCTCTGATATAACATTGCGTGTGTGGGAGTCTGAATGAGCTCCTGGTCTCTGATCTAACAGTGTGTGTGTGTGTGTGTGAGAGTCTGAATGGGCTCCTGGTCTGTGATCTAACAATATATGTGTGGGAGTCTGAATGAGCTCCTGGTCTCTGATCTAACAGTGTGTCTGTGGGAGTCTGTATGAGCTCCTGGTCTCTGATCTAACAGTGTGTGTGTGGGAGTCTGAATGGGCTCCTGGTCTCTGATCAAACAGTGTGTGTGTGGGAGCCTGAATGAGCTCCTTGTCTCTGATCTAACAGTCTGTGTGTGTGAGTCTGAATGAGCTCCTGGTCTCTGATCTATCATTGTGAGTGTGAGAGTCTGAATGAGATCCAGGTCTCTGACTTATCAGTGTGTGTGTGAGAGCCTGAATGAGCTCCTGGTCTCTGAACTAACATTGTGTGTGTGGGAGTCTGAATGATCTCCTGTTCTCTGCTCTAACAGTGTGTATGTGAGAGTTCGATTGAGCTCCTGGTCTCTGATCTAACAGTGTGTGCGTGGGAGACTGAATGGGCTCCTGTTCTCTGATCTAACAGTGTGTGTGGGAGTCTGAATGGGCTCCTGGTCTCTGATCTAACAGTGTGTGTGTGGGAGTCTGAATGAGCTCCTGGTCTCTGATCTAACAGTATGTGTGTGTGCGTCTGAATGAACTCCTGGTCTCTGATCTATCAGAGTGTGTGTGGGAGTCTGAATGAGTTCCTGGTCTCTGATCTAACTGTATGTGATTGGGAGTCTGAATGGGCTCCTGCTCTCTGATCTAACAGCGTGTGTGTGGGAGTCTGAATGGGCTCCTGGTCTCTGATCTGACAGTGTGTGTGTGAGAGTCTGAATGAGCACCTGGTCTCTGATCTAACAGTGTGTGTGTGTGAGTCTGAATGAGCTCCTGGTCTCTGATCTAACAGTGTGTGTGTGGGAGTCTGAATGGGCTCCTGGTCTCTGATGTAACAGTGTGTGTGTGGGAGTCTGAATGACCTCCTGGTCTCTGATCTAACAGTTAGTGTGTGAGAGTCTGAATAGGCTCCTGGTCTCTGATCTAACAGTGTGTGTCTGGGAGTCTAAATAAGCTCCTGGTCTCTGATCTAACAGTGTGTGTGTGGGAGTCTGAATGAACCCCTGGTCTCTGATCTAACAGTGTGTGTGTGAGAGGCTGAATGGGCTCTCGGCTTCTGATCTAACAGTTTGTGTGTGGGAGTCTGAATGAGCTCATGGTGTCTGATCTAACAGTGTGTGTGTGGGAGTCTGAATGAGCTCCTGGTCTCTGGTCTAACAGTGGTTGTGTGAGAGTCTGAATGAGCTCCTGGTCTTTGATCTAACAGTGTGTGTGTGAGAGTCTGAATGAGCTCCTGGTCTCTGATCTAACAGTGTGTGTGTGGGAGTCTGAATAAGCTCCTGGTCTCTGATCTAACAGTGTGTGTGTGGGAGTCTGAATGGGCTCCTGGTCTCTGATCTAACAGTGTGTGTGTGGGAGTCTGAATGAGCCCCTGGTCTCTGATCTAACAGTGTGTGTGTGAGAGTGTGAATGGGCTCCTGGTCTCTGATATAACATTGCGTGTGTGGGAGTCTGAATGAGCTCCTGGTCTCTGATCTAACAGTGTGTGTGTGTGTGTGAGAGTCTGAATGGGCTCCTGGTCTGTGATCTAACAATATCTGTGTGGGAATCTGAATGAGCTCCTGGTCTCTTATCTAACAGTGTGTTTGTGGGAGTCTGTATGAGCTCCTGGTCTCTGATCTAACAGTGTGTGTGTGGGAGTCTGAATGGGCTCCTGGTCTCTGATCAAACAGTGTGTGTGTGGGAGTCTGAATGAGCTCCTGGTCTCGGATCTAACAGTGTGTGTGTGGGAGCCTGAATGAGCTCCTTGTCTCTGATCTAACAGTCTGTGTGTGTGAGTCTGAATGAGCTCCTGGTCTCTGATCTATCATTGTGTGTGTGAGAGTCTGAATGAGATCCAGGTCTCTGACTTATCAGTGTGTGTGTGAGAGCCTGAATGAGCTCCTGGTCTCTGAACTAACATTGTGTGTGTGGGAGTCTGAATGAGCTCCTGTTCTCTGCTCTAACAGTGTGTATGTGAGAGTCCGATTGAGCTCCTGGTCTCTGATCAAACAGTGCGTGCGTGGGAGACTGAATGGTCTCCTGGTCTCTGATCTAACAGTGTGTGTGGGAGTCTGAATGGGCTCCTGGTCTCTGATCTAACAGTGTGTGTGTGGGAGTCTGAATGAGCTCCTGGTCTCTGATCTAACAGTATGTGTGTGTGAGTCTGAATGAACTCCTGGTCTCTGATCTATCAGAGTGTGTGTGGGAGTCTGAATGAGCTCCTGGTCTCTGATCTATCAGTGTGTGTGTGGGTGTCTGAATGAGCTCCTGGTGTCTGATCTAACAGTATGTGTGTATGAGTCTGAATGAGCTCCTGGTCGCTAATCAAACAGTGTGTGTGTGTGAGTCTGAATGAGCTCTTCGTCTCTGCTCTATTAGAGTGTGTGTGGGAGTCTGAATGAGCTCCTGGTCTCTGATCTAACAGTGTGTGTGTGGGAGTCTGAGTGAGCTCCTGGTGTCCGATTTAACAGCGTGTGTTTGGAAGTCTGAATGAGCTCCTGGTGTCCGATTTAACAGCGTGTGTTTGGGAGTCTGAATGAGCTCCTCATCTCTGATCTATTGGAGTGTGTGTGGGAGTCTGAATGAGCTCCTGGTCTCTGATCTAACAGTGTGTGTGTGGGAGTCTGAATGAGCTCCTGGTCTCTGATCTAACAGTGTGTGTGTGGGAGTCTGAATGAGATCCTGGTCTCTGATCTATCAGTGTGTGTGAGAGTCTGGATGGGCTCCTGGTCTCTGATCTAACAGTATGTGAGTGGGAGTCTGAATGAGCTCCTGGTCTCTGATCTAACAGTGTGTGTGTGGGACTCTGAATGAGCTCCTGGTCTCTGATCAAACAGTGTTTGTGTGGGATTCTGAATTGGCTCCTTTTCTCTGATCTATAAGTGTGCGGGTGTGAGTCTGAATGAGCTCATGGTCTTTGATCAAACAGTGTGTGTGTGGGAGACTTACTGGGCTCCTGATCTCTGATCTAACATTGTGTGTGTGAGCGTCTGAATGAGTTCCTGGTCTCTGATCTAACATTGTGTGTGTGGGAGTCTGAATGAGCTCCTGGTCTCTGATCTAACAGTGTGTGTGTGGGAGTCTGAATGAGCTCCTGGTCTCTGATCGAACAGTATGTGTGTGTGAGAGTCTGAATGAGCTCCTGGCTTCTGATTTAACATTGTGTGTGTGGGAGTCTGAATGAGCCCCTGGTGTCTGATTTAACAGTGTGTGTGGGAGTCTGAATGGGCTCATGGTCTCTGATCTAACAGTGTGTGTGTGAGAGTTTGAATGTTCTCCTGGTCTCTGATCTAACAGTGTGTGTTTGGGAGTCTGAATGGGCTCCTGGTCTCTGATCTATCAGTGTGTGTGCGAGAGTCTGAATGAGATCCTTGTCTCTGATCTAACAGTGTGTGTGGGAGCCTAAATGAGCCCCTGGTGTCTGATCTAACAGTGTTTGTGTGGGAGACTGAATGAGCTCCTGGTCTCTGATCTAACAGTGTGTGTGTGGGAGTCTGAATGAGCTCCTGGTCTCTGATCTAACAGTGTGTGTGTGGGAGTCTGAATGAGCTCCTGGTCTCTGATCTAACAGTGTGTGTGTGAGAGTCTGAATGGGCTCCTGGTCTCTGATCTAACAGTGTGTGTGTGGGAGTCTGAATGGGCTCCCGGTCTCTGATCTAACAGAGTGTGTGTGGGAGTCTAAATGAGCTCCTGGTCTCTGATATAACAGTGTGTGTGTGGGAGTATGAATGAGCTCCTGGTCTCTGATTTAACAGTGTTTGTGTGTGAGTCTGAATGAGCTCCTGGTCTGTGATCTAACAGTGTGTGTGTGGGAGTCTGAATGACCTCCTGGTCCCTGATCTAACAGTGTATGTGAGAGTCTGAATGAGCTCCTGGTCTCTGATCTAGCAGTGTGTGTGTGAGAGTCTGAATGAGCTCCTGATCTCTGATGTAACAGTGTGTGTGTGAGAGTCTGAATGAGCTCCTGGTGTCTGATCTAACAGTGTGTGTGTGTGAGTCTGAATGGGCTCCTGGTCTCTGATGTAACAGTGTGTGTGTGGGAGTGTGAATGTGCTCCTGGTCTCTGATCTAACAGTGTGTGTGTGGGAGTCTGAATGTGCTCCTGGTATCTGATCTAACAGTGTGTGTGTGGGAGTCTAAATGGGCTCCTGGTCTCTGATCTAACAGTGTGTGTGTGGGAGTCTGAATGAGATCCTGGTCTCTGATCGAACAGTGAGTGTGTGAGAGGCTGAATGGGCTCTCGGCTTCTGATCGAAGATTTTGTGTGTGGGAGTCTGAATGTGCTCCTTGTGTCTGATCTAACAGTGTGCGTGTGGGAGTTTGAATGAGCTCCTGGTCTCTGGTCTAACAGTAGTTGTGTGAGAGTCTGAATGAGCCCCTGGTCTCTGATCTAACAGTGTGTGTGTGAGATTCTGAATGAGCTCCTGGTCTCTGAACTAACAGTGTGTGTGTGGGAGTCTGAATGTGCTCCTGGTCTCTGATCTAACAGTGTGTGTGTGGGAGTCTGAATGGGCTCCTGGTCTCTGATCTAACAGTGTGTGTGTGGGAGTATGAATGAGCTCCTGGTCTCTGATCTAACAGTGTGTGTGTGAGAGTCTGAATGGGCTCCTGGTCTCTGATCTAACAGTGCGTGTGTGGGATTCTGAATGGGCTCCTGGTCTCTGTTCAAACAATACATATGTGGGAGTCTGAATCGGCTCCTGGTCTCTGATCTAACAGTGCGTGTGTGGAAGACTGAATGGGCTCCAGGTCTCTGATCCAACACTGTCTGTGTGGGAGTCTGAATGGGCTCCTGCTCTCTGATCTAACAGTGTGTGTGTGGGAGTCTGAATGAGCTCCTGGTCTCTGATTTAACAGTGTGTGTGAGTGTCTGAATGGGCTCCTGGTCTCTGATCTAACAGTGCGTGTGTGGGAGTCTGAATGATCTGCTGGTCTCTGATCTAACAGTGTGTGTGTTTGTGTGTGAGAGTCTGAATGGGCTCCTGGTCTCTGATCTAAAAATATATATATGTGGGAGTCTGAATGAGCTCCTGGTCTCTGGTCTAACAGTGTGTGTGTGGGAGTCTGAATGAGCTCCTGGTCTGTGATCTAACAATGTGTGGGGGGGAGTTTGCATCAGCTCCTGGTCTCTGATCGAACAGTGTGTGTGTGGGAGTCTGAATGAGCTCCTGGTCTCTGATCTAACAGTGCATGTGTGGGAGTCTGAATGAGCTCCTGGTCTCTGATCTAACAGTGTGTGTGTGGGAGTCTTAATGAGCTCCTGGTCTCTGATCTATCAGTGTGTGTGTGGGAGTCTGAGTGAGCTCCTGGTCTCCGATTTAACAGTGTGTGTTTGGGAGTCTGAATGAGCTCCTCGTCTCTGATCTATTAGAGTGTCTGTGGGAGTCTGAATGAGCTCCTGGTCTCTGATCTAACAGTGTGTGTGTGGGAGTCTGAATGAGCTCCTGGTCTCTGATCTAACAGTGTGTGTGTGGGAGTCTGAATGAGATCCTGGTCTCTGATCTATCAGTGTGTGTGAGAGTCTGGATGGGCTCCTGGTCTCTGATCTAACAGTATGTGTGTGGGAGTCTGAATGAGCTCCTGGTCTCTGATCTAACAGTGTGTGTGTGGGACTCTGAATGAGCTCCTGGTCTCTGATCAAACAGTGTTTGTGTGGGATTCTGAATTGGCTCCTTTTCTCAGATCTAAATGTGTGCGGGTGTTAGTCTGAATGAGCTCATGGTCTGTGATCAAACAGTGTGTGTGTGGGAGACTGACTTGGCTCCTGATCTCTGATCTAACATTGTGTGTGTGAGCGTCTGAATGAGTTCCTGGTCTCTGATCTAACATTGTGTGTGTGGGAGTCTGAATGAGCTCCTGGTCTCTGATCTAACAGTGTGTGTGTGGGAGTCTGAATGAGCTCCTGGTCTCTGATCTAACAGTGTGTGTGTGTGAGAGTCTGAATGAGCTCCTGGTCTCTGATTTAACAGTGTGTGTGTGGGAGTCTGAATGAGCCCCTGGTGTCTGATCTAACAGTGTGTGTCGGAGTCTGAATGGGCTCATGGTCTCTGATCTGACAGTGTGTGTGTGAGAGTTTGAATGATCTCCTGGTCTTTGATCTTACAGTGTGTGTGTGGGAGCCTGAATGGACTCCTGGTCTCTGATCTATCTGTGTGTGTGTGAGAGTCTGAATGATCTCCTGGTCTCTGATCTAACAGTGTGTGTGTGGGAGTCTGAATGGGCTCCTGGTCTCTGATCTATCAGTGTGTGTGCGAGAGTCTGAATGAGCTCCTTGTCTCTGATCTAACAGTGTGTGTGGGAGCCTGAATGAGCCCCTGGTGTCTGATCTAACAGTGTGTGTCGGAGTCTGAATGGGCTCATGGTGTCTGATCTGACAGTGTGTGTGTGAGAGTTTGAATGATCTCCTGGTCTCTGATCTAACAGTGTGTGTGTGGGAGCCTGAATGGGCTCCTGGTCTCTGATCTATCTGTGTGTGTGTGAGAGTCTGAATGATCTCCTGGTATCTGATCTAACAGTGTGTGTGTGGGAGTCTGAATGGGCTCCTGGTCTCTGATCTATCAGTGTGTGTGTGAGAGTCTGAATGAGCTCCTGGCCTCTGATTTAACAGTGTGTGTGTGGGAGTCTGAATGAGCCCCTGGTGTCTGATCTAACAGTGTGTGTCGGAGTCTGAATGGGCTCATGGTCTCTGATCTGACAGTGTGTGTGTGAGAGTTTGAATGATCTCCTGGTCTCTGATCTAACAGTGTGTGTGTGAGAGTCTGAATGATCTCCTGGTCTCTGATCTAACAGTGTGTGTGGGAGCCTGAATGAGTCCCTGGTGTCTGATCTAACAGTGTGTGTGTGGGAGACTGAATGAGCTCCTGGTCTCTGATCTAACAGTGTGTGTGTGGGAGTCTGAATGAGCTCCTTGTCTCTGATCTAACAGTTTGTGTGTGGGAGTCTGAATGAGCTCCTGGTCTCTGATCTAACAGTGTGTGTTTGAGAGTCTGAATGGGCTCCTGGTCTCTGATCTAACTGTGTGTGTGTGGGAGTCTGAATGGGCTCCTGGTCTCTGATCTAACAGTGTGTGTGTGGGAGTCTAAATGACCTCCTGGTCTCTGAGATAACAGTGTGTGTGTGGGAGTCTGAATGAGCTCCTTGTCTCTGATTTAACAGTGTGTGTGTGTGAGTCTGAATGAGCTCCTGGTCTGTGATCTAACAGTGTGTGTGTGGGAGTCTGAATAACCTCCTGGTCCCTGATCTAACAGTGTATGTGAGAGTCTGAATGAGCTCCTGGTCTCTGATCTAGCAGTGTGTATGTGAGGGTCTGAATGAGCTCCTGATCTCTGATGTAACAGTGTGTGTGTGAGAGTCTGAATGAGCTCCTGGTGTCTGATCTAACAGTGTGTGTGGGTGAGTCTGAATGGGCTCCTGGTCTCTGATGTAACAGTGTGTGTGTGGGAGTGTGAATGAGCTCCTGGTCTCTGATCTAACAGTGTGTGTGTGGGAGTCTGAATGTGCTCCTGGTATCTGATCTAACAGTGTGCGTGTGGGAGTCTAAATGGGCTCCTGGTCTCTGATCTAACAGTGTGTGTGTGGGAGTCTGAATGAGCTCCTGGTCTCTGATCTAACAGTGAGTGTGTGAGAGGCTGAATGGGCTCTCGGCTTCTGATCTAACAGTTTGTGTGTGGGAATCTGAATGTGCTGCTTGTGCCTGATCTAACAGTGTGCGTGTGGGAGTCTGAATGATCTGCTGGTCTCTGATCTAACAGTGTGTGTGTGTGTGTGTGAGAGTCTGAATGGGCTCCTGGTCTCTGATCGAAAAATATATATATGTGGGTGTCTGAATGAGCTCCTGGTCTCTGGTCTAACAGTGTGTGTGTGGGAGTCTGAATGAGCTCCTGGTCTGTGATCTAACAATGAGTGGGGGGGAGTCTGCATGAGCTCCTGGTCTCTGATCTAGCAGTGTGTGTGTGGGAGTCTGAATGAGCTCCTGGTCTCTGATCTAACAGTGTATGTGTGGGAGTCTGAATGAGCTCCTGGTCTCTGATCTAACAGTGTGTGTGTGGGAGTCTTAATGAGCTCCTGGTCTCTGATCTATCAGTGTGTGTGTGGGAGTCTGAGTGAGCTCCTGGTCTCCGATTTAACAGTGTGTGTTTGGGAGTCAGAATTAGCTCCTCGTCTGTGATCTATTAGAGTGTGTGTGGGTGTCTGAATGAGCTCCTGGTCTCTGATCTAACAGTGTGTGTGTGGGAGTCTGAATGAGCTCCTGGTCTCTGATCTAACAGTGTGTGTGTGGGAGTCTGAATGAGATCCTGGTCTCTGATCTATCAGTGTGTGTGAGAGTCTGGATGGGCTCCTGGTCTCTGATCTAACAGTATGTGTGTGGGAGTCTGAATGAGCTCCTGGTCTCTGATCTAACAGTGTTTGTGTGGGATTCTGAATTGGCTCCTTTTCTCAGATTTAAAGTGTGCGGGTGTGAGTCTGAATGAGCTCATGGTCTTTGATCAAACGGTGTGTGTGTGGGAGACTGACTGGGCTCCTGATCTCTGATCTAACATTGTGTGTGTGAGCGTCTGAATGAGTTCCTGGTCTCTGATCTAACATTGTGTGTGTGTGAGAGTCTGAATGAGCCCCTGGTGTCTGATCTAACAGTGTGTGTGGGAGTCTGAATGGGCTCATGGTCTCTGATCTAACAGTGTGTGTGTGAGAGTTTGAATGATCTCCTGGTCTCTGATCTAACAGTGTGTGTGTGGGAGTCTGAATGGGCTCCTGGTCTCTGATCTATCTGTGTGTGTGTGAGAATCTGAATGATCTCCTGGTCTCTGGTCTAACAGTGTGTGTGTGGGAGTCTGAATGGGCTCCTGGTCTCTGATCTATCAGTGTGTGTGCGAGAGTCTGAATGAGCTCCTTGTCTCTGATCTAACAGTGTGTGTGGGAGCCTGAATGAGCCCCTGGTGTCTGATCTAACAGTGTGTGTGTGGGAGACTGAATGAGCTCCTGGTCTCTGATCCAACAGTGTGTGTGTGGGAGTCTGAATGAGCTCCTGGTCTCTGATCTAACAGTGTGTGTGTGGGAGTCTGAATGAGCTCCTGGTCTCTGATCTAACAGTGTGTGTGTGAGAGTCTGAATGGGCTCCTGGTCTCTGATCTAACAGTGTGTGTGTGGGAGTCTAAATGACCTCCTGGTCTCTGATATAACAGTGTGTGTGTGGGAGTCTGAATGAGCTCCTTGTCTCTGATTTAACAGTGTGTGTGTGTGAGTCTGAATGAGCTCCTGGTCTGTGATCTAACAGTGTGTGTGTGGGAGTCTGAATGACCTCCTGGTCCCTGAGCTAACAGTGTATCTGAGAGTCTGAATGAGCTCCTGGTCTCTGATCTAGCAGTGTGTATGTGAGGGTCTGAATGAGCTCCTGATCTCTGATGTAACAGTGTGTGTGTGAGAGTCTGAATGAGCTCCTGGTGTCTGATCTAACAGTGTGTGTGGGTGAGTCTGAATGGGCTCCTGGTCTCTGATGTAACAGTGTGTGTGTGGGAGTGTGAATGAGCTCCTGGTCTCTGATCTAACAGTGTGTGTGTGGGAGTCTGAATGTGCTCCTGGTCTCTGATCTAACAGTGTGCGTGTGGGAGTCTAAATGGGCTCCTGGTCTCTGATCTAACAGTGTGTGTGTGGGAGTCTGAATGAGCTCCTGGTCTCTGATCTAACAGTGAGTGTGTGAGAGGCTGAATGGGCTCTCGGCTTCTGATCTAACAGTTTGTGTGTGGGAATCTGAATGTGCTGCTTGTGCCTGATCTAACAGTGTGCGTGTGGGAGTCTGAATGATCTGCTGGTCTCTGATCTAACAGTGTCTGTGTGTGTGTGTGAGAGTCTGAATGGGCTCCTGGTCTCTGATCGAAAAATATATATATGTGGGAGTCTGAATGAGCTCCTGGTCTCTGATCTAACAGTGTGTGTGTGGGAGTCTGAATGAGATCCTGGTCTCTGATCTATCAGTGTGTGTGAGAGTCTGGATGGGCTCCTGGTCTCTGATCTAACAGTATGTGTGTGGGAGTCTGAATGAGCTCCTGGTCTCTGATCTAACAGTGTTTGTGTGGGATTCTGAATTGGCTGCTTTTCTCAGATCTAAAAGTGTGCGGGTGTGAGTCTGAATGAGCTCATGGTCTTTGATCAAACGGTGTGTGTGTGGGAGACTGACTGGGCTCCTGATCTCTGATCTAACATTGTGTGTGTGAGCGTCTGAATGAGTTCCTGGTCTCTGATCTAACATTGTGTGTGTGGGAGTCTGAATGAGCTCCTGGTCTCTGATCTAACAGTGTGTGTGTGGGAGTCTGAATGAGCTCCTGGTCTCTGATCTAACAGTGTGTGTGTGTGAGAGTCTGAATGAGCTCCTGGTCTCTGATTTAACAGTGTGTGTGTGTGAGAGTCTGAATGAGCCCCTGGTGTCAGATCTAACAGTGTGTGTGGGAGTCTGAATGGGCTCATGGTCTCTGATCTAACAGTGTGTGTGTGAGAGTTTGAATGATCTCCTGGTCTCTGATCTAACAGTGTGTGTGTGGGAGTCTGAATGGGCTCCTGGTCTCTGATCTATCTGTGTGTGTGTGAGAATCTGAATGATCTCCTGGTCTCTGGTCTAACAGTGTGTGTGTGGGAGTCTGAATGGGCTCCTGGTCTCTGATCTATCAGTGTGTGTGCGAGAGTCTGAATGAGCTCCTTGTCTCTGATCTAACAGTGTGTGTGGGAGCCTGAATGAGCCCCTGGTGTCTGATCTAACAGTGTGTGTGTGGGAGACTGAATGAGCTCCTGGTCTCTGATCTAACAGTGTGTGTGTGGGAGTCTGAATGAGCTCCTGGTCTCTGATCTATCAGTGTGTGTGTGGGAGTCTGAATGAGCTCCTGGTCTCTGATCTAACAGTGTGTGTGTGAGAGTCTGAATGGGCTCCTGGTCTCTGATCTAACAGTGTGTGTGTGGGAGTCTAAATGACCTCCTGGTCTCTGATATAACAGTGTGTGTGTGGGAGTCTGAATGAGCTCCTTGTCTCTGATTTAACAGTGTGTGTGTGTGAGTCTGAATGAGCTCCTGGTCTGTGATCTAACAGTGTGTGTGTGGGAGTCTGAATGACCTCCTGGTCCCTGATCTAACAGTGTATGTGAGAGTCTGAATGAGCTCCTGGTCTCTGATCTAGCAGTGTGTATGTGAGGGTCTGAATGAGCTCCTGATCTCTGATGTAACAGTGTGTGTGTGAGAGTCTGAATGAGCTCCTGGTGTCTGATCTAACAGTGTGTGTGGGTGAGTCTGAATGGGCTCCTGGTCTCTGATGTAACAGTGTGTGTGTGGGAGTGTGAATGAGCTCCTGGTCTCTGATCTAACAGCGTGTGTGTGGGAGTCTGAATGTGCTCCTGGTCTCTGATCTAACAGTGTGCGTGTGGGAGTCTAAATGGGCTCCTGGTCTCTGATCTAACAGTGTGTGTGTGGGAGTCTGAATGAGCTCCTGGTCTCTGATCTAACAGTGAGTGTGTGAGAGGCTGAATGGGCTCTCGGCTTCTGATCTAACAGTTTGTGTGTGGGAATCTGAATGTGCTGCTTGTGCCTGATCTAACAGTGTGCGTGTGGGAGTCTGAATGATCTGCTGGTCTCTGATCTAACAGTGTGTGTGTGTGTGTGTGAGAGTCTGAATGGGCTCCTGGTCTCTGATCGAAAAATATATATATGTGGGAGTCTGAATGAGCTCCTGGTCTCTGGTCTAACAGTGTGTGTGTGGGAGTCTGAATGAGCTCCTGGTCTGTGATCTAACAATGTGTGGGGGGGAGTCTGCATGAGCTCCTGGTCTCTGATCTAACAGTGTGTGTGTGGGAGTCTGAATGAGCTCCTGGTCTCTGATCTAACAGTGTGTGTGTGGGAGTCTTAATGAGCTCCTGGTCTCTGATCTATCAGTGTGTGTGTGGGAGTCTGAGTGAGCTCCTGGTCTCCGATTTAACAGTGTGTGTTTGGGAGTCAGAATTAGCTCCTCGTCTCTGATCTATTAGAGTGTGTGTGGGTGCCTGAATGAGCTCCTGGTCTCTGATCTAACAGTGTGTGTGTGGGAGTCTGAATGAGCCCATGGTCTCTGATCTAACAGTGTTTGTGTGGGAGTCTGAATGAGATCCTGGTCTCTGATCTATCAGTGTGTGTGAGAGTCTGGATGGGCTCCTGGTCTCTGATCTAACAGTATGTGTGTGGGAGTCTGAATGAGCTCCTGGTCTCTGATCTAACAGTGTTTGTGTGGGATTCTGAATTGGCTCCTTTTCTCAGATCTAAAAGTGTGCGGGTGTGAGTCTGAATGAGCTCATGGTCTTTGATCAAACGGTGTGTGTGTGGGAGACTGACTGGGCTCCTGATCTCTGATCTAACATTGTGTGTGTGAGCGTCTGAATGAGTTCCTGGTCTCTGATCTAACATTGTGTGTGTGGGAGTCTGAATGAGCTCCTGGTCTCTGATCTAACAGTGTGTGTGTGGGAGTCTGAATGAGCTCCTGGTCTCTGATCTAACAGTGTGTGTGTGTGAGAGTCTGAATGAGCTCCTGGTCTCTGATTTAACAGTGTGTGTGTGTGAGAGTCTGACTGAGCCCCTGGTGTCTGATCTAACAGTGTGTGTGGAATCTGAATGGGCTCATGGTCTCTGATCTAACAGTGTGTGTGTGAGAGTTTGAATGATCTCCTGGTCTCTGATCTAACAGTGTGTGTGTGAGAGTCTGAATGGGCTTCTGGTCTCTGATCTAACAGTGTGTGTGTGGGAGTTTGAATGATCTCCTGGTCTCTGATCTAACAGTGTGTGTGTGAGAGTTTGAATGATCTCCTGGTCTCTGATCTAACAGTGTGTGTGTGAGAGTCTGAATGAGCTCCTGGTCTCTGATCTAACAGTGTGTGTGTGGGAGTCTGAATGAGCCCCTGGTGTCTGATCTAACAGTGTGTGTGTGGGAGCCTGAATGGGCTCCTGGTCTCTGATCTATCTGTGTGTGTGTGAGAATCTGAATGATCTCCTGGTCTCTGGTCTAACAGTGTGTGTGTGGGAGTCTGAATGGTCTCCTGGTCTCTGATCTATCAGTGTGTGTGCGAGAGTCTGAATGAGCTCCTTGTCTCTGATCTAACAGTGTGTGTGGGAGCCTGAATGAGCCCCTGGTGTCTGATCTAACAGTGTGTGTGTGGGAGACTGAATGAGCTCCTGGTCTCTGATCTAACAGTGTGTGTGTGGGAGTCTGAATGAGCTCCTGGTCTCTGATCTAACAGTGTGTGTGTGTGAGTCTGAATGAGCTCCTGCTCTCTGATCTAACAGTGTGTGTGTGAGAATCTGAATGGGCTCCTGGTCTCTGATCTAACAGTGTGCGTGTGGGACTCTGAATGGGCTCCTGGTCTCTGATCTAACAGTGTGTGTGTGGGAGTCTAAATGACCTCCTGGTCTCTGATATAACAGTGTGTGTGTGGGAGTCTGAATGAGCTCCTGGTCTCTGATTTAACAGTGTGTGTGTGTGAGTCCGAATGAGCTCCTGGTCTGTGATCTAACAGTGTGTGTGTGGGAGTCTGAATGACCTCCTGGTCCCTGATCTAACAGTGTATGTGAGAGTCTGAATGAGCTCCTGGTCTCTGATCTAGCAGTGTGTGTGTGAGAGTCTGAATGAGCTCCTGATCTCTGATGTAACAGTGTGTGTGTGAGAGTCTGAATGAGCTCCTGGTCTCTGATCTAACAGTGTGTGTGTGTGAGTCTGAATGGGCTCCTGGTCTCTGATGTAACAGTGTGTGTGTGGGAGTGTGAATGAGCTCCTGGTCTCTGATCTAACAGTGTGTGTGTGGGAGTCTGAATGTGCTCCTGGTCTCAGATCTAACAGTGTGTGTTTGGGAGTCTAAATGGGCTCCTGGTCTCTGATCTAACAGTGTGTGTGTGGGAGTCTGAATGAGCTCCTGGTCTCTGATCTAACAGTTAGTGTGTGAGAGGCTGAATGGCCTCTCGGCTTCTGATCTAACAGTTTGTGTGTGGGAGTCTGAATGTGCTCCTTGTGTCTGATCTAACAGTGTGTGTGTGGGAGTCTGAATGAGCTCCTGGTCTCTGGTCCAACAGTAGTTGTGTGAGAGTCTGACTGAGCCCCTTGTCTCTGATCTAACAGTGTGTGTGTGAGATTCTGAATGAGCTCCCGGTTTCTGAACTAACAGTGTGTGTGTGGGAGTCTGAATGTGCTCCTGGTCTCTGATCTAACAGTGTGTGTGTGGGAGTCTGAATGGGCTCCTGGTCTCTGATCTAACAGTGTGTGTGTGGGAGTATGAATGAGCTCCTGGTCTCTGATCTAACAGTGTGTGTGTGAGAGTCTGAATGGGCTCCTGGTCTCTGATCTAACAGTGCGTGTGTGGGATTCTGAATGGGCTCCTGGTCTCTGATCAAACACTGTGTGTGTGGGAGTCTGAATGGGCTCCTGGTCTCTGATCTGACAGTGTGTGTGTGCGAGTCTGAATGAGCTCCTGGTCTCTGATTTAACAGTGTGTGTGAGTGTCTAAATGGGCTCCTGGTCTCTGATCTAACAGTGCGTGTGTGGGAGGCTGAATGATCTGCTCGTCTCTGATCTAACAGTGTGTGTGTGTGTGTGTGTGTGAGAGTCTGAATGGGCTCCTGGTCTCTGATCTAAAAATATATATATGTGGGAGTCTGAATGAGCTCCTGGTCTCTGGTCTAACAGTGTGTGTGTGGGAGTCTGAATGAGCTCCTGGTCTCTGATCTAACAGTGTATGTGTGGGAGTCTGAATGAGCTCCTGGTCTCTGATCTAACAGTGTGTGTGTGGGAGTCTTAATGAGCTCCTGGTCTCTGATCTATCAGTGTGTGTGTGGGAGTCTGAGTGAGCGCCTGGTCTCCGATTTAACAGTGTGTGTTTGGGAGTCTGAATGAGCTCCTGGTCTCTGATCTAACAGTGTGTGTGTGTGAGTCTGAATGAGCTCCTGGTCTCTGATCTATCAGTGTGTGTGTGGGAGTCTGAATGGGCTCCTGGTCTCTGATCTAACAGTGTGTGTGTGTGAGTCTGAATGAGCTCCTGGTCTCTGATATATGACTGTGTGTGTGTGAGTCTGAATGAGCTCCTGGTCTGTGATCTAAAAGTGTGTGTGTGAGAGTCTGAATGAGCTCCTGGTCTCTGATCTAACAGTGTGTGTGTGGGAGTCTGAATGAGCTCCTGGCCTCTGACCTAACAGTTTGTGTGTGAGAGTCTGAATGAGCTCCTGGTATCTAATCTAACAGTGTGTGTTTGGGAGTCTGAATGAGCTCCTGCTCTCTGATTTAACAGTATGTGTGTGAGATTCTGAATGAGCTCCTGGTCTCTGATCTAACAGTGTGTGTGTGGGAGTCTGAATGAGCTCCTGGTCTCTGATCTAACAGTGTGTGTGTGTGAGAGTCTGAATGAGCTCCTGGTCTCTGATTTAACAGTGTGTGTGTGTGAGAGTCTGACTGAGCCCCTGGTGTCTGATCTAACAGTGTGTGTGGAATCTGAATGGGCTCATGGTCTCTGATCTAACAGTGTGTGTGTGAGAGTTTGAATGATCTCCTGGTCTCTGATCTAACAGTGTGTGTGTGAGAGTCTGAATGGGCTTCTGGTCTCTGATCTAACAGTGTGTGTGTGGGAGTTTGAATGATCTCCTGGTCTCTGATCTAACAGTGTGTGTGTGAGAGTTTGAATGATCTCCTGGTCTCTGATCTAACAGTGTGTGTGTGAGAGTCTGAATGAGCTCCTGGTCTCTGATCTAACAGTGTGTGTGTGGGAGTCTGAATGAGCCCCTGGTGTCTGATCTAACAGTGTGTGTGTGGGAGTCTGAATGGGCTCCTGGTCTCTGATCTATCTGTGTGTGTGTGAGAATCTGAATGATCTCCTGGTCTCTGGTCTAACAGTGTGTGTGTGGGAGTCTGAATGGTCTCCTGGTCTCTGATCTATCAGTGTGTGTGCGAGAGTCTGAATGAGCTCCTTGTCTCTGATCTAACAGTGTGTGTGGGAGCCTGAATGAGCCCCTGGTGTCTGATCTAACAGTGTGTGTGTGGGAGACTGAATGAGCTCCTGGTCTCTGATCTAACAGTGTGTGTGTGGGAGTCTGAATGAGCTCCTGGTCTCTGATCTAACAGTGTGTGTGTGTGAGTCTGAATGAGCTCCTGCTCTCTGATCTAACAGTGTGTGTGTGAGAATCTGAATGGGCTCCTGGTCTCTGATCTAACAGTGTGCGTGTGGGACTCTGAATGGGCTCCTGGTCTCTGATCTAACAGTGTGTGTGTGGGAGTCTAAATGACCTCCTGGTCTCTGATATAACAGTGTGTGTGTGGGAGTCTGAATGAGCTCCTGGTCTCTGATTTAACAGTGTGTGTGTGTGAGTCCGAATGAGCTCCTGGTCTGTGATCTAACAGTGTGTGTGTGGGAGTCTGAATGACCTCCTGGTCCCTGATCTAACAGTGTATGTGAGAGTCTGAATGAGCTCCTGGTCTCTGATCTAGCAGTGTGTGTGTGAGAGTCTGAATGAGCTCCTGATCTCTGATGTAACAGTGTGTGTGTGAGAGTCTGAATGAGCTCCTGGTCTCTGATCTAACAGTGTGTGTGTGTGAGTCTGAATGGGCTCCTGGTCTCTGATGTAACAGTGTGTGTGTGGGAGTGTGAATGAGCTCCTGGTCTCTGATCTAACAGTGTGTGTGTGGGAGTCTGAATGTGCTCCTGGTCTCAGATCTAACAGTGTGTGTTTGGGAGTCTAAATGGGCTCCTGGTCTCTGATCTAACAGTGTGCGTGTGGGAGTCTGAATGAGCTCCTGGTCTCTGATCTAACAGTTAGTGTGTGAGAGGCTGAATGGCCTCTCGGCTTCTGATCTAACAGTTTGTGTGTGGGAGTCTGAATGTGCTCCTTGTGTCTGATCTAACAGTGTGTGTGTGGGAGTCTGAATGAGCTCCTGGTCTCTGGTCCAACAGTAGTTGTGTGAGAGTCTGACTGAGCCCCTTGTCTCTGATCTAACAGTGTGTGTGTGAGATTCTGAATGAGCTCCCGGTTTCTGAACTAACAGTGTGTGTGTGGGAGTCTGAATGTGCTCCTGGTCTCTGATCTAACAGTGTGTGTGTGGGAGTCTGAATGGGCTCCTGGTCTCTGATCTAACAGTGTGTGTGTGGGAGTATGAATGAGCTCCTGGTCTCTGATCTAACAGTGTGTGTGTGAGAGTCTGAATGGGCTCCTGGTCTCTGATCTAACAGTGCGTGTGTGGGATTCTGAATGGGCTCCTGGTCTCTGATCAAACACTGTGTGTGTGGGAGTCTGAATGGGCTCCTGGTCTCTGATCTGACAGTGTGTGTGTGCGAGTCTGAATGAGCTCCTGGTCTCTGATTTAACAGTGTGTGTGAGTGTCTAAATGGGCTCCTGGTCTCTGATCTAACAGTGCGTGTGTGGGAGTCTGAATGATCTGCTCGTCTCTGATCTAACAGTGTGTGTGTGTGTGTGTGTGTGAGAGTCTGAATGGGCTCCTGGTCTCTGATCTAAAAATATATATATGTGGGAGTCTGAATGAGCTCCTGGTCTCTGGTCTAACAGTGTGTGTGTGGGAGTCTGAATGAGCTCCTGGTCTCTGATCTAACAGTGTATGTGTGGGAGTCTGAATGAGCTCCTGGTCTCTGATCTAACAGTGTGTGTGTGGGAGTCTTAATGAGCTCCTGGTCTCTGATCTATCAGTGTGTGTGTGGGAGTCTGAGTGAGCGCCTGGTCTCCGATTTAACAGTGTGTGTTTGGGAGTCTGAATGAGCTCCTGGTCTCTGATCTAACAGTGTGTGTGTGTGAGTCTGAATGAGCTCCTGGTCTCTGATCTATCAGTGTGTGTGTGGGAGTCTGAATGGGCTCCTGGTCTCTGATCTAACAGTGTGTGTGTGTGAGTCTGAATGAGCTCCTGGTCTCTGATATATGACTGTGTGTGTGTGAGTCTGAATGAGCTCCTGGTCTGTGATCTAAAAGTGTGTGTGTGAGAGTCTGAATGAGCTCCTGGTCTCTGATCTAACAGTGTGTGTGTGGGAGTCTGAATGAGCTCCTGGCCTCTGACCTAACAGTTTGTGTGTGAGAGTCTGAATGAGCTCCTGGTATCTAATCTAACAGTGTGTGTTTGGGAGTCTGAATGAGCTCCTGCTCTCTGATTTAACAGTATGTGTGTGAGATTCTGAATGAGCTCTTGGTCTCTGATCTAACAGTGTGTGTGTATGAGTCCGAATGAGCTCCTGGTCGCTAATCAAACAGTGTGTGTGTGGGAGTCAGAATGAGCTCCTCGTCTCTGATCTAACAGTGTGTGTGTGGGAGCCTGAATGAACTCCTGGTCTCTGATCTAACAGTGTGTGTGTGAGAGTCTGAATGAGCTCCTGGTCTCTGATCTAACAGTGTGTGTGTGGGATTCTGAATGAGCTCCTGGTCTCTGATCTAACAGTGTATGTTTGTGAGTCTGAATGAGCACCTGGTCTCTGATCAAACAGTGTATGTGTGTGAGTCTGTATTTGCTCCTGGTCTCTGATCTATCAGTGTGTGTGTGAGACTTTGAATGAGCTCCTGGTCTCTGATTTCACAGTGTGTGTGTGGGAGTCTGAATGAGCTCCTTGTCTCTGATCTAACAGTGTGTGTGTGGGAGTCTGAATGAGCTCCTGGTCTCTGATCTATGAGTGTGTGAGAATCTGAATGGGCTCCTGTTCTCTGATCTAACAGTGTGTGTGTGGGAGTCTGAATGAACTCCTTGTCTCTGATCTAACAGTGTGTGTGTGCGAGTCTGAATGTGCTCCTGGTCTCTGGTCTAACAGTGTGTGTGTGGGAGTCTGAATGAGCTCCTGGTCTCTGAGCTAACAGTGTGTGTGTGGGAGTCTGAATGATCTCCTGTTCTCTGATGTAACAGTGTGTGTGTGAGAGTCTGAATGGGCTCCTTGTCTCTGATCCAACAGTGCATGTGTGAGAGTCTGAATGAGCTCCTGGTCTCTGATGTAACAGTGTGCGTGTGGGAGTCTGAATGAGCTCCTGGTCTCTGATGTAACAGTGTGTGTGTGGGAGTCTGAATGAGCTCCTGGTCTCTGATATAACAGTGACTGTGTGGGAGTCTAAATGGGCTGCTGGACTCTGATCTAACAGTGTGTGTGTGGGAGTCTGAATGAGCTCCTGGTCTCTGATCTAACAGTGAGTGTGTGAGAGGCTGAATGGGCTCTCGGCTTCTGATATAACAGTTTGTGTGTGGGACTCAGAATGTGCTCCTTGTGTCTGATCTAACAGTGTGTGTGTGGGAGTCTGAATGTGCTCCTGGTCTCTGGTCTAACAGTAGTTGTGTGAGAGTCTGAATGAGCCCCTGGTCTCTGATCTAACAGTGTGTGTGTGAGATTCTGAATG
Source organism: Somniosus microcephalus (assembly GCF_052327205.1). Lineage (NCBI taxonomy): Eukaryota > Metazoa > Chordata > Chondrichthyes > Squaliformes > Somniosidae > Somniosus > Somniosus microcephalus. The sequence continues at coordinate 46,169,702 of NW_028225181.1, read as the reverse complement.
AGCTCCTGGTCTCTGAACTAACAGTGTGTGTGTGGGAGTCTGAATGTGCTCCTGGTCTCTGATCTAACAGTGTGTGTGTGGGAGTCTGAATGGGCTCCTGGTCTCTGATCTAACAGTGTGTGTGTGGGAGTATCAATGAGCTCCTGGTCTCTGATCTAACAGTGTGTGTGTGAGAGTATGAATGGGCTCCTGGTCTCTGATCTAACAGTGTGTGTGTGTGTGTGTGAGAGAGTCTGAGTGGGCTCCTGGTCTCTGATCAAACAATATATATGTGGGAGTCTGAATCGGCTCCTGGTCTCTGATCTAACAGTGCGTGTGTGGGAGTCTGAATGGGCTCCAGGTCTCTGATCTAACACTGTGTGTGTGGGAATCTGAATGGGCTACTGGTCTCTGATCTAACAGTGCGTGTGTGGGAATCTGAATGGGCTCCAGGTCTCTGATCTAACACTGTGTGTGTGGGAGTCTGAATGATCTCCTGGTCTCTGATCTAACAGTGTGTGTGTGTGTGTCTGAGAGTTTGAATGGGCTCCTGGTCTCTGATCTAAAAATATATATATGTGGGATTCTGAATGAGCTCCTGGTCTCTGGTCTATCAGTGTCTGTGTGAGAGTCTGAATGAGCTCCTGGTCTCTGATCAAACACTGAGCATGTGGGAGTCTGAATGAGCTCCTGGTCTCTGATCAAACACTGTGTGTGTGGGAGTCTGAATGAGCTCCTGGTCTCTGATCTAACTGTATGTGTGTGGGAGTCTGAATGGGCTCCTGCTCTCTGATCTAACAGTGTGTGTGTGGGAGTCTGAATGGGCTCCTGGTCTCTGATCTGACAGTGTGTGTGTGGGAGTCTGAATGGGCTCCTGGTCTCTGATCTAACTGTGTGTGTGGGAGTCTGAATGAGCTCCTGGTCTCCGATCTAACTGTGTGTGTGTGGGAGACTGAATGCGCTCCTGGTCTCTGATATAACAGTTTGTGTGTGGGAGTCTGAATGGGCTCCTGGTCTCTGATCTAACAAAGTGTGTGTGAGAGTCTGAATGGGCTCCTGGTCTCTGATCTAACAGTGTGTGTGTGGGAGTCTAAATGACCTCCTGGTCTCTGATATAACAGTGTGTGTGTGGGAGTCTGAATGAGCTCCTGGTCTCTGATTTAACAGTGTGTGTGTGTGAGTCCGAATGAGCTCCTGGTCTGTGATCTAACAGTGTGTGTGTGGGAGTCTGAATGACCTCCTGGTCCGTGATCTAACAGTGTATGTGAGAGTCTGAATGAGCTCCTGGTCTCTGATCTAGCAGTGTGTGTGTGAGAGTCTGAATGAGCTCCTGATCTCTGATGTAACAGTGTGTGTGTGAGAGTCTGAGTGGGCTCCTGGTCTCTGATGTAACAGTGTGTGTGTGGGAGTGTGAATGAGCTCCTGGTCTCTGATCTAACAGTGTGTGTGTGGGAGTCTGAATGTGCTCCTGGTCTCAGATCTAACAGTGTGTGTTTGGGAGTCTAAATGGGCTCCTGGTCTCTGATCTAACAGTGTGTGTGTGGGAGTCTGAATGAGCTCCTGGTCTCTGATCTAACAGTGAGTGTGTGAGAGGCTGAATGGCCTCTCGGCTTCTGATCTAACAGTTTGTGTGTGGGAGTCTGAATGTGCTCCTTGTGTCTGATCTAACAGTGTGCGTGTGGGAATCTGAATGAGCTCCTGGTCTCTGGTCTAACAGTAGTTGTGTGAGAGTCTGACTGAGCCCCTTGTCTCTGATCTAACAGTGTGTGTGTGAGATTCTGAATGAGCTCCCGGTTTCTGAACTAACAGTGTGTGTGTGGGAGTCTGAATCTGCTCCTGGTCTCTGATCTAACAGTGTGTGTGTGGGAGTCTGAATGGGCTCCTGGTCTCTGATCTAACAGTGTGTGTGTGGGAGTATGAATGAGCTCCTGGTCTCTGATCTAACAGTGTGTGTGTGAGAGTCTGAATGGGCTCCTGGTCTCTGATCTAACAGTGCGTGTGTGGGATTCTGAATGGGCTCCTGGTCTCTGATCAAACACTGTGTGTGTGGGAGTCTGAATGGGCTCCTGGTCTCTGATCTGACAGTGTGTGTGTGCGAGTCTGAATGAGCTCCTGGTCTCTGATTTAACAGTGTGTGTGAGTGTATAAATGGGCTCCTGGTCTCTGATCTAACAGTGCGTGTGTGGGAGGCTGAATGATCTGCTCGTCTCTGATCTAACAGTGTGTGTGTGTGTGTGTGTGTGAGAGTCTGAATGGGCTCCTGGTCTCTGATCTAAAAATATATATATGTGGGAGTCTGAATGAGCTCCTGGTCTCTGGTCTAACAGTGTGTGTGTGGGAGTCTGAATGAGCTCCTTGTCTCTGAGCTAACAGTGTATGTGTGGGAGTCTGAATGAGCTCCTGGTCTCTGATCTAACAGTGTGTGTGTGGGAGTCTTAATGAGCTCCTGGTCTCTGATCTATCAGTGTGTGTGTGGGAGTCTGAGTGAGCGCCTGGTCTCCGATTTAACAGTGTGTGTTTGGGAGTCTGAATGAGCTCCTGGTCTCTGATCTAACAGTGTGTGTGTGTGAGTCTGAATGAGCTCCTGGTCTCTGATCTATCAGTGTGTGTGTGGGAGTCTGAATGGGCTCCTGGTCTCTGATCTAACAGTGTGTCTGTGTGTGTCTGAATGAGCTCCTGGTCTCTGATATATGACTGTGTGTGTGTGAGTCTGAATGAGCTCCTGGTCTGTGATCTAAAAGTGTGTGTGTGAGAGTCTGAATGAGCTCCTGGTCTCTGATCTAACAGTGTGTGTGTGGGAGTCTGAATGAGCTCCTGGCCTCTGACCTAACACTTTGTGTGTGAGAGTCTGAATGAGCTCCTGGTATCTAATCTAACAGTGTGTGTTTGGGAGTCTGAATGAGCTCCTGCTCTCTGATTTAACAGTATGTGTGTGAGATTCTGAATGAGCTCTTGGTCTCTGATCTAACAGTGTGTGTGTATGAGTCCGAATGAGCTCCTGGTCGCTAATCAAACAGTGTGTGTGTGGGAGTCAGAATGAGCTCCTCGTCTCTGATCTAACAGTGTGTGTGTGGGAGCCTGAATGAACTCCTGGTCTCTGATCTAACAGTGTGTGTGTGAGAGTCTGAATGAGCTCCTGGTCTCTGATCTAACAGTGTGTGTGTGGGATTCTGAATGAGCTCCTGGTCTCTGATCTAACAGTGTGTGTTTGTGAGTCTGAATGAGCACCTGGTCTCTGATCAAACAGTGTATGTGTGTGAGTCTGTATTTGCTCCTGGTCTCTGATCTATCAGTGTGTGTGTGAGACTTTGAATGAGCTCCTGGTCTCTGATTTCACAGTGTGTGTGTGGGAGTCTGAATGAGCTCCTTGTCTCTGATCTAACAGTGTGTGTGTGGGAGTCTGAATGAGCTCCTGGTCTCTGATCTATGAGTATGTGAGAATCTGAATGGGCTCCTGTTCTCTGATCTAACAGTGTGTGTGTGGGAGTCTGAATGAACTCCTTGTCTCTGATCTAACAGTGTGTGTGTGCGAGTCTGAATGTGCTCCTGGTCTCTGGTCTAACAGTGTGTGTGTGGGAGTCTGAATGAGCTCCTGGTCTCTGAGCTAACAATGTGTGTGTGGGAGTCTGAATGATCTCCTGTTCTCTGATGTAACAGTGTGTGTGTGAGAGTCTGAATGGGCTCCTTGTCTCTGATCCAACAGTGCGTGTGTGAGAGTCTGAATGAGCTCCTGGTCTCTGATGTAACAGTGTGTGTGTGGGAGTCTGATTGAGCTCCTGGTCTCTGATGTAACAGTGTGTGTGTGGGAGTCTGAATGAGCTCCTGGTCTCTGATATAACAGTGACTGTGTGGGAGTCTAAATGGGCTGCTGGACTCTGATCTAACAGTGTGTGTGTGGGAGTCTGAATGAGCTCCTGGTCTCTGATCTAACAGTGAGTGTGTGAGAGGCTGAATGGGCTCTCGGCTTCTGATATAACAGTTTGTGTGTGGGACTCTGAATGTGCTCCTTGTGTCTGATCTAACAGTGTGTGTGTGGGAGTCTGAATGTGCTCCTGGTCTCTGGTCTAACAGTAGTTGTGTGAGAGTCTGAATGAGCCCCTGGTCTCTGATCTAACAGTGTGTGTGTGAGATTCTGAATGAGCTCCTGGTCTCTGAACTAACAGTGTGTGTGTGGGAGTCTGAATGTGCTCCTGGTCTCTGATCTAACAGTGTGTGTGTGGGAGTCTGAATGGGCTCCTGGTCTCTGATCTAACAGTGTGTGTGTGGGAGTATCAATGAGCTCTTGGTCTCTGATCTAACAGTGTGTGTGTGAGAGTATGAATGGGCTCCTGGTCTCTGATCTAACAGTGTGTGTGTGTGTGTGTGAGAGAGTCTGAGTGGGCTCCTGGTCTCTGATCAAACAATATATATATGGGAGTCTGAATCGGCTCCTGGTCTCTGATCTAACAGTGCGTGTGTGGGAGTCTGAATGGGCTCCAGGTCTCTGATCTAACACTGTGTGTGTGGGAATCTGAATGGGCTACTGGTCTCTGATCTAACAGTGCGTGTGTGGGAATCTGAATGGGCTCCAATTGTCTGATCTAACACTGTGTGTGTGGGAGTCTGAATGATCTCCTGGTCTCTGATCTAACAGTGTGTGTGTGTGTGTCTGAGAGTTTGAATGGGCTCCTGGTCTCTGATCTAAAAATATATATATGTGGGATTCTGAATGAGCTCCTGGTCTCTGGTCTATCAGTGTCTGTGTGAGAGTCTGAATGAGCTCCTGGTCTCTGATCAAACACTGAGCATGTGGGAGTCTGAATGAGCTCCTGGTCTCTGATCAAACACTGTGTGTGTGGGAGTCTGAATGAGCTCCTGGTCTCTGATCTAACTGTATGTGTGTGGGAGTCTGAAGGGGCTCCTGCTCTCTGATCTAACAGTGTGTGTGTGGGAGTCTGAATGATCTCCTGGTCTCTGATCTAACAGTGTGTGTGTGAGAGTTTGAATGATCTCCTGGTCTCTGATCTAACAGTGTGTGTGTGAGAGTCTGAATGAGCTCCTGGTCTCTGATCTAACAGTGTGTGTGTGGGAGTCTGAATGAGCCCCTGGTGTCTGATCTAACAGTGTGTGTGTGGGAGTCTGAATGGGCTCCTGGTCTCTGATCTATCTGTGTGTGTGTGAGAATCTGAATGATCTCCTGGTCTCTGGTCTAACAGTGTGTGTGTGGGAGTCTGAATGGTCTCCTGGTCTCTGATCTATCAGTGTGTGTGCGAGAGTCTGAATGAGCTCCTTGTCTCTGATCTAACAGTGTGTGTGGGAGCCTGAATGAGCCCCTGGTGTCTGATCTAACAGTGTGTGTGTGGGAGACTGAATGAGCTCCTGGTCTCTGATCTAACAGTGTGTGTGTGGGAGTCTGAATGAGCTCCTGGTCTCTGATCTAACAGTGTGTGTGTGTGAGTCTGAATGAGCTCCTGCTCTCTGATCTAACAGTGTGTGTGTGAGAATCTGAATGGGCTCCTGGTCTCTGATCTAACAGTGTGCGTGTGGGACTCTGAATGGGCTCCTGGTCTCTGATCTAACAGTGTGTGTGTGGGAGTCTAAATGACCTCCTGGTCTCTGATATAACAGTGTGTGTGTGGGAGTCTGAATGAGCTCCTGGTCTCTGATTTAACAGTGTGTGTGTGTGAGTCCGAATGAGCTCCTGGTCTGTGATCTAACAGTGTGTGTGTGGGAGTCTGAATGACCTCCTGGTCCCTGATCTAACAGTGTATGTGAGAGTCTGAATGAGCTCCTGGTCTCTGATCTAGCAGTGTGTGTGTGAGAGTCTGAATGAGCTCCTGATCTCTGATGTAACAGTGTGTGTGTGAGAGTCTGAATGAGCTCCTGGTCTCTGATCTAACAGTGTGTGTGTGTGAGTCTGAATGGGCTCCTGGTCTCTGATGTAACAGTGTGTGTGTGGGAGTGTGAATGAGCTCCTGGTCTCTGATCTAACAGTGTGTGTGTGGGAGTCTGAATGTGCTCCTGGTCTCAGATCTAACAGTGTGTGTTTGGGAGTCTAAATGGGCTCCTGGTCTCTGATCTAACAGTGTGTGTGTGGGAGTCTGAATGAGCTCCTGGTCTCTGATCTAACAGTTAGTGTGTGAGAGGCTGAATGGCCTCTCGGCTTCTGATCTAACAGTTTGTGTGTGGGAGTCTGAATGTGCTCCTTATGTCTGATCTAACAGTGTGTGTGTGGGAGTCTGAATGAGCTCCTGGTCTCTGGTCCAACAGTAGTTGTGTGAGAGTCTGACTGAGCCCCTTGTCTCTGATCTAACAGTGTGTGTGTGAGATTCTGAATGAGCTCCCGGTTTCTGAACTAACAGTGTGTGTGTGGGAGTCTGAATGTGCTCCTGGTCTCTGATCTAACAGTGTGTGTGTGGGAGTCTGAATGGGCTCCTGGTCTCTGATCTAACAGTGTGTGTGTGGGAGTATGAATGAGCTCCTGGTCTCTGATCTAACAGTGTGTGTGTGAGAGTCTGAATGGGCTCCTGGTCTCTGATCTAACAGTGCGTGTGTGGGATTCTGAATGGGCTCCTGGTCTCTGATCAAACACTGTGTGTGTGGGAGTCTGAATGGGCTCCTGGTCTCTGATCTGACAGTGTGTGTGTGCGAGTCTGAATGAGCTCCTGGTCTCTGATTTAACAGTGTGTGTGAGTGTCTAAATGGGCTCCTGGTCTCTGATCTAACAGTGCGTGTGTGGGAGGCTGAATGATCTGCTCGTCTCTGATCTAACAGTGTGTGTGTGTGTGTGTGTGTGAGAGTCTGAATGGGCTCCTGGTCTCTGATCTAAAAATATATATATGTGGGAGTCTGAATGAGCTCCTGGTCTCTGGTCTAACAGTGTGTGTGTGGGAGTCTGAATGAGCTCCTGGTCTCTGATCTAACAGTGTATGTGTGGGAGTCTGAATGAGCTCCTGGTCTCTGATCTAACAGTGTGTGTGTGGGAGTCTTAATGAGCTCCTGGTCTCTGATCTATCAGTGTGTGTGTGGGAGTCTGAGTGAGCGCCTGGTCTCCGATTTAACAGTGTGTGTTTGGGAGTCTGAATGAGCTCCTGGTCTCTGATCTAACAGTGTGTGTGTGTGAGTCTGAATGAGCTCCTGGTCTCTGATCTATCAGTGTGTGTGTGGGAGTCTGAATGGGCTCCTGGTCTCTGATCTAACAGTGTGTGTGTGTGAGTCTGAATGAGCTCCTGGTCTCTGATATATGACTGTGTGTGTGTGAGTCTGAATGAGCTCCTGGTCTGTGATCTAAAAGTGTTTGTGTGAGAGTCTGAATGAGCTCCTGGTCTCTGATCTAACAGTGTGTGTGTGGGAGTCTGAATGAGCTCCTGGCCTCTGACCTAACAGTTTGTGTGTGAGAGTCTGAATGAGCTCCTGGTATCTAATCTAACAGTGTGTGTTTGGGAGTCTGAATGAGCTCCTGCTCTCTGATTTAACAGTATGTGTGTGAGATTCTGAATGAGCTCTTGGTCTCTGATCTAACAGTGTGTGTGTATGAGTCCGAATGAGCTCCTGGTCGCTAATCAAACAATGTGTGTGTGGGAGTCAGAATGAGCTCCTCGTCTCTGATCTAACAGTGTGTGTGTGGGAGCCTGAATGAACTCCTGGTCTCTGATCTAACAGTGTGTGTGTGAGAGTCTGAATGAGCTCCTGGTCTCTGATCTAACAGTGTGTGTGTGGGATTCTGAATGAGCTCCTGGTCTCTGATCTAACAGTGTATGTTTGTGAGTCTGAATGAGCACCTGGTCTCTGATCAAACAGTGTATGTGTGTGAGTCTGTATTTGCTCCTGGTCTCTGATCTATCAGTGTGTGTGTGAGACTTTGAATGAGCTCCTGGTCTCTGATTTCACAGTGTGTGTGTGGGAGTCTGAATGAGCTCCTTGTCTCTGATCTAACAGTGTGTGTGTGGGAGTCTGAATGAGCTCCTGGTCTCTGATCTATGAGTGTGTGAGAATCTGAATGGGCTCCTGTTCTCTGATCTAACAGTGTGTGTGTGGGAGTCTGAATGAACTCCTTGTCTCTGATCTAACAGTGTGTGTGTGCGAGTCTGAATGTGCTCCTGGTCTCTGGTCTAACAGTGTGTGTGTGGGAGTCTGAATGATCTCCTGTTCTCTGATGTAACAGTGTGTGTGTGAGAGTCTGAATGGGCTCCTTGTCTCTGATCCAACAGTGCATGTGTGAGAGTCTGAATGAGCTCCTGGTCTCTGATGTAACAGTGTGCGTGTGGGAGTCTGAATGAGCTCCTGGTCTCTGATGTAACAGTGTGTGTGTGGGAGTCTGAATGAGCTCCTGGTCTCTGATATAACAGTGACTGTGTGGGAGTCTAAATGGGCTGCTGGACTCTGATCTAACAGTGTGTGTGTGGGAGTCTGAATGAGCTCCTGGTCTCTGATCTAACAGTGAGTGTGTGAGAGGCTGAATGGGCTCTCGGCTTCTGATATAACAGTTTGTGTGTGGGACTCAGAATGTGCTCCTTGTGTCTGATCTAACAGTGTGTGTGTGGGAGTCTGAATGTGCTCCTGGTCTCTGGTCTAACAGTAGTTGTGTGAGAGTCTGAATGAGCCCCTGGTCTCTGATCTAACAGTGTGTGTGTGAGATTCTGAATGAGCTCCTGGTCTCTGAACTAACAGTGTGTGTGTGGGAGTCTGAATGTGCTCCTGGTCTCTGATCTAACAGTGTGTGTGTGGGAGTCTGAATGGGCTCCTGGTCTCTGATCTAACAGTGTGTGTGTGGGAGTATCAATGAGCTCCTGGTCTCTGATCTAACAGTGTGTGTGTGAGAGTATGAATGGGCTCCTGGTCTCTGATCTAACAGTGTGTGTGTGTGTGTGTGAGAGAGTCTGAGTGGGCTCCTGGTCTCTGATCAAACAATATATATGTGGGAGTCTGAATCGGCTCCTGGTCTCTGATCTAACAGTGCGTGTGTGGGAGTCTGAATGGGCTCCAGGTCTCTGATCTAACACTGTGTGTGTGGGAATCTGAATGGGCTACTGGTCTCTGATCTAACAGTGCGTGTGTGGGAATCTGAATGGGCTCCAGGTCTCTGATCTAACACTGTGTGTGTGGGAGTCTGAATGATCTCCTGGTCTCTGATCTAACAGTGTGTGTGTGTGTGTCTGAGAGTTTGAATGGGCTCCTGGTCTCTGATCTAAAAATATATATATGTGGGATTCTGAATGAGCTCCTGGTCTCTGGTCTATCAGTGTCTGTGTGAGAGTCTGAATGAGCTCCTGGTCTCTGATCAAACACTGAGCATGTGGGAGTCTGAATGAGCTCCTGGTCTCTGATCAAACACTGTGTGTGTGGGAGTCTGAATGAGCTCCTGGTCTCTGATCTAACTGTATGTGTGTGGGAGTCTGAATGGGCTCCTGCTCTCTGATCTAACAGTGTGTGTGTGGGAGTCTGAATGGGCTCCTGGTCTCTGATCTGACAGTGTGTGTGTGGGAGTCTGAATGGGCTCCTGGTCTCTGATCTAACTGTGTGTGTGGGAGTCTGAATGAGCTCCTGGTCTCCGATCTAACTGTGTGTGTGTGGGAGACTGAATGCGCTCCTGGTCTCTGATATAACAGTTTGTGTGTGGGAGTCTGAATGGGCTCCTGGTCTCTGATCTAACAGTGTGTGTGTGGGAGTATCAATGAGCTCCTGGTCTCTGATCTAACAGTGTGTGTGTGAGAGTATGAATGGGCTCCTGGTCTCTGATCTAACAGTGTGTGTGTGTGAGTCTGAATGAGCTCCTGGTCTCTGATATATGACTGTGTGTGTGTGAGTCTGAATGAGCTCCTGGTCTGTGATCTAAAAGTGTTTGTGTGAGAGTCTGAATGAGCTCCTGGTCTCTGATCTAACAGTGTGTGTGTGGGAGTCTGAATGAGCTCCTGGCCTCTGACCTAACAGTTTGTGTGTGAGAGTCTGAATGAGCTCCTGGTATCTAATCTAACAGTGTGTGTTTGGGAGTCTGAATGAGCTCCTGCTCTCTGATTTAACAGTATGTGTGTGAGATTCTGAATGAGCTCTTGGTCTCTGATCTAACAGTGTGTGTGTATGAGTCCGAATGAGCTCCTGGTCGCTAATCAAACAGTGTGTGTGTGGGAGTCAGAATGAGCTCCTCGTCTCTGATCTAACAGTGTGTGTGTGGGAGCCTGAATGAACTCCTGGTCTCTGATCTAACAGTGTGTGTGTGAGAGTCTGAATGAGCTCCTGGTCTCTGATCTAACAGTGTGTGTGTGGGATTCTGAATGAGCTCCTGGTCTCTGATCTAACAGTGTATGTTTGTGAGTCTGAATGAGCACCTGGTCTCTGATCAAACAGTGTATGTGTGTGAGTCTGTATTTGCTCCTGGTCTCTGATCTATCAGTGTGTGTGTGAGACTTTGAATGAGCTCCTGGTCTCTGATTTCACAGTGTGTGTGTGGGAGTCTGAATGAGCTCCTTGTCTCTGATCTAACAGTGTGTGTGTGGGAGTCTGAATGAGCTCCTGGTCTCTGATCTATGAGTGTGTGAGAATCTGAATGGGCTCCTGTTCTCTGATCTAACAGTGTGTGTGTGGGAGTCTGAATGAACTCCTTGTCTCTGATCTAACAGTGTGTGTGTGCGAGTCTGAATGTGCTCCTGGTCTCTGGTCTAACAGTGTGTGTGTGGGAGTCTGAATGAGCTCCTGGTCTCTGAGCTAACAGTGTGTGTGTGGGAGTCTGAATGATCTCCTGTTCTCTGATGTAACAGTGTGTGTGTGAGAGTCTGAATGGGCTCCTTGTCTCTGATCCAACAGTGCATGTGTGAGAGTCTGAATGAGCTCCTGGTCTCTGATGTAACAGTGTGCGTGTGGGAGTCTGAATGAGCTCCTGGTCTCTGATGTAACAGTGTGTGTGTGGGAGTCTGAATGAGCTCCTGGTCTCTGATATAACAGTGACTGTGTGGGAGTCTAAATGGGCTGCTGGACTCTGATCTAACAGTGTGTGTGTGGGAGTCTGAATGAGCTCCTGGTCTCTGATCTAACAGTGAGTGTGTGAGAGGCTGAATGGGCTCTCGGCTTCTGATATAACAGTTTGTGTGTGGGACTCAGAATGTGCTCCTTGTGTCTGATCTAACAGTGTGTGTGTGGGAGTCTGAATGTGCTCCTGGTCTCTGGTCTAACAGTAGTTGTGTGAGAGTCTGAATGAGCCCCTGGTCTCTGATCTAACAGTGTGTGTGTGAGATTCTGAATGAGCTCCTGGTCTCTGAACTAACAGTGTGTGTGTGGGAGTCTGAATGTGCTCCTGGTCTCTGATCTAACAGTGTGTGTGTGGGAGTCTGAATGGGCTCCTGGTCTCTGATCTAACAGTGTGTGTGTGGGAGTATCAATGAGCTCCTGGTCTCTGATCTAACAGTGTGTGTGTGAGAGTATGAATGGGCTCCTGGTCTCTGATCTAACAGTGTGTGTGTGTGTGTGTGAGAGAGTCTGAGTGGGCTCCTGGTCTCTGATCAAACAATATATATGTGGGAGTCTGAATCGGCTCCTGGTCTCTGATCTAACAGTGCGTGTGTGGGAGTCTGAATGGGCTCCAGGTCTCTGATCTAACACTGTGTGTGTGGGAATCTGAATGGGCTACTGGTCTCTGATCTAACAGTGCGTGTGTGGGAATCTGAATGGGCTCCAGGTCTCTGATCTAACACTGTGTGTGTGGGAGTCTGAATGATCTCCTGGTCTCTGATCTAACAGTGTGTGTGTGTGTGTCTGAGAGTTTGAATGGGCTCCTGGTCTCTGATCTAAAAATATATATATGTGGGATTCTGAATGAGCTCCTGGTCTCTGGTCTATCAGTGTCTGTGTGAGAGTCTGAATGAGCTCCTGGTCTCTGATCAAACACTGAGCATGTGGGAGTCTGAATGAGCTCCTGGTCTCTGATCAAACACTGTGTGTGTGGGAGTCTGAATGAGCTCCTGGTCTCTGATCTAACTGTATGTGTGTGGGAGTCTGAATGGGCTCCTGCTCTCTGATCTAACAGTGTGTGTGTGGGAGTCTGAATGGGCTCCTGGTCTCTGATCTGACAGTGTGTGTGTGGGAGTCTGAATGGGCTCCTGGTCTCTGATCTAACTGTGTGTGTGGGAGTCTGAATGAGCTCCTGGTCTCCGATCTAACTGTGTGTGTGTGGGAGACTGAATGCGCTCCTGGTCTCTGATATAACAGTTTGTGTGTGGGAGTCTGAATGGGCTCCTGGTCTCTGATCTAACAAAGTGTGTGTGAGAGTCTGAATGGGCTCCTGGTCTCTGATCTAACAGTGTGTGTGTGGGAGTCTAAATGACCTCCTGGTCTCTGATATAACAGTGTGTGTGTGGGAGTCTGAATGAGCTCCTGGTCTCTGATTTAACAGTGTGTGTGTGTGAGTCCGAATGAGCTCCTGGTCTGTGATCTAACAGTGTGTGTGTGGGAGTCTGAATGACCTCCTGGTCCCTGATCTAACAGTGTATGTGAGAGTCTGAATGAGCTCCTGGTCTCTGATCTAGCAGTGTGTGTGTGAGAGTCTGAATGAGCTCCTGATCTCTGATGTAACAGTGTGTGTGTGAGAGTCTGAATGAGCTCCTGGTCTCTGATCTAACAGTGTGTGTGTGTGAGTCTGAGTGGGCTCCTGGTCTCTGATGTAACAGTGTGTGTGTGGGAGTGTGAATGAGCTCCTGGTCTCTGATCTAACAGTGTGTGTGTGGGAGTCTGAATGTGCTCCTGGTCTCAGATCTAACAGTGTGTGTTTGGGAGTCTAAATGGGCTCCTGGTCTCTGATCTAACAGTGTGTGTGTGGGAGTCTGAATGAGCTCCTGGTCTCTGATCTAACAGTGAGTGTGTGAGAGGCTGAATGGCCTCTCGGCTTCTGATCTAACAGTTTGTGTGTGGGAGTCTGAATGTGCTCCTTGTGTCTGATCTAACAGTGTGCGTGTGGGAATCTGAATGAGCTCCTGGTCTCTGGTCTAACAGTAGTTGTGTGAGAGTCTGACTGAGCCCCTTGTCTCTGATCTAACAGTGTGTGTGTGAGATTCTGAATGAGCTCCCGGTTTCTGAACTAACAGTGTGTGTGTGGGAGTCTGAATCTGCTCCTGGTCTCTGATCTAACAGTGTGTGTGTGGGAGTCTGAATGGGCTCCTGGTCTCTGATCTAACAGTGTGTGTGTGGGAGTATGAATGAGCTCCTGGTCTCTGATCTAACAGTGTGTGTGTGAGAGTCTGAATGGGCTCCTGGTCTCTGATCTAACAGTGCGTGTGTGGGATTCTGAATGGGCTCCTGGTCTCTGATCAAACACTGTGTGTGTGGGAGTCTGAATGGGCTCCTGGTCTCTGATCTGACAGTGTGTGTGTGCGAGTCTGAATGAGCTCCTGGTCTCTGATTTAACAGTGTGTGTGAGTGTATAAATGGGCTCCTGGTCTCTGATCTAACAGTGCGTGTGTGGGAGGCTGAATGATCTGCTCGTCTCTGATCTAACAGTGTGTGTGTGTGTGTGTGTGTGAGAGTCTGAATGGGCTCCTGGTCTCTGATCTAAAAATATATATATGTGGGAGTCTGAATGAGCTCCTGGTCTCTGGTCTAACAGTGTGTGTGTGGGAGTCTGAATGAGCTCCTTGTCTCTGAGCTAACAGTGTATGTGTGGGAGTCTGAATGAGCTCCTGGTCTCTGATCTAACAGTGTGTGTGTGGGAGTCTTAATGAGCTCCTGGTCTCTGATCTATCAGTGTGTGTGTGGGAGTCTGAGTGAGCGCCTGGTCTCCGATTTAACAGTGTGTGTTTGGGAGTCTGAATGAGCTCCTGGTCTCTGATCTAACAGTGTGTGTGTGTGAGTCTGAATGAGCTCCTGGTCTCTGATCTATCAGTGTGTGTGTGGGAGTCTGAATGGGCTCCTGGTCTCTGATCTAACAGTGTGTCTGTGTGAGTCTGAATGAGCTCCTGGTCTCTGATATATGACTGTGTGTGTGTGAGTCTGAATGAGCTCCTGGTCTGTGATCTAAAAGTGTGTGTGTGAGAGTCTGAATGAGCTCCTGGTCTCTGATCTAACAGTGTGTGTGTGGGAGTCTGAATGAGCTCCTGGCCTCTGACCTAACACTTTGTGTGTGAGAGTCTGAATGAGCTCCTGGTATCTAATCTAACAGTGTGTGTTTGGGAGTCTGAATGAGCTCCTGCTCTCTGATTTAACAGTATGTGTGTGAGATTCTGAATGAGCTCTTGGTCTCTGATCTAACAGTGTGTGTGTATGAGTCCGAATGAGCTCCTGGTCGCTAATCAAACAGTGTGTGTGTGGGAGTCAGAATGAGCTCCTCGTCTCTGATCTAACAGTGTGTGTGTGGGAGCCTGAATGAACTCCTGGTCTCTGATCTAACAGTGTGTGTGTGAGAGTCTGAATGAGCTCCTGGTCTCTGATCTAACAGTGTGTGTGTGGGATTCTGAATGAGCTCCTGGTCTCTGATCTAACAGTGTGTGTTTGTGAGTCTGAATGAGCTCCTGGTCTCTGATCAAACAGTGTATGTGTGTGAGTCTGTATTTGCTCCTGGTCTCTGATCTATCAGTGTGTGTGTGAGACTTTGAATGAGCTCCTGGTCTCTGATTTCACAGTGTGTGTGTGGGAGTCTGAATGAGCTCCTTGTCTCTGATCTAACAGTGTGTGTGTGGGAGTCTGAATGAGCTCCTGGTCTCTGATCTATGAGTATGTGAGAATCTGAATGGGCTCCTGTTCTCTGATCTAACAGTGTGTGTGTGGGAGTCTGAATGAACTCCTTGTCTCTGATCTAACAGTGTGTGTGTGCGAGTCTGAATGTGCTCCTGGTCTCTGGTCTAACAGTGTGTGTGTGGGAGTCTGAATGAGCTCCTGGTCTCTGAGCTAACAGTGTGTGTGTGGGAGTCTGAATGATCTCCTGTTCTCTGATGTAACAGTGTGTGTGTGAGAGTCTGAATGGGCTCCTTGTCTCTGATCCAACAGTGCGTGTGTGAGAGTCTGAATGAGCTCCTGGTCTCTGATGTAACAGTGTGTGTGTGGGAGTCTGATTGAGCTCCTGGTCTCTGATGTAACAGTGTGTGTGTGGGAGTCTGAATGAGCTCCTGGTCTCTGATATAACAGTGACTGTGTGGGAGTCTAAATGGGCTGCTGGACTCTGATCTAACAGTGTGTGTGTGGGAGTCTGAATGAGCTCCTGGTCTCTGATCTAACAGTGAGTGTGTGAGAGGCTGAATGGGCTCTCGGCTTCTGATATAACAGTTTGTGTGTGGGACTCTGAATGTGCTCCTTGTGTCTGATCTAACAGTGTGTGTGTGGGAGTCTGAATGTGCTCCTGGTCTCTGGTCTAACAGTAGTTGTGTGAGAGTCTGAATGAGCCCCTGGTCTCTGATCTAACAGTGTGTGTGTGAGATTCTGAATGAGCTCCTGGTCTCTGAACTAACAGTGTGTGTGTGGGAGTCTGAATGTGCTCCTGGTCTCTGATCTAACAGTGTGTGTGTGGGAGTCTGAATGGGCTCCTGGTCTCTGATCTAACAGTGTGTGTGTGGGAGTATCAATGAGCTCTTGGTCTCTGATCTAACAGTGTGTGTGTGAGAGTATGAATGGGCTCCTGGTCTCTGATCTAACAGTGTGTGTGTGTGTGTGTGTGAGAGAGTCTGAGTGGGCTCCTGGTCTCTGATCAAACAATATATATATGGGAGTCTGAATCGGCTCCTGGTCTCTGATCTAACAGTGCATGTGTGGGAGTCTGAATGGGCTCCAGGTCTCTGATCTAACACTGTGTGTGTGGGAATCTGAATGGGCTACTGGTCTCTGATCTAACAGTGCGTGTGTGGGAATCTGAATGGGCTCCAGGTGTCTGATCTAACACTGTGTGTGTGGGAGTCTGAATGATCTCCTGGTCTCTGATCTAACAGTGTGTGTGTGTGTGTCTGAGAGTTTGAATGGGCTCCTGGTCTCTGATCTAAAAATATATATATGTGGGATTCTGAATGAGCTCCTGGTCTCTGGTCTATCAGTGTCTGTGTGAGAGTCTGAATGAGCTCCTGGTCTCTGATCAAACACTGAGCATGTGGGAGTCTGAATGAGCTCCTGGTCTCTGATCAAACACTGTGTGTGTGGGAGTCTGAATGAGCTCCTGGTCTCTGATCTAACTGTATGTGTGTGGGAGTCTGAAGGGGCTCCTGCTCTCTGATCTAACAGTGTGTGTGTGGGAGTCTGAATGGGCTCCTGGTCTCTGATCTGACAGTGTGTGTGTGGGAGTCTGAATGGGCTCCTGGTCTCTGATCTAACTGTGTGTGTGGGAGTCTGAATGAGCTCCTGGTCTCCGATCTAACTGTGTGTGTGTGGGAGACTGAATGCGCTCCTGTTCTCTGATATAACAGTTTGTGTGTGGGAGTCTGAATGGGCTCCTGGTCTCTGATCTAACAAAGTGTGTGTGAGAGTCTGAATGGGCTCCTGGTCTCTGATCTAACAGTGTGTGTGTGGGAGTCTAAATGACCTCCTGGTCTCTGATATAACAGTGTGTGTGTGGGAGTCTGAATGAGCTCCTGGTCTCTGATTTAACAGTGTGTGTGTGTGAGTCCGAATGAGCTCCTGGTCTGTGATCTAACAGTGTGTGTGTGGGAGTCTGAATGACCTCCTGGTCCCTGATCTAACAGTGTATGTGAGAGTCTGAATGAGCTCCTGGTCTCTGATCTAGCAGTGTGTGTGTGAGAGTCTGAATGAGCTCCTGATCTCTGATGTAACAGTGTGTGTGTGAGAGTCTGAATGAGCTCCTGGTCTCTGATCTAACAGTGTGTGTGTGTGAGTCTGAATGGGCTCCTGGTCTCTGATGTAACAGTGTGTGTGTGGGAGTGTGAATGAGCTCCTGGTCTCTGATCTAACAGTGTGTGTGTGGGAGTCTGAATGTGCTCCTGGTCTCAGATCTAACAGTGTGTGTTTGGGAGTCTAAATGGGCTCCTGGTCTCTGATCTAACAGTGTGTGTGTGGGAGTCTGAACGAGCTCCTGGTCTCTGATCTAACAGTGAGTGTGTGAGAGGCTGAATGGCCTCTCGGCTTCTGATCTAACAGTTTGTGTGTGGGAGTCTGAATGTGCTCCTTGTGTCTGATCTAACAGTGTGCGTGTGGGAGTCTGAATGAGCTCCTGGTCTCTGGTCTAACAGTAGTTGTGTGAGAGTCTGACTGAGCCCCTTGTCTCTGATCTAACAGTGTGTGTGTGAGATTCTGAATGAGCTCCCGGTTTCTGAACTAACAGTGTGTGTGTGGGAGTCTGAATGTGCTCCTGGTCTCTGATCTAACAGTGTGTGTGTGGGAGTCTGAATGGGCTCCTGGTCTCTGATCTAACAGTGTGTGTGTGGGAGTATGAATGAGCTCCTGGTCTCTGATCTAACAGTGTGTGTGTGAGAGTCTGAATGGGCTCCTGGTCTCTGATCTAACAGTGCGTGTGTGGGATTCTGAATGGGCTCCTGGTCTCTGATTTAACAGTGTGTGTGAGTGTCTAAATGGGCTCCTGGTCTCTGATCTAACAGTGCGTGTGTGGGAGGCTGAATGATCTGCTCGTCTCTGATCTAACAGTGTGTGTGTGTGTGTGTGTGTGAGAGTCTGAATGGGCTCCTGGTCTCTGATCTAAAAATATATATATGTGGGAGTCTGAATGAGCTCCTGGTCTCTGGTCTAACAGTGTGTGTGTGGGAGTCTGAATGAGCTCCTGGTCTCTGAGCTAACAGTGTATGTGTGGGAGTCTGAATGAGCTCCTGGTCTCTGATCTAACAGTGTGTGTGTGGGAGTCTTAATGAGCTCCTGGTCTCTGATCTATCAGTGTGTGTGTGGGAGTCTGAGTGAGCGCCTGGTCTCCGCTTTAACAGTGTGTGTTTGGGAGTCTGAATGAGCTCCTGGTCTCTGATCTAACAGTGTGTGTGTGTGAGTCTGAATGAGCTCCTGGTCTCTGATCTATCAGTGTGTGTGTGGGAGTCTGAATGGGCTCCTGGTCTCTGATGTAACAGTGTGTGTGTGTGTGAGTCTGAATGAGCTCCTGGTCTCTGATATATGACTGTGTGTGTGTGAGTCTGAATGAGCTCCTGGTCTGTGATCTAAAAGTGTGTGTGTGAGAGTCTGAATGAGCTCCTGGTCTCTGATCAAACACTGTGTGTGTGGGTGTCTGAATGAGCTCCTGGTCTCTGATCTAACTGTATGTGTGTGGGAGTCTGAAGGGGCTCCTGCTCTCTGATCTAACAGTGTGTGTGTGGGAGTCTGAATGGGCTCCTGGTCTCTGATCTGACAGTGTGTGTGTGGGAGTCTGAATGGGCTCCTGGTCTCTGATCTAACTGTGTGTGTGGGAGTCTGAATGAGCTCCTGGTCTCCGATCTAACTGTGTGTGTGTGGGAGACTGAATGCGCTCCTGTTCTCTGATATAACAGTTTGTGTGTGGGAGTCTGAATGGGCTCCTGGTCTCTGATCTAACAAAGTGTGTGTGAGAGTCTGAATGGGCTCCTGGTCTCTGATCTAACAGTGTGTGTGTGGGAGTCTAAATGACCTCCTGGTCTCTGATATAACAGTGTGTGTGTGGGAGTCTGAATGAGCTCCTGGTCTCTGATTTAACAGTGTGTGTGTGTGAGTCCGAATGAGCTCCTGGTCTGTGATCTAACAGTGTGTGTGTGGGAGTCTGAATGACCTCCTGGTCCCTGATCTAACAGTGTATGTGAGAGTCTGAATGAGCTCCTGGTCTCTGATCTAGCAGTGTGTGTGTGAGAGTCTGAATGAGCTCCTGATCTCTGATGTAACAGTGTGTGTGTGAGAGTCTGAATGAGCTCCTGGTCTCTGATCTAACAGTGTGTGTGTGTGAGTCTGAATGGGCTCCTGGTCTCTGATGTAACAGTGTGTGTGTGGGAGTGTGAATGAGCTCCTGGTCTCTGATCTAACAGTGTGTGTGTGGGAGTCTGAATGTGCTCCTGGTCTCAGATCTAACAGTGTGTGTTTGGGAGTCTAAATGGGCTCCTGGTCTCTGATCTAACAGTGTGTGTGTGGGAGTCTGAACGAGCTCCTGGTCTCTGATCTAACAGTGAGTGTGTGAGAGGCTGAATGGCCTCTCGGCTTCTGATCTAACAGTTTGTGTGTGGGAGTCTGAATGTGCTCCTTGTGTCTGATCTAACAGTGTGCGTGTGGGAGTCTGAATGAGCTCCTGGTCTCTGGTCTAACAGTAGTTGTGTGAGAGTCTGACTGAGCCCCTTGTCTCTGATCTAACAGTGTGTGTGTGAGATTCTGAATGAGCTCCCGGTTTCTGAACTAACAGTGTGTGTGTGGGAGTCTGAATGTGCTCCTGGTCTCTGATCTAACAGTGTGTGTGTGGGAGTCTGAATGGGCTCCTGGTCTCTGATCTAACAGTGTGTGTGTGGGAGTATGAATGAGCTCCTGGTCTCTGATCTAACAGTGTGTGTGTGAGAGTCTGAATGGGCTCCTGGTCTCTGATCTAACAGTGCGTGTGTGGGATTCTGAATGGGCTCCTGGTCTCTGATTTAACAGTGTGTGTGAGTGTCTAAATGGGCTCCTGGTCTCTGATCTAACAGTGCGTGTGTGGGAGGCTGAATGATCTGCTCGTCTCTGATCTAACAGTGTGTGTGTATGTGTGTGTGTGAGAGTCTGAATGGGCTCCTGGTCTCTGATCTAAAAATATATATATGTGGGAGTCTGAATGAGCTCCTGGTCTCTGGTCTAACAGTGTGTGTGTGGGAGTCTGAATGAGCTCCTGGTCTCTGAGCTAACAGTGTATGTGTGGGAGTCTGAATGAGCTCCTGGTCTCTGATCTAACAGTGTGTGTGTGGGAGTCTTAATGAGCTCCTGGTCTCTGATCTATCAGTGTGTGTGTGGGAGTCTGAGTGAGCGCCTGGTCTCCGCTTTAACAGTGTGTGTTTGGGAGTCTGAATGAGCTCCTGGTCTCTGATCTAACAGTGTGTGTGTGTGAGTCTGAATGAGCTCCTGGTCTCTGATCTATCAGTGTGTGTGTGGGAGTCTGAATGGGCTCCTGGTCTCTGATGTAACAGTGTGTGTGTGTGTGAGTCTGAATGAGCTCCTGGTCTCTGATATATGACTGTGTGTGTGTGAGTCTGAATGAGCTCCTGGTCTGTGATCTAAAAGTGTGTGTGTGAGAGTCTGAATGAGCTCCTGGTCTCTGATCTAACAGTGTGTGTGTGGGAGTCTGAATGAGCTCCTGGCCTCTGACCTAACAGTTTGTGTGTGAGAGTCTGAATGAGCTCCTGGTATCTAATCTAACAGTGTGTGTTTGGGAGTCTGAATGAGCTCCTGCTCTCTGATTTAACAGTATGTGTGTGAGATTCTGAATGAGCTCTTGGTCTCTGATCTAACAGTGTGTGTGTATGAGTCCGAATGAGCTCCTTTTCGCTAATCAAACAGTGTGTGTGTGGGAGTCAGAATGAGCTCCTCGTCTCTGATCTAACAGTGTGTGTGTGGGAGCCTGAATGAACTCCTGGTCTCTGATCTAACAGTGTGTGTGTGAGAGTCTGAATGAGCTCCTGGTCTCTGATCTAACAGTGTGTGTGTGGGATTCTGAATGAGCTCCTGGTCTCTGATCTAACAGTGTGTGTTTGTGAGTCTGAATGAGCACCTGGTCTCTGATCAAACAGTGTATGTGTGTGAGTCTGTATTTGCTCCTGGTCTCTGATCTATCAGTGTGTGTGTGAGACTTTGAATGAGCTCCTGGTCTCTGATTTCACAGTGTGTGTGTGGGAGTCTGAATGAGCTCCTTGTCTCTGATCTAACAGTGTGTGTGTGGGAGTCTGAATGAGCTCCTGGTCTCTGATCTATGAGTATGTGAGAATCTGAATGGGCTCCTGTTCTCTGATCTAACAGTGTGTGTGTGGGAGTCTGAATGAACTCCTTGTCTCTGATCTAACAGTGTGTGTGTGCGAGTCTGAATGTGCTCCTGGTCTCTGGTCTAACAGTGTGTGTGTGGGAGTCTGAATGAGCTCCTGGTCTCTGAGCTAACAGTGTGTGTGTGGGAGTCTGAATGATCTCCTGTTCTCTGATGTAACAGTGTGTGTGTGAGAGTCTGAATGGGCTCCTTGTCTCTGATCCAACAATGCGTGTGTGAGAGTCTGAATGAGCTCCTGGTCTCTGATGTAACAGTGTGTGTGTGGGAGTCTGAATGAGCTCCTGGTCTCTGATGTAACAGTGTGTGTGTGGGAGTCTGAATGAGCTCCTGGTCTCTGATATAACAGTGACTGTGTGGGAGTCTAAATGGGCTGCTGGACTCTGATCTAACAGTGTGTGTGTGGGAGTCTGAATGAGCTCCTGGTCTCTGATCTAACAGTGAGTGTGTGAGAGGCTGAATGGGCTCTCGGCTTCTGATATAACAGTTTGTGTGTGGGACTCTGAATGTGCTCCTTGTGTCTGATCTAACAGTGTGTGTGTGGGAGTCTGAATGTGCTCCTGGTCTCTGGTCTAACAGTAGTTGTGTGAGAGTCTGAATGAGCCCCTGGTCTCTGATCTAACAGTGTGTGTGTGAGATTCTGAATGAGCTCCTGGTCTCTGAACTAACAGTGTGTGTGTGGGAGTCTGAATGTGCTCCTGGTCTCTGATCTAACAGTGTGTGTGTGGGAGTCTGAATGGGCTCCTGGTCTCTGATCTAACAGTGTGTGTGTGGGAGTATCAATGAGCTCCTGGTCTCTGATCTAACAGTGTGTGTGTGAGAGTATGAATGGGCTCCTGGTCTCTGATCTAACAGTGTGTGTGTGTGTGTGTGAGAGAGTCTGAGTGGGCTCCTGGTCTCTGATCAAACAATATATATGTGGGAGTCTGAATCGGCTCCTGGTCTCTGATCTAACAGTGCGTGTGTGGGAGTCTGAATGGGCTCCAGGTCTCTGATCTAACACTGTGTGTGTGGGAATCTGAATGGGCTACTGGTCTCTGATCTAACAGTGCGTGTGTGGGAATCTGAATGGGCTCCAGGTCTCTGATCTAACACTGTGTGTGTGGGAGTCTGAATGATCTCCTGGTCTCTGATCTAACAGTGTGTGTGTGTGTGTCTGAGAGTTTGAATGGGCTCCTGGTCTCTGATCTAAAAATATATATATGTGGGATTCTGAATGAGCTCCTGGTCTCTGGTCTATCAGTGTCTGTGTGAGAGTCTGAATGAGCTCCTGGTCTCTGATCAAACACTGAGCATGTGGGAGTCTGAATGAGCTCCTGGTCTCTGATCAAACACTGTGTGTGTGGGAGTCTGAATGAGCTCCTGGTCTCTGATCTAACTGTATGTGTGTGGGAGTCTGAATGGGCTCCTGCTCTCTGATCTAACAGTGTGTGTGTGGGAGTCTGAATGGGCTCCTGGTCTCTGATCTGACAGTGTGTGTGTGGGAGTCTGAATGGGCTCCTGGTCTCTGATCTAACTGTGTGTGTGGGAGTCTGAATGAGCTCCTGGTCTCCGATCTAACTGTGTGTGTGTGGGAGACTGAATGCGCTCCTGGTCTCTGATATAACAGTTTGTGTGTGGGAGTCTGAATGGGCTCCTGGTCTCTGATCTAACAAAGTGTGTGTGAGAGTCTGAATGGGCTCCTGGTCTCTGATCTAACAGTGTGTGTGTGGGAGTCTGAATGAGCTCCTGGTCTCTGATCTAACAGTGTGTGTGTGAGAGTCTGAATGAGCACCTGGTCTCTGATCAAGCAGTGTGTGTGTGTGAGTCTGAATGAGCTCCTGGTCTCTGATCTAACAGTGTGTGTGTGGGACTCTGAATGGGCTCCTGGTCTCTGATGTAACAGTGTGTGTGTGGGAGTCTGAATGACCTCCTGGTCTCTGATCTAACAGTTAGTGTGTGAGAGTCTGAATAGGCTCCTGGTCTCTGATCTAACAGTGTGTGTGTGGGAGTCTAAATAAGCTCCAGGTCTCTGATCTAACAGTGTGTGTGTGGGAGTCAGAATGAACTCCTGGTCTCTGATCTAACAGTGTGTGTGTGAGAGGCTGAATGGGCTCTCGGCTTCTGATCTAACAGTTTGTGTGTGGGAGTCTGAATGAGCTCATGGTGTCTGATCTAACAGTGTGTGTGTGGGAGTCTGAATGAGCTCATGGTCTCTGGTCTAACAGTGGTTGTGTGAGAGTCTGAATGAGCTCCTGGTCTTTGATCTAACTGTGTGTGTGTGTGAGAGTCTGAATGAGCTCCTGGTCTCTGATCTAACAGTGTGTGTGTGGGAGTCTGAATAAGCTCCTGGTCTCTTATCTAACAGTGTGTGTGTGGGAGTCTGAATGGACTCCTGGTCTCTGATCTAACAGTGTGTGTGTGGGAGTCTGAATGAGCTCCTGGTCTCTGATCTAACAGTGTGTGTGTGAGAGTGTGAATTGGCTCCTGGTCTCTGATATAACAGTGCGTGTGTGGGAGTCTGAATGAGCTCCTGGTCTCTGATCTAACAGTGTGTGTGTGGGAGTCTGAATGAGCCTCTGGTGTCTGATCTAACAGTCTGTGTGGGAGTCTGAATGGGCTCCTGGTCTCTGATCTAACAGTGTGTGTGTGGGAGCCTTAATGAGCTCCTGGTCTCTGATCTAACAGTATGTGTGTGAGAGTCTGAATGAACTCCTGGTCTCTGATCTATCAGAGTGTGTGTGGGATTCTGAATGAGTTCCGGGTCTCTGATCTAACAGTTTGTGTGTGAGAGTCTGAATGAGCTCCTGGTCTCTGATCTATCAGTGTGTGTGTGGGAGTCTGAATGAGCTCCTGGTCGCTAATCAAACAGTGTGTGTGTGTGTGAGTCTGAATGAGCTCCTCGTCTCTGATCTATTAGAGTGTGTGTGGGAGTCTGAATGAGCTCCTGGTCTCTGATATAACAGTGTGTGTGTGGGAGTCTGAATGAGATCCTGGTCTTTGATCTATCAGTGTGTGTGAGAGTTTGGATGGGCTCCTGGTCGCTGATCTAACAGTATGTGTATGGGATTCTGAATGAGCTCCTGGTCTCTGATCTAACAGTGTGTGAGTGGGACTCTGAATGAGCTCCTGGCCTCTGATCAAACAGTGTTTGTGTGGGATTCTGAATTGGCTCCTTTTCTCTGATCTAAAAGTGTGCGTGTGTGAGTCTGAATGAGCTCATGGTCTTTGATCAAACAGTGTGTGTGTGGGAGACTGACTGGGCCCCAGATCTCTGATCTAACATTGTGTGTGTGAGCGTCTGAATGAGTTCCTGGTCTCTGATCTAACATTGTGTGTGTGGGAGTCTGAATGAGCTCCTGGTCTCTGATCTAACAGTGTGTGTGTGGGAGTCTGAATGAGCTCCTGGTCTCTGATCTAACAGTGTGTGTGTGTGAGAGTCTGAATGAGCTCCTGGACTCTGATTTAACAGTGTGTGTGTGGGAGTCTGAATGAGCCCCTGGTGTCTGACCTAACAGTGTGTGTGTGAGAGTTTGAATGATCTCCTGGTCTCTGATCTATCAGTGTGTGTGTGGGAGTCTGCGTGAGCTCCTGGTCTCCGATTTAACAGTGTGTGTTTGGGAGTCTGAATGTGCTCCTGGTCTCTGATCTAACAGTGTGTGTGTGTGAGCCTGAATGAGCTCCTGGTCTCTGATCTATCAGTGTGTGTGTGGGAGTCTGAATGGGCTCCTGGTCTCTGATCTAACAGTGTGTGTGTGTGAGTCTGAATGAGCTCCTGGTCTCTGATATATGAGTGTGAGTGTGTGAGTCTGAATGAGCTCCTGGTCTGTGATCTATCAGTGTGTGTGTGAGAGTCTGAATGAGCTCCTGGTCTCTGATCTAACAGTGTTTGTGTGGGAGCCTGAATGAGCTGCTGGCCTCTGACCTAACAGTGTGTGTGTGAGAGTCTGAATGAGCTCCTGGTCTCTGATCTAACAGTGTGTGGGTGGGAGTCGGAATGAGCTCCTGGTATCTGATCTAACAGTGTGTGTGTGGGAGTCTGAATGAGCTCCTGGTATCTAATCTAACAGTGTGTGTGTGGGAGCCTGAATGTGCTCCTGGTCTCTGATCTAACAGTGTGTGTGTGGGAGTCTAAATGGGCTGCTGGACTCTGATCTAACAGTGTGTGTGTGGGAGTCTGAATGAGCTCCTGGTCTCTGATCAAACAGTGAGTGTGTGAGAGGCTGAATGGGCTATCGGCTTCTGATATAACAGTTTGTGTGTGGGAGTCTGAATGTGCTCCTTGTGTCTGATCTAACAGTGTGCGTGTGGGAGTCTGAATGAGCTTCTGTTCTCTGGTCTAACAGTAGTTGTGTGAGAGTCTGAATGAGCCCCTGGTCTCTGATCTATCAGTGTGTGTGCGAGAGTCTGAATGAGCTCCTTGTCTCTGATCTAACAGTGTGTGTGGGAGCCTGAATGAGCCCCTGGTGTCTGATCTAACAGTGTGTGTGTGGGAGACTGAATGAGCTCCTGGTCTCTGATCTAACAGTGTGTGTGTGGGTGTCTGAATGAGCTCCTGGTCTCTGATCTAACAGTGTGTGTGTGAGAGTCTGAATGGACTCCTGGTCTCTGATCTAACAGTGTGTGTGTGGGAGTCTGAATGGGCTCCTGGTATCTGATCTAACAGTGTGTGTGTGGGAGTCTAAATGAGCTCCTGGTCTCTGATCTAACAGTGTGTGCGGGGGAGTCTGAATGAGCTCCTGGTCTCTGATTTAACAGTGTTTGTTTGTGAGTCAGAATGAGCTCCTGGTCTGTGATCTAACAGTGTATGTGAGAGTCTGAATGAGCTCCTGGTCTCTGATCTAGCAGTGTGTGTGTGAGATTCTGAATGAGCTCCTGATCTCTGATGTAACAGTGTGTGTGTGAGAGTCTGAATGAGCTCCTGGTCTCTGATCTAACAGTGTGGGTGTGTGAGTCTGAATGGGCTCCTGGTCTCTGATGTAACAGTGTGTGTGTGGGAGTGTGAATGAGCTCCTGGTCTCTGATCTAACAGTGTGTGTGTGGGAGTCTGAATGTGCTCCTGGTCTCTGATCTAACAGTGTGTGTGTGGGAGTCTGAATGAGCCCCTGGTGTCTGATCTAACAGTGTGTGTGGGAGTCTGAATGGGCTCATGGTCTCTGATCTGACAGTGTGTGTGTGAGAGTTTGAATGACCTCCTGGTCTCTGATCTAACAGTGTGTGTGTGGGAGCCTGAATGGGCTCCTGGTCTCTGATCTATCTGTGTGTGTGTGAGAGTCTGAATGATCTCCTGGTCTCTGATCTAACAGTGTGTGTGTGGGAGTCTGAATGGGCTCCTGGTCTCTGATCTATCAGTGTGTATGCGAGAGTCTGAATGAGCTCCTTGTCTCTGATCTAACAGTGTGTGTGGGAGCCTGAATGAGCCCCTGGTGTCTGATCTAACAGTGTGTGTGTGGGAGACTGAATGAGCTCCTGGTCTCTGATCTAACAGTGTGTGTGTGGGAGTCTGAATGAGCTCCTGGTTTCTGATCTAACAGTTTGTGTGTGGGAGTCTGAATGAGCTCCTGGTCTCTGATCTAACAGTGTGTGTGTGAGAGTCTGAATGTGCTCCTGGTCTCTGATCTAACAGTGTGTGTTTGGGAGTCTGAATGGGCTCCTGGTCTCTGATCTAACAGTGTGTGTGTGGGAGTCAAATTACCTCCTGGTCTCTGATATAACAGTGTGTGTGTGGGAGTCTGAATGAGCTCCTTGTCTCTGATTTAACAGTGTGTGTGTGTGAGTCTGAATGAGCTCCTGGTCTGTGATCTAACAGTGTGTGTGTGGGAGTCTGAATGACCTCCTGGTCCCTGATCTAACAGTGTATGTGAGAGTCTGAATGAGCTCCTGGTCTCTGATCTAGCAGTGTGTGTGTGAGAGTCTGAATGAGCTCCTGATCTCTGATGTAACAGTGTGTGTGTGGGAGTCTGAATGATCTCCTGTTCTCTGATGTAACAGTGTGTGTGTGAGAGTCTGAATGGGCTCCTTGTCTCTGATCCAACAATGCGTGTGTGAGAGTCTGAATGAGCTCCTGGTCTCTGATGTAACAGTGTGTGTGTGGGAGTCTGAATGAGTTCCTGGTCTCTGATGTAACAGTGTGTGTGTGGGAGTCTGAATGAGCTCCTGGTCTCTGATATAACAGTGACTGTGTGGGAGTCTAAATGGGCTGCTGGACTCTGATCTAACAGTGTGTGTGTGGGAGTCTGAATGAGCTCCTGGTCTCTGATCTAACAGTGAGTGTGTGAGAGGCTGAATGGGCTCTCGGCTTCTGATATAACAGTTTGTGTGTGGGACTCTGAATGTGCTCCTTGTGTCTGATCTAACAGTGTGTGTGTGGGAGTCTGAATGTGCTCCTGGTCTCTGGTCTAACAGTAGTTGTGTGAGAGTCTGAATGAGCCCCTGGTCTCTGATCTAACAGTGTGTGTGTGAGATTCTGAAGGAGCTCCTGGTCTCTGAACTAACAGTGTGTGTGTGGGAGTCTGAATGTGCTCCTGGTCTCTGATCTAACAGTGTGTGTGTGGGAGTCTGAATGGGCTCCTGGTCTCTGATCTAACAGTGTGTGTGTGGGAGTATCAATGAGCTCCTGGTCTCTGATCTAACAGTGTGTGTGTGAGAGTATGAATGGGCTCCTGGTCTCTGATCTAACAGTGTGTGTGTGTGTGTGTGAGAGAGTCTGAGTGGGCTCCTGGTCTCTGATCAAACAATATATATGTGGGAGTCTGAATCGGCTCCTGGTCTCTGATCTAACAGTGCGTGTGTGGGAGTCTGAATGGGCTCCAGGTCTCTGATCTAACACTGTGTGTGTGGGAATCTGAATGGGCTACTGGTCTCTGATCTAACAGTGCGTGTGTGGGAATCTGAATGGGCTCCAGGTCTCTGATCTAACACTGTGTGTGTGGGAGTCTGAATGATCTCCTGGTCTCTGATCTAACAGTGTGTGTGTGTGTGTCTGAGAGTTTGAATAGGCTCCTGGTCTCTGATCTAAAAATATATATATGTGGGATTCTGAATGAGCTCCTGGTCTCTGGTCTATCAGTGTCTGTGTGAGAGTCTGAATGAGCTCCTGGTCTCTGATCAAACACTGAGCATGTGGGAGTCTGAATGAGCTCCTGGTCTCTGATCAAACACTGTGTGTGTGGGAGTCTGAATGAGCTCCTGGTCTCTGATCTAACTGTATGTGTGTGGGAGTCTGAATGGGCTCCTGCTCTCTGATCTAACAGTGTGTGTGTGGGAGTCTGAATGGGCTCCTGGTCTCTGATCTAACTGTGTGTGTGGGAGTCTGAATGAGCTCCTGGTCTCCGATCTAACTGTGTGTGTGTGGGAGACTGAATGCGCTCCTGGTCTCTGATATAACAGTTTGTGTGTGGGAGTCTGAATGGGCTCCTGGTCTCTGATCTAACAAAGTGTGTGTGAGAGTCTGAATGGGCTCCTGGTCTCTGATCTAACAGTGTGTGTGTGGGAGTCTGAATGAGCTCCTGGTCTCTGATCTAACAGTGTGTGTGTGAGAGTCTGAATGAGCACCTGGTCTCTGATCAAGCAGTGTGTGTGTGTGAGTCTGAATGAGCTCCTGGTCTCTGATCTAACAGTGTGTGTGTGGGACTCTGAATGGGCTCCTGGTCTCTGATGTAACAGTGTGTGTGTGGGAGTCTGAATGACCTCCTGGTCTCTGATCTAACAGTTAGTGTGTGAGAGTCTGAATAGGCTCCTGGTCTCTGATCTAACAGTGTGTGTGTGGGAGTCTAAATAAGCTCCAGGTCTCTGATCTAACAGTGTGTGTGTGGGAGTCAGAATGAACTCCTGGTCTCTGATCTAACAGTGTGTGTGTGAGAGGCTGAATGGGCTCTCGGCTTCTGATCTAACAGTTTGTGTGTGGGAGTCTGAATGAGCTCATGGTGTCTGATCTAACAGTGTGTGTGTGGGAGTCTGAATGAGCTCATGGTCTCTGGTCTAACAGTGGTTGTGTGAGAGTCTGAATGAGCTCCTGGTCTTTGATCTAACTGTGTGTGTGTGAGAGTCTGAATGAGCTCCTGGTCTCTGATCTAACAGTGTGTGTGTGGGAGTCTGAATAAGCTCCTGGTCTCTTATCTAACAGTGTGTGTGTGGGAGTCTGAATGGACTCCTGGTCTCTGATCTAACAGTGTGTGTGTGGGAGTCTGAATGAGCTCCTGGTCTCTGATCTAACAGTGTGTGTGTGAGAGTGTGAATTGGCTCCTGGTCTCTGATATAACAGTGCGTGTGTGGGAGTCTGAATGAGCTCCTGGTCTCTGATCTAACAGTGTGTGTGTGTGCGTGAGAGTCTGAATGGGCTCCTGGTCTGTGATCTAACAATATATGTGTGGGAGTCTGAATGATCTCCTGGTCTCCGATCTAACAGTGTGTGTGTGGGAGTCTGAATGAGCTCCTGGTCTCGGATGTAACAGTGTGTGTGTGGGAGCCTGAATGAGCTCCTGGTCTCTGATCTAACAGTCTGTGTGTGTGAGTCTGAATGGGCTCCTGGTCTCTGATCTAACAGTGTGTGTGTGGGAGTCTGAATGAGCCTCTGGTGTCTGATCTAACAGTCTGTGTGGGAGTCTGAATGGGCTCCTGGTCTCTGATCTAACAGTGTGTGTGTGGGAGCCTTAATGAGCTCCTGGTCTCTGATCTAACAGTATGTGTGTGAGAGTCTGAATGAACTCCTGGTCTCTGATCTATCAGAGTGTGTGTGGGATTCTGAATGAGTTCCGGGTCTCTGATCTAACAGTTTGTGTGTGAGAGTCTGAATGAGCTCCTGGTCTCTGATCTATCAGTGTGTGTGTGGGAGTCTGAATGAGCTCCTGGTCGCTAATCAAACAGTGTGTGTGTGTGTGAGTCTGAATGAGCTCCTCGTCTCTGATCTATTAGAGTGTGTGTGGGAGTCTGAATGAGCTCCTGGTCTCTGATATAACAGTGTGTGTGTGGGAGTCTGAATGAGATCCTGGTCTTTGATCTATCAGTGTGTGTGAGAGTTTGGATGGGCTCCTGGTCGCTGATCTAACAGTATGTGTGTGGGATTCTGAATGAGCTCCTGGTCTCTGATCTAACAGTGTGTGAGTGGGACTCTGAATGAGCTCCTGGCCTCTGATCAAACAGTGTTTGTGTGGGATTCTGAATTGGCTCCTTTTCTCTGATCTAAAAGTGTGCGTGTGTGAGTCTGAATGAGCTCATGGTCTTTGATCAAACAGTGTGTGTGTGGGAGACTGACTGGGCCCCAGATCTCTGATCTAACATTGTGTGTGTGAGCGTCTGAATGAGTTCCTGGTCTCTGATCTAACATTGTGTGTGTGGGAGTCTGAATGAGCTCCTGGTCTCTGATCTAACAGTGTGTGTGTGGGAGTCTGAATGAGCTCCTGGTCTCTGATCTAACAGTGTGTGTGTGTGAGAGTCTGAATGAGCTCCTGGACTCTGATTTAACAGTGTGTGTGTGGGAGTCTGAATGAGCCCCTGGTGTCTGACCTAACAGTGTGTGTGTGAGAGTTTGAATGATCTCCTGGTCTCTGATCTATCAGTGTGTGTGTGGGAGTCTGCGTGAGCTCCTGGTCTCCGATTTAACAGTGTGTGTTTGGGAGTCTGAATGTGCTCCTGGTCTCTGATCTAACAGTGTGTTTGTGTGAGCCTGAATGAGCTCCTGGTCTCTGATCTATCAGTGTGTGTGTGGGAGTCTGAATGGGCTCCTGGTCTCTGATCTAACAGTGTGTGTGTGTGAGTCTGAATGAGCTCCTGGTCTCTGATATATGAGTGTGAGTGTGTGAGTCTGAATGAGCTCCTGGTCTGTGATCTATCAGTGTGTGTGTGAGAGTCTGAATGAGCTCCTGGTCTCTGATCTAACAGTGTTTGTGTGGGAGCCTGAATGAGCTGCTGGCCTCTGACCTAACAGTGTGTGTGTGAGAGTCTGAATGAGCTCCTGGTCTCTGATCTAACAGTGTGTGGGTGGGAGTCGGAATGAGCTCCTGGTATCTGATCTAACAGTGTGTGTGTGGGAGTCTGAATGAGCTCCTGGTATCTAATCTAACAGTGTGTGTGTGGGAGCCTGAATGTGCTCCTGGTCTCTGATCTAACAGTGTGTGTGTGGGAGTCTAAATGGGCTGCTGGACTCTGATCTAACAGTGTGTGTGTGGGAGTCTGAATGAGCTCCTGGTCTCTGATCAAACAGTGAGTGTGTGAGAGGCTGAATGGGATATCGGCTTCTGATATAACAGTTTGTGTGTGGGAGTCTGAATGTGCTCCTTGTGTCTGATCTAACAGTGTGCGTGTGGGAGTCTGAATGAGCTTCTGGTCTCTGGTCTAACAGTAGTTGTGTGAGAGTCTGAATGAGCCCCTGGTCTCTGATCTATCAGTGTGTGTGCGAGAGTCTGAATGAGCTCCTTGTCTCTGATCTAACAGTGTGTGTGGGAGCCTGAATGAGCCCCTGGTGTCTGATCTAACAGTGTGTGTGTGGGAGACTGAATGAGCTCCTGGTCTCTGATCTAACAGTGTGTGTGTGGGAGTCTGAATGAGCTCCTGGTCTCTGATCTAACAGTGTGTGTGTGAGAGTCTGAATGGACTCCTGGTCTCTGATCTAACAGTGTGTGTGTGGGAGTCTGAATGGGCTCCTGGTATCTGATCTAACAGTGTGTGTGTGGGAGTCTAAATGAGCTCCTGGTCTCTGATCTAACAGTGTGTGCGGGGGAGTCTGAATGAGCTCCTGGTCTCTGATTTAACAGTGTTTGTTTGTGAGTCAGAATGAGCTCCTGGTCTGTGATCTAACAGTGTATGTGAGAGTCTGAATGAGCTCCTGGTCTCTGATCTAGCAGTGTGTGTGTGAGATTCTGAATGAGCTCCTGATCTCTGATGTAACAGTGTGTGTGTGAGAGTCTGAATGAGCTCCTGGTCTCTGATCTAACAGTGTGGGTGTGTGAGTCTGAATGGGCTCCTGGTCTCTGATGTAACAGTGTGTGTGTGGGAGTGTGAATGAGCTCCTGGTCTCTGATCTAACAGTGTGTGTGTGGGAGTCTGAATGTGCTCCTGGTCTCTGATCTAACAGTGTGTGTGTGGGAGTCTGAATGAGCCCCTGGTGTCTGATCTAACAGTGTGTGTGGGAGTCTGAATGGGCTCATGGTCTCCGATCTGACAGTGTGTGTGTGAGAGTTTGAATGACCTCCTGGTCTCTGATCTAACAGTGTGTGTGTGGGAGCCTGAATGGGCTCCTGGTCTCTGATCTATCTGTGTGTGTGTGAGAGTCTGAATGATCTCCTGGTCTCTGATCTAACAGTGTGTGTGTGGGAGTCTGAATGGGCTCCTGGTCTCTGATCTATCAGTGTGTATGCGAGAGTCTGAATGAGCTCCTTGTCTCTGATCTAACAGTGTGTGTGGGAGCCTGAATGAGCCCCTGGTGTCTGATCTAACAGTGTGTGTGTGGGAGACTGAATGAGCTCCTGGTCTCTGATCTAACAGTGTGTGTGTGGGAGTCTGAATGAGCTCCTGGTTTCTGATCTAACAGTTTGTGTGTGGGAGTCTGAATGAGCTCCTGGTCTCTGATCTAACAGTGTGTGTGTGAGAGTCTGAATGTGCTCCTGGTCTCTGATCTAACAGTGTGTGTTTGGGAGTCTGAATGGGCTCCTGGTCTCTGATCTAACAGTGTGTGTGTGGGAGTCAAATTACCTCCTGGTCTCTGATATAACAGTGTGTGTGTGGGAGTCTGAATGAGCTCCTTGTCTCTGATTTAACAGTGTGTGTGTGTGAGTCTGAATGAGCTCCTGGTCTGTGATCTAACAGTGTGTGTGTGGGAGTCTGAATGACCTCCTGGTCCCTGATCTAACAGTGTATGTGAGAGTCTGAATGAGCTCCTGGTCTCTGATCTAGCAGTGTGTGTGTGAGAGTCTGAATGAGCTCCTGATCTCTGATGTAACAGTGTGTGTGTGAGAGTCTGAATGAGCTCCTGGTGTCTGATCTAACAGTGTGTGTGGGTGAGTCTGAATGGGCTCCTGGTCTCTGATGTAACAGTGTGTGTGTGGGAGTCTGAATGAGCTCCTGGTCTCTGATCTAACAGTGTGCGTGTGGCAGTCTAAATGGGCTCCTGGTCTCTGATCTAACAGTGTGTGTGTGGGAGTCTGAATGAGCTCCTGGTCTCTGATCTAACAGTGAGTGTGTGAGAGACTGAATGGGCTCTCGGCTTCTGATCTAACAGTTTGTGTGTGGGAGTCTGAATGTGCTGCTTGTGCCTGATCTAACAGTGTGCGTGTGGGAGTCTGAATGATCTGCTGGTCTCTGATCTAACAGTGTGTATGTGTGTGTGTGAGAGTCTGAATGGGCTCCTGGTCTCTGATCGAAAAATATATATATGTGGGAGTCTGAATGAGCTCCTGGTCTCTGGTCTAACAGTGTGTGTGTGGGAGTCTGAATGAGCTCCTGGTCTGTGATCTAACAATGTGTGGGGGGGAGTCTGCATGAGCTCCTGGTCTCTGATCTAACAGTGTGTGTGTGGGAGTCTGAATGAGCTCCTGGTCTCTGATCTAACAGTGTATGTGTGGGAGTCTGAATGAGCTCCTGGTCTCTGATCTAACAGTGTGTGTGTGGGAGTCTTAATGAGCTCCTGGTCTCTGATCTATCAGTGTCTGTGTGGGAGTCTGAGTGAGCTCCTGGTCTCCGATTTAACAGTGTGTGTTTGGGAGTCAGAATTAGCTCCTCGTCTCTGATCTATTAGAGTGTGTGTGGGAGTCTGAATGAGCTCCTGGTCTCTGATCTAACAGTGTGTGTGTGGGAGTCTGAATGAGCTCCTGGTCTCTGATCTAACAGTGTGTGTGTGGGAGTCTCTATGAGATCCTGGTCTCTGATCTATCAGAGTGTGTGAGAGTCTGGATGGGCTCCTGGTCTCTGATCTAACAGTATGTGTGTGGGAGGCTGAATGAGCTCCTGGTCTCTGATCTAACAGTGTGTGTGTGGGACTCTGAATGAGCTCCTGGTCTCTGATCAAAGAGTGTTTGTGTGGGATTCTGAATTGGCTCCTTTTCTCTGATCTAAAAGTGAGCGGGTGTGAGTCTGAATGAGCTCATGGTCTTTGATCAAACGGTGTGTGTGTGGGAGACTGACTGGGCTCCTGATCTCTGATCTAACATTGTGTGTGTGAGCGTCTGAATGAGTTCCTGGTCTCTGATCTAACATTGTGTGTGTGCGAGTCTGAATGAGCTCCTGGTCTCTGATCTAACAGTGTGTGTGTGGGAGTCTGAATGAGCTCCTGGTCTCTGATCTAACAGTGTGTGTGTGTGAGCGTCTGAATGAGCTCCTGGTCTCTGATTTAACAGTGTGTGTGTGGGAGTCTGAATGAGCCCCTGGCGTCTGATCTAACAGTGTGTGTGGGAGTCTGAATGGGCTCATGGTCTCTGATCTGACAGTGTGTGTGTGAGAGTTTGAATGATCTCCTGGTCTCTGATCTAACAGTGTGTGTGTGGGAGCCTGAATGGGCTCCTGGTCTCTGATGTATCTGTGTGTGTGTGAGAGTCTGAATGATCTCCTGGTCTCTGATCTAACAGTGTGTGTGTGGGAGTCTGATTGGGCTCCTGGTCTCTGATCTATCAGTGTGTGTGCGAGAGTCTGAATGAGCTCCTTGTCTCTGATCTAACAGTGTGTGTGGGAGCCTGAATGAGCCCCTGGTGTCTGATCTAACAGTGTGTGTGTGGGAGACTGAATGAGCTCCTGGTCTCTGATCTAACAGTGTGTGTGTGAGAGTCTGAATGGGCTCCTGGTCTCTGATCTAACAGTGTGTGTGTGGGAGTCTGAATGGGCTCCTGGTCTCTGATCTAACAGTGTGTGTGTGGGAGTCTAAATGACCTCCTGGTCTCTGATATAACAGTGTGTGTGTGGGAATCTGAATGAGCTCCTTGTCTCTGATTTAACAGTGTGTGTGTGTGAGTCTGAATGAGCTCCTGGTCTGTGATCTAACAGTGTGTGTGTGGGAGTCTGAATGACCTCCTGGTCCCTGATCTAACAGTGTATGTGAGAGTCTGAATGAGCTCCTGGTCTCTGATCTAGCAGTGTGTGTGTGAGAGTCTGAATGAGCTCCTGATCTCTGATGTAACAGTGTGTGTGTGATCGTCTGAATGAGCTCCTGGTGTCTGATCTAACAGTGTGTGTGGGTGAGTCCGAATGGGCTCCTGGTCTCTGATGTAACAGTGTGTGTGTGGGAGTGTGAATGAGCTCCTGGTCTCTGATCTAACAGTGTGTGTGTGGGAGTCTGAATGTGCTCCTGGTCTCTGATCTAACAGTGTGCGTGTGAGAGTCTAAATGGGCTCCTGGTCTCTGATCTAACAGTGTGTGTGTGGGAGTCTGAATGAGCTCCTGGTCTCTGATCTAACAGTGAGTGTGTGAGAGGCTGAATGGGCTCTCGGCTTCTGATCTAACAGTTTGTGTGTGGGAGTCTGAATGTGCTGCTTGTGCCTGATCTAACAGTGTGCGTGTGGGAGTCTGAATGATCTGCTGGTCTCTGATCTAACAGTGTGTGTGTGTGTGTGTGAGAGTCTGAATAGGCTCCTGGTCTCTGATCGAAAAATATATATATGTGGGAGTCTGAATGAGCTCCTGGTCTCTGGTCTAACAGTGTGTGTGTGGGAGTCTGAATGTGCTCCTGGTCTGTGATCTAACAATGTGTGGGGGGGAGTCTGCATGAGCTCCTGGTCTCTGATCTAACAGTGTGTGTGTGGGAGTCTGAATGAGCTCCTGGTCTCTGATCTAACAGTGTGTGTGTGTGAGTCTGAATGAGATCCTAGTCTCTGATTTATCAGTGTGTGTGAGAGTCTGGATGGGCTCCTGGTCTCTGATCTAACAGTATGTGTGTGGGAGTCTGAATGAGCTCCTGGTCTCTGATCTAACAGTGTGTGTGTGGGACTCTGAATGAGCTCCTGGTCTCTGATCAAACAGTGTTTGTGTGGGATTCTGAAATGGCTCCTTTTCTCTGATCTAAAAGTGTGCGGGTGTGAGTCTGAATGAGCTCATGATCTTTGATCAAACGGTGTGTGTGTGGGAGACTGACTGGGCTCCTGATCTCTGATCTAACATTGTGTGTGTGAGCGTCTGAATGAGTTCCTGGTCTCTGATCTAACATTGTGTGCGTGGGAGTCTGAATGAGCTCCTGGTCTCTGATCTAACAGTGTGTGTGTGGGTGTCTGAATGAGCTCCTGGTCTCTGATCTAACAGTGGGTGTGTGTGAGAGTCTGAATGAGCTCCTGGTCTCTGATTTAACAGTGTGTGTGTGTGAGAGTCTGAATGAGCCCCTGGTGTCTGATCTAACAGTGTGTGTGGGAGTCTGAATGGGCTCATGGTCTCTGATCTAACAGTGTGTGTGTGAGAGTTTGAATGATCTCCTGGTCTCTGATCTAACAGTGTGTGTGTGGGAGTCTGAATGGGCTCCTGGTCTCTGATCTATCTGTGTGTGTGTGAGAGTCTGAATGATCTCCTGGTCTCTGGTCTAACAGTGTGTGTGTGGGAGTCTGAATGGGCTCCTGGTCTCTGATCTATCAGTGTGTGTGCGAGAGTCTGAATGAGCTCCTTGTCTCTGATCTAACAGTGTGTGTGGGAGCCTGAATGAGCCCCTGGTGTCTGATCTAACAGTGTGTGTGTGGGAGACTGAATGAGCTCCTGGTCTCTGATCTAACCGTGTGTGTGTGGGAGTCTGCATGAGCTCCTGGTCTCTGATCTAACAGTGTGTGTGTGGGAGTCTGAATGAGCTCCTGGTCTCTGATCTAACAGTGTGTGTGTGAGAGTCTGAATGTGCTCCTGGTCTCTGATCTAACAGTGTGCGTGTGGGAGTCTGAATGGGCTCCTGGTCTCTGATCTAACAGTGTGTGTGTGGGAGTCTAAATGACCTCCTGGTCTCTGATATAACAGTGTGTGTGTGGGAGTCTGAATGAGCTCCTGGTCTCTGATTTAACAGTGTGTGTGTGTGAGTCTGAATGAGCTCCTGGTCTGTGATCTAACAGTGTGTGTGTGAGAGTCTGAATGACCTCCTGGTCCCTGATCTAACAGTGTATGTGAGAGTCTGAATGAGCTCCTGGTCTCTGATCTAGCAGTGTGTCTGTGAGAGTCTGAATGAGCTCCTGATCTCTGATGTAACAGTGTGTGTGTGAGAGTCTGAATGAGCTCCTGGTCTCTGATCTAACAGTGTGTGTGTGTGAATCTGAATGGGCTCCTGGTCTCTGATGTAACAGTGTGTGTGTGGGAGTCAGAATGAGCTCCTCGTCTCTGATCTAACAGTGTGTGTGTGGGAGCCTGAATGAGCTCCTGGTCTCTGATCTAACAGTGAGTGTGTGAGAGGCTGAATGGCCTCTCGGCTTCTGATCTAACAGTTTGTGTGTGGAGTCTGAATGTGCTCCTTGTGTCTGATCTAACAGTGTGCGTGTGGGAGTCTGAATGAGCTCCTGGTCTCTGGTCTAACAGTAGTTGTGTGAGAGTCTGACTGAGCCCCTTGTCTCTGATCTAACAGTGTGTGTGTGAGATTCTGAATGAGCTCCTGGCTTCTGAACTAACAGTGTGTGTGTGGGAGTCTGAATGTGCTCCTGGTCTCTGATCTAACAGTGTGTGTGTGGGAGTCTGAATGGGCTCCTGGTCTCTGATCTAACAGTGTGTGTGTGGGAGTATGAATGAGCTCCTGGTCTCTGATCTAACAGTGTGTGTGTGAGAGTCTGAATGGGCTCCTGGTCTCTGATCTAACAGAGCGTGTGTGGGATTCTGAATGGGCTCCTGGTCTCTGATCAAACACTGTGTGTGTGGGAGTCTGACTGGGCTCCTGGTCTCTGATCTAACAGTGTGTGTGTGCGAGTCTGAATGAGCTCCTGGTCTCTGATTTAACAGTGTGTGTGAGTGTCTAAATGGGCTCCTGGTCTCTGATCTAACAGTGCGTGTGTGGGAGGCTGAATGATCTGCTCGTCTCTGATCTAACAGTGTGTGTGTGTGTGTGTGTGAGAGTCTGAATGGGCTCCTGGTCTCTGATCTAAAAATATATATATGTGGGAGTCTGAATGAGCTCCTGGTCTCTGGTCTAACAGTTGTGTGTGTGGGAGTCTGAATGAGCTCCTGGTCTCTGATCTAACAGTGTATGTGTGGGAGTCTGAATGAGCTCCTGGTCTCTGATCTAACAGTGTGTGTGTGGGAGTCTAATGAGCTCCTGGTCTCTGATCTATCAGTGTGTGTGTGGGAGTCTGTGTGAGCGCCTGGTCTCCGATTTAACAGTGTGTGTTTGGGAGTCTGAATGAGCTCCTGGTCTCTGATCTAACAGTGTGTGTGTGGGAGTCTGAATGGGCTCCTGGTCTCTGATCTAACAGTGTGTGTGTGTGAGTCTGAATGAGCTCCTGGTCTCTGATATATGACTGTGTGTGTGTGAGTCTGAATGAGCTCCTGGTCTGTGATCTAAAAGTGTGTGTGTGAGAGTCTGAATGAGCTCCTGGTCTCTGATCTAACAGTGTGTGTGTGGGGAGTCTGAATGAGCTCCTGGCCTCTGACCTAACAGTTTGTGTGTGAGCGTCTGAATGAGCTCCTGGTATCTAATCTAACAGTGTGTGTTTGGGAGTCTGAATGAGCTCCTGCTCTCTGATCTAACAGTATGTGTGTGAGATTCTGAATGAGCTCTTGGTCTCTGATCTACAGTGTGTGTGTATGAGTCCGAATGAGCTCCTGGTCGCTAATCAAACAGTGTGTGTGTGGGAGTCAGAATGAGCTCCTCGTCACTGATCTAACAGTGTGTGTGTGGGAGCCTGAATGAGCTCCTGGTCTCTGATCTAACAGTGTGTGTGTGAGAGTCTGAATGAGCTCCTGGTCTCTGATCTAACAGTGTGTGTATGGGATTCTGAATGAGCTCCTGGTCTCTGATCTAACAGTGTGTGTTTGTGAGTCTGAATGAGCACCTGGTCTCTGATCAAACAGTGTGTGTGTGTGAGTCTGTATTAGCTCCTGGTCTCTGATCTATCAGTGTGTGTGTGAGAATTTGAATGAGCTCCTGGTCTCTGATTTCACAGTGTGTGTGTGGGAGTCTGAATGAGCTCCTTGTCTCTGATCTAACAGTGTGTGTGTGGGAGTCTGAATGAGCTCCTGGTCTCTGATCTATGAGTGTGTGAGAATCTGAATGGGCTCCTGTTCTCTGATCTAACAGTGTGTGTGTGGGAGTCTGAATGAACTCCTTGTCTCTGATCTAACAGTGTGTGTGTGCGAGTCTGATGTGCTCCTGGTCTCTGGTCTAACAGTGTGTGTGTGGGAGTCTGAATGAGCTCCTGGTCTCTGAGCTAACAATGTGTGTGTGGGAGTCTGAATGATCTCCTGTTCTCTGATGTAACAGTGTGTGTGTGAGAGTCTGAATGGGCTCCTTGTCTCTGATCCAACAGTGCGTGTGTGAGAGTCTGAATGAGCTCCTGGTCTCTGATGTAACAGTGTGTGTGTGGGAGTCTGAATGAGCTCCTGGTCTCTGATGTAACAGTGTGTGTGTGGGAGAGTGAATGAGCTCCTGGTCTCTGATCTAACAGTGTGGTGTGTGGGAGTCTGAATGAGCTCCTGGTCTCTGATATAACAGTGACTGTGTGGGAGTCTAAATGGGCTGCTGGGACTCTGATCTAACAGTGTGTGTGTGTGGGAGTCTGAATGAGCTCCTGGTCTCTGATCTAACAGTGAGTGTCGTGAGAGGCTGAATGGGCTCTCGGCTTCTGATATAACAGTTTGTGTGTGGGACTCTGAATGTGCTCCTTGTGTCTGATCTAACAGTGTGCGTGTGGGAGTCTGAATGTGCTCCTGGTCTCTGGTCTAACAGTAGTTGTGTGAGAGTCTGAATGAGCCCCTGGTCTCTGATCTAACAGTGTGTGTGTGAGATTCTGAATGAGCTCCTGGTCTCTGAACTAACAGTGTGTGTGTGGGAGTCTGAATGTGCTCCTGGTCTCTGATCTAAAGTGTGTGTGTGGGAGTCTGAATGGGCTCCTGGTCTCTGATCTAACAGTGTGTGTGTGGGAGTATCAATGAGCTCCTGGTCTCTGATCTAACAGTGTGTGTGTGAGAGTATGAATGGGCTCCTGGTCTCTGATCTAACAGTGTGTGTGTGTGTGTGTGAGAGAGAGTCTGAGTGGGCTCCTGGTCTCTGATCAAACAATATATATGTGGGAGTCTGAATCGGCTCCTGGTCTCTGATATAACAGTGCGTGTGTGGGAGTCTGAATGGGCTCCAGGTCTCTGATCGAACACTGTGTGTGTGGGAATCTGAATGGGCTCTTGGTCTCTGATCGAACAGTGCGTGTGTGGGAATCTGAATGGGCTCCAGGTCTCTGATCTAACACTGTGTGTGTGGGAGTCTGAATGATCTCCTGGTCTCTGATCTAACAGTGTGTGCGTGTGTGTCTGAGAGTCTGAATGGGCTCCTGGTCTCTGATCTAAAAATATATATATGTGGGATTCTGAATGAGCTCCTGGTCTCTGGTCTATCAGTGTCTGTGTGAGAGTCTGAATGAGCTCCTGGTCTCTGATCTAACACTGAGCATGTGGGAGTCTGAATGAGCTCCTGGTCTCTGATCTAACACTGTGTGTGTGGGAGTCTGAATGAGCTCCTGGTTTCTGATCTAACTGTATGTGTGTGGGAGTCTGAATGAGCTCCTGCTCTCTGATCTAACAGTGTGTGTGTGGGAGTCTGAATGGGCTCCTGGTCTCTGATCTGACAGTGTGTGTGTCGGAGTCTGAATGGGCTCCTGGTCTCTGATCTAACTGTGTGTGTGGGAGTCTGAATGAGCTCCTGGTCTCCGATCTAACTGTGTGTGTGTGGGAGACTGAATGCGCTCCTGGTCTCTGATATAACAGTTTGTGTGTGGGAGTCTGAATGGGCTCCTGGTCTCTGATCTAACAAAGTGTGTGTGAGAGTCTGAATGGGCTCCTGGTCTCTGATCTAACAGTGTGTGTGTGGGAGTCTGAATGAGCTCCTGGTCTCTGATCTAACAGTGTGTGTGTGAGAGTCTGAATGAGCACCCTGGTCTCTGATCAAGCAGTGTGTGTGTGTGAGTCTGAATGAGCTCCTGGTCTCTGATCTAACAGTGTGTGTGTGGGACTCTGAATGGGCTCCTGGTCTCTGATGTAACAGTGTGTGTGTGGGAGTCTGAATGACCTCCTGGTCTCTGATCTAACAGATAGTGTGTGAGAGTCTGAATAGGCTCCTGGTCTCTGATCTAACAGTGTGTGTGTGGGAGTCTAATTAAGCTCCAGGTCTCTGATCTAACAGTGTGTGTGTGGGAGTCAGAATGAACTCCTGGTCTCTGATCTAACAGTGTGTGTGTGAGAGGCTGAATGGGCTCTCGGCTTCTGATCTAACAGTTTGTGTGTGGGAGTCTGAATGAGCTCATGGTGTCTGATCTAATAGTGTGTGTGTGGGAGTCCGAATGAGCTCATGGTCTCTGGTCTAACAGTGGTTGTGTGAGAGTCTGAATGAGCTCCTGGTCTTTGATCTAACTGTGTG
The DNA here is from genome assembly GCF_052327205.1 of Somniosus microcephalus. Classification (NCBI taxonomy): domain Eukaryota; kingdom Metazoa; phylum Chordata; class Chondrichthyes; order Squaliformes; family Somniosidae; genus Somniosus; species Somniosus microcephalus. Next base: position 46,128,411 of record NW_028225181.1, on the reverse strand, counting down.
TGTGTGAGAGTCTGAATGGGCTCCTGGTCTCTGATCTAACAGTGTGTGTGTGGGGAGTCTGAATAAGCTCCTGGTCTCTGATCTAACAGTGTGTGTGTGGGAGTCTGAATGGACTCCTGGTCTCTGATCTAACAGTGTGTCTGTGGGAGTCTGTATGAGCTCCTGGTCTCTGATCTAACAGTGTGTGTGTGGGAGTCTGAATGGGCTCCTGGTCTCTGATCAAACAGTGTGTATGTGGGAGTCTGAATGAGCTCCTCGTCTCGGATGTAACAGTGTGTGTGTGGGAGCCTGAATGAGCTCCTGGTCTCTGATCTAACAGTCTGTGTGTGTGAGTCTGAATGGGCTCCTGGTCTCTGATCTAACAGTGTGTGTGTGGGAGTCTGAATGAGCCTCTGGTGTCTGATCTAACAGTGTGTGTGGGAGTCTGAATGGGCTCCTGGTCTCTGATCTAACAGTGTGTGTGTGGGAGCCTTAATGAGCTCCTGGTCTCTGATCTAACAGTATGTGTGTGAGAGTCTGAATGAACTCCTGGTCTCTGATCTATCAGAGTGTGTGTGGGATTCTGAATGAGTTCCGGGTCTCTGATCGAACAGTTTGTGTGTGAGAGTCTGAATGAGCTCCTGGTCTCTGATCTATCAGTGTGTGTGTGGGAGTCTGAATGAGCTCCTGGTCTCTGATCTAACAGTATGTGTGTATGAGTCTGAATGAGCTCCTGGTCTCTGATCTAACAGTGTGTGTGTGGGAGTCTGAATGGACTCCTGGTCTCTGATCTAACAGTGTGTCTGTGGGAGTCTGTATGAGCTCCTGGTCTCTGATCTAACAGTGTGTGTGTGGGAGACTGAATGGGCTCCTGGTCTCTGATCAAACAGTGTGTATGTGGGAGTCTGAATGTGCTCCTGGTCTCGGATGTAACAGTGTGTGTGTGGGAGCCTGAATGAGCTCCTGGTCTCTGATCTAACAGTCTGTGTGTGTGAGTCTGAATGGGCTCCTGGTCTCTGATCTAACAGTGTGTGTGTGGGAGTCTGAATGAGCCTCTGGTGTCTGATCTAACAGTGTGTGTGGGAGTCTGAATGGGCTCCTGGTCTCTGATCTAACAGTGTGTGTGTGGGAGCCTTAATGAGCTTTGGTCTCTGATCCAACAGTATGTGTGTGAGAGTCTGAATGAACTCCTGGTCTCTGATCTATCAGAGTGTGTGTGGGATTCTGAATGAGTTCCGGGTCTCTGATCGAACAGTTTGTGTGTGAGAGTCTGAATGAGCTCCTGGTCTCTGATCTATCAGTGTGTGTGTGGGAGTCTGAATGAGCTCCTGGTCTCTAATCTAACAGTATGTGTGTATGAGTCTGAATGAGCTCCTGGTCGCTAATCAAACAGTGTGTGTGTGTGTGAGTCTGAATGAGCTCCTCGTCTCTGATCTATTAGAGTGTGTGTGGGAGTCTGAATGAGCTCCTGGTCTCTGATCTATCAGTCTGTGTGAGAGTCTGGATGGGCTCCTGGTCGCTGATCTAACAGTATGTGTGTGGGATTCTGAATGAGCTCCTGGTCTCTGATCTAACAGTGTGTGTGTGGGACTCTGAATGAGCTCCTGGCCTCTGATCAAACAATGTTTGTGTGGGATTCTGAATTGGCTCCTTTTCTCTGATCTAAAAGTGTGCGTGTGTGAGTCTGAATGAGCTCATGGTCTTTGATCAAACAGTGTGTGTGTGGGAGACTGACTGGGCCCCTGATCTCTGATCTAACATTGTGTGTGTGAGCATCTGAATGAGTTCCTGGTCTCTGATCTAACATTGTGTGTGTGGGAGTCTGAATGAGCTCCTGGTCTCTGATCTAACAGTGTGTGTGTGGGAGTCTGAATGAGCTCCTGGTCTCTGATCTAACAGTGTGTGTGTGTGAGAGTCTGAATGAGCTCCTGGTCTTTGATCAAACAGTGTGTGTGTGGGAGACTGACTGGGCCCCTGATCTCTGATCTAACATTGTGTGTGTGAGCGTCTGAATGAGTTCCTGGTCTCTGATCTAACATTGTGTGTGTGGGAGTCTGAATGAGCTCCTGGTCTCTGATCTAACAGTGTGTGTGTGGGAGTCTGAATGAGCTCCTGGTCTCTGATCTCACAGTGTGTGTGTGTGAGAGTCTGAATGAGCTCCTGGTCTCTGATTTAACAGTGTGTGTGTGGGAGTCTGAATGAGCCCCTGGTGTCTGATCTAACAGTGTGTGTGGGAGTCTGAATGGGCTCATGGTCTCTGATCTAACAGTGTGTGTGTGAGAGTTTGAATGATCTCCTGGCCTCTGATCTATCAGTGTGTGTGTGGGAGTCTGCGTGAGCTCCTGGTCTCCGATTTAACAGTGTGTGTTTGGGAGTCTGAATGAGCTCCTGGTCTCTGATCTATCAGTGTGTGTGTGGGAGTCTGAATGGGCTCCTGGTCTCTGATCTGGCAGTGTGTGTGTGTGAGTCTGAATGAGCTCCTGGTCTCTGATATATGAGTGTGTGTGTGGGAGTCTGAATGAGCTCCTGGTCTCTGATCTAACAGTGTGTGTGTGTGAGAGTCTGAATGAGCTCCTGGTCTTTGATCAAACAGTGAGTGTGTGAGAGGCTGAATGGGCTGCTGGACTCTGATCTAACAGTGTGTGTGTGGGAGTCTGAATGAGCTCCTGGTCTCTGATCAAACAGTGAGTGTGTGAGAGGCTGAATGGGCTCTCGGCTTCTGAGAAAACAGTTTGGGTGTGGGTGTCTGAATGTGCTCCTTGTGTCTGATCTAACAGTGTGCGTGTGGGAGTCTGAATGAGCTCGTGGTCTCTGGTCTAACAGTGTGTGTGTGTGAGAGTCTGACTGGGCCCCTGATCTCTGATCTAACATTGTGTGTGTGAGCGTCTGAATGAGTTCCTGGTCTCTGATCTAACATTGTGTGTGTGGGAGTCTGAATGAGCTCCTGGTCTCTGATCTAACAGTGTGTGTGTGGGAGTCTGAATGAGCTCCTGGTCTCTGATCTAACAGTGTGTGTGTGTGAGAGTCTGACTGGGCCCCTGATCTCTGATCTAACATTGTGTGTGTGAGCGTCTGAATGAGTTCCTGGTCTCTGATCTAACATTGTGTGTGTGGGAGTCTGAATGAGCTCCTGGTCTCTGATCTAACAGTGTGAGTGTGTGAGTCTGAATGAGCTCCTGGTCTGTGATCTATCAGTGTGTGTGTGAGAGTCTGAATGAGCTCCTGGTCTCTGATCTAACAGTGTGTGTGTGGGAGCCTGAATGAGCTGCTGGCCTCTGACCTAACAGTGTGTGTGTGAGAGTCTGAATGAGCTCCTGGTCTCTGATCTAACAGTGTGTGGGTGGGAGTCTGAATGAGCTCCTGGTATCTGATCTAACAGTGTGTGTGTGGGAGTCTGAATGAGCTCCTGGTATCTAATCTAACAGTGTGTGTGTGGGAGCCTGAATGTGCTCCTGGTCTCTGATCTAACAGTGTGTGTGTGGGAGTCTAAATGGGCTGCTGGACTCTGATCTAACAGTGTGTGTGTGGGAATCTGAATGAGCTCCTGGTCTCTGATCAAACAGTGAGTGTGTGAGAGGCTGAATGGGCTCTCGGCTTCTGAGAAAACAGTTTGGGTGTGGGTGTCTGAATGTGCTCCTTGTGTCTGATCTAACAGTGTGCGTGTGGGAGTCTGAATGAGCTCGTGATCTCTGGTCTAACAGTAGTTGTGTGAGAGTCTGAATGAGCCCCTGGTCTCTGATCTAACAGTGTGTGTTTGAGATTCTGAATGAGCTCCTGGTCTCTGAACTAACAGTGTGTGTGTGGTAGTCTGAATGTGCTCCTGGTCTCTGATCTAACAGTGCATGTGTGGGAGTCTGAATGGGCTCCTGGTCTCTGATCTAACAGTGTGTGTGTGGGATTCTGAATGAGCCTCAGGTGTCTGATCTAACAGTGTGTGTGGGAGTCTGAATGGGCTCCTGGTCTCTGATCTGACAGTGTGTGTGTGGGAGCCTGAATGAGCTCCTGGTCTCTGATCTAACAGTATGTGTGTGAGAGTCTGAATGAACTCCTGGTCTCTGATCTATCAGAGCGTGTGTGGGATTCTGAATGAGTTCCGGGTCTCTGATCTAACAGTATGTGTGCGAGAGTCTGAATGAGCTCCTGGTCTCTGATCTATCAATGTGTGTGTGGGAGTCTGAATGAGCTCCTGGTCTCTGATCTAACAGTATGTGTGTATGAGTCTGAATGAGCTCCTGGTCGCTAATCAAACAGTGTGTGTGTGTGAGTCTGAATGAGCTCCTCGTCTCTGATCTATTAGAGTGTGTGTGGGAGTCTGAATGAGCTCCTGGTCTCTGATCTAACAGTGTGTGTGTGGGAGCCTGAATGAGCTCCTGGTCTCTGATATAACAGTGTGTGTGTGGGAGTCTGAATGAGATCCTGGTCTCTGATCTATCAGTGTGTGTGAGAGTCTGGATGGGCTCCTGGTCGCTGATCTAACAGTATGTGTGTGGGATTCTGAATGAGTTCCTGGTCTCTGATCTAACAGTGTGTGTGTGGGACTCTGAATGAGCTCCTGGCCTCTGATCAAACAGTGTTTGTGTGGGATTCTGAATTGGCTCCTTTTCTCTGATCTAAAATTGTGCGTGTGTGAGTCTGAATGAGCTCATGGTCTTTGATCAAACAGTGTGTGTGTGGGAGACTGACTGGGCCCCTGATTTCTGATCTAACATTGTGTGTGTGGGAGTCTGAATGAGCTCCTGGTCTCTGATCTAACAGTGTGTGTGTGGGAGTCTGAATGAGCTCCTGGTCTCAGATCTAACAGTGTGTGTGTGGGAGTCTGAATGAGCTCCTGGTCTCTGATCTAACAGTGTGTGTGTGAGAGTCTGAATGGGCTCCTGGTCTCTGATTTAACAGTGTGTGTGTGGGAGTCTGAATGGGCTCCTGGTATCTGATCTAACAGTGTGTGTGTGGGAGTCTAAATGAACTCCTGGTCTCTGATATAACAGTGTGTGCGGGGGAGTCTGAATGAGCTCCTGGTCTCTGATTTAACAGTGTTTGTTTGTGAGTCTGAATGAGCTCCTGGTCTGTGATCTAACAGTGTGTGTGTGGGAGTCTGAATGACCTCCTGGTCCCTGATCTAACAGTGTATGTGAGAGTCTGAATGAGCTCCTGGTCTCTGATCTAGCAGTGTGTGTGTGAGGTTCTGAATGAGCTCCTGATCTCTGATGTAACAGTGTGTGTGTGAGTGTCTGAATGAGCTCCTGGTCTCTGATCTAACAGTGTGTGTGTGTGAGTCTGAATGGGCTCCTGGTCTCTGATGTAACAGTGTGTGTGTGGGAGTGTGAATGAGCTCCTGGTCTCTGATCTAACAGTGTGTGTGTGGGAGTCTGAATGTACTCCTGGTCTCTGATCTAACAGTGTGTGTGTGGGAGTCTAAATGGGCTCCTGGTCTCTGATCTAACAGTGTGTGTGTGGGAGTCTGAATGAGCTCCCGGTCTCTGATCTAACAGTGAGTGTGTGAGAGGCTGAATGGGCTCTCGGCTTCTGATCTAACAGTTTGTGTGTGGGAGTCTGAATGTGCTCCTTGTGTCTGATCTAACAGTGTGCGTGTGGGAGTCTGAATGAGCTCCTGGTCTCTGATCTAACAGTGTGTGTGGGGGAGTCTGAATGGGCTCCTGGTCTCTGATCTAACAGTGTCTGTGTGGGAGTATGAATGAGCTCCTGGTCTCTGATCTAACAGTGTGTGTGTGAGAGTCTGAATGGGCTCCTGGTCTCTGATCTAACAGTGCGTGTGTGGGATTCTGAATGAGCTCCTGTTCTCTGACCTAACAGTGTGTGTGTGAGAGCCTGAATGGGCTCCAGGTCTCTGATCTAACAGTGTGTGTGTGTGTGTGAGAGTCTGAATGGGCTCCTGGACTCTGATCAATCAATATATATGTGGGAGTCTGAATCGGCTCCTGGTCTCTGATCTAACAGTGCGTGTGTGGGAGTCTGAATGGGCTCCAGGTCTCTGATCTAACACTGTGTGTGTGGGAGTCTGAATGGGCTCCTGGTCTCTGATCTAACAGTGTGTGTGTGGGAGTCAGAATGAGCTCCTGGTCTCTGATTTAACAGTGTGTGTGAGTGTCTGAATGGGCTCCTGGTCTCTGATTTAACAGTGCGTGTGTGGGAGCCTGAATTATCTCCTGGTCTCTGATCTAACAGTGTGTGTGTGGGAGTCTGAATGGGCTCCTGGTCTCTGATCAAACAGTGTGTGTGTGGGAGTCTGAATGAGCTCCTGGTCTCGGATGTAACAGTGTGTGTGTGGGAGCCTGAATGAGCTCCTGGTCTCTGATCTAACAGTCTGTGTGTGTGAGTCTGAATGGGCTCCTGGTCTCTGATCTAACAGTGTGTGTGTGGGAGTCTGAATGAGCCTCTGGTGTCTGATCTAACAGTGTGTGTGGGAGTCTGAATGGGCTCCTGGTCTCTGATCTAACAGTGTGTGTGTGGGAGCCTTAATGAGCTCCTGGTCTCTGATCTAACAGTATGTGTGTGAGAGTCTGAATGAACTCCTGGTCTCTGATCTATCAGAGTGTGTGTGGGATTCTGAATGAATTCCGGGTCTCTGATCTAACAGTTTGTGTGTGAGAGTCTGAATGAGCTACTGGTCTCTGATCTATCAGTGTGTGTGTGGGAGTCTGAATGAGCTCCTGGTCTCTGATCTAACAGTATGTGTGTATGAGTCTGAATGAGCTCCTGGTCGCTATTCAAACAGTGTGTGTGTGTGTGAGTCTGAATGAGCTCCTCGTCTCTGATCTATTAGAGTGTGTGTGGGAGTCTGAATGAGCTCCTGGTCTCTGATATAACAGTGTGTGTGTGGGAGTCTGAATGAGATCCTGGTCTTTGATCTATCAGTGTGTGTGAGAGTCTGGATGGGCTCCTGGTCGCTGATCTAACAGTATGTGTGTGGGATTCTGAATGAGCTCCTGGTCTCTGATCTAACAGTGTGTGTGTGGGACTCTGAATGAGCTCCTGGCCTCTGATCAAACAGTGTTTGTGTGGGAGACTGACTGGGCCCCTGATCTCTGATCTAACATTGTGTGTGTGAGCGTCTGAATGAGTTCCTGGTCTCTGATCTAACATTGTGTGTGTGGGATTCTGAATGAGCTCCTGGTCTCTGATCTAACAGTGTGTGTGTGGGAGTCTGAATGAGCTCCTGGTCTCTGATCTAACAGTGTGTGTGTGTGAGAGTCTGAATGAGCTCCTGGTCTCTGATTTAACAGTGTGTGTGTGGGAGTCTGAATGAGCCCCTGGTGTCTGATCTAACAGTGTGTGTGGGAGTCTGAATGGGCTCATGGTCTCTGATCTAACAGTGTGTGTGTGAGAGTTTGAATGATCTCCTGGTCTCTGATCTATCAGTGTGTGTGTGGGAGTCTGCGTGAGCTCCTGGTCTCCGATTTAACAGTGTGTGTTTGGGAGTCTGAATGAGCTCCTGGTCTCTGATCTAACAGTGTGTGTGTGTGAGTCTGAAGGAGCTCCTGGTCTCTGATCTATCAGTGTGTGTGTGGGAGTCTGAATGGGCTCCTGGTCTCTGATCTAACAGTGTGTGTGTGTGAGTCTGAATGAGCTCCTGGTCTCTGATATATGACTGTGAGTGTGTGAGTCTGAATGAGCTCCTGGTCTGTGATCTATCAGTGTGTGTGTGAGAGTCTGAATGAGCTCCTGGTCTCTGATCTAACAGTGTGTGTGTGGGAGCCTGAATGAGCTGCTGGCCTCTGACCTAACAGTGTGTGTGTGAGAGTCTGAATGAGCTCCTCGTCTCTGATCTAACAGTGTGTGGGTGGGAGTCTGAATGAGCTCCTGGTAGCTGATCTAACAGTGTGTGTGTGGGAGTCTGAATGAGCTCCTGGTATCTAATCTAACAGTGTGTGTGTGGGAGCCTGAATGTGCTCCTGGTCTCTGATGTAACAGTGTGTGTGTGTAGGATTCTAAATGGGCTGCTGGACTCTGATCTAACAGTGTGTGTGTGGGAGTCTGAATGAGCTCCTGGTCTCTGATCAAACAGTGAGTGTGTGAGAGGCTGAATGGGCTCTCGGCTTCTGATGTAACAGTTTGTGTGTGGGAGTCTGAATGTGCTCCTTGTGTCTGATCTAACAGTGTGCGTGTGGGAGTCTGAATGAGCTCCTGGTCTCTGGTCTAACAGTAGTTGTGTGAGAGTCTGAATGAGCTCCTGGTCTCTGAACTAACAGTGAGTGTGTGGTAGTCTGAATGTGCTCCTGGTCTCTGATCTAACAGTGTGTGTGTGGGAGTCTGAATGGGCTCCTGGTCTCTGATCTAACAGTGTGTGTGTGGGAGTCTGAATGAGCCTCAGGTGTCTGATCTAACAGTGTGTGTGGGAGTCTGAATGGGCTCCTGGTCTCTGATCTAACAGTGTGTGTGTGGGAGCCTTAATGAGCTCCTGGTCTCTGATCTAACAGTATGTGTGTGAGAGTCTGAATGAACTCCTGGTCTCTGATCTATCAGAGTGTGTGTGGGATTCTGAATGAGTTCCGGGTCTCTGATCTAACAGTATGTGTGCGAGATTCTGAATGAGCTCCTGGTCTCTGATCTATCAGTGTGTGTGTGGGAGTCTGAATGAGCTCCTGGTCTCTGATCTAACAGTATGTGTGTATGAGTCTGAATGAGCTCCTGGTCGCTAATCAAACAGTGTGTGTGTGTGAGTCTGAATGAGCTCCTCGTCTCTGATCAATTAGAGTGTGTGTGGGAGTCTGAATGAGCTCCTGGTCTCTGATCTAACAGTGTGTGTGTGGGAGTCTGAATGAGCTCCTGGTCTCTGATATAACAGTGTGTGTGTGGGAGTCTGAATGAGATCCTGGTCTCTGATCTATCAGTGTGTGTGAGAGTCTGGATGGGCTCCTGGTCACTGATCTAACAGTATGTGTGTGGGATTCTGAATGAGCTCCTGGTCTCTGATCTAACAGTGTGTGTGTGGGACTCTGAATGAGCTCCTGGCCTCTGATCAAACAGTGTTTGTGTGGGATTCTGAATTGGCTCCTTTTCTCTGATCTAAAATTGTGCGTGTGTGAGTCTGAATGAGCTCATGGTCTTTGATCAAACAGTGTGTGTGTGGGAGACTGACTGGGCCCCTGATCTCTGATCTAACATTGTGTGTGTGAGCGTCTGAATGAGTTCCTGGTCTCTGATCTAACATTGTGTGTGTGGGAGTCTGAATGAGCTCCTGGTCTCTGATCTAACAGTGTGTGTGTGGGAGTCTGAACGAGCTCCTGGTCTCTGATCTAACAGTGTGTGTGTGTGAGAGTCTGAATGAGCTCCTGGTCTCTGATTTAACAGTGTGTGTGTGGGAGTCTGAATGAGCCCCTGGTGTCTGATCTAACAGTGTGTGTGGGAGTCTGAATGGGCTCATGGTCTCTGATCTAACAGTTTGTGTGTGAGTGTTTGAATGATCTCCTGGTCTCTGATCTAACAGTGTGTGTGTGGGAGTCTGAATGGGCTTCTGGTCTCTGATCTATCTGTGTGTGTGTGAGAGTCTGAATGATCTCCTGGTCTCTGATCTATCAGTGTGTGTGTAGGTGTCTGAATGGGCTCCTGGTCTCTGATCTATCAGTGTGTGTGCGAGAGTCTGAATGAGCTCCTTGTCTCTGATCTAACAGTGTGTGTGGGAGCCTGAATGAGCCCCTGGTGTCTGATCTAACAGTGTGTGTGTGGGAGACTGAATGAGCTCCTGGTCTCTGATCTAACAGTGTGTGTGTGGGAGTCTGAATGAGCTCCTGGTCTCTGATCTAACAGTGTGTGTGTGGGAGTCTGAATGAGCTCCTGGTCTCTGATCTAACAGTGTGTGTGTGAGAGTCTGAATGGCCTCCTGGTCTCTGATCTAACAGTGTGTGTGTGGGAGTCTGAATGGGCTCCTGGTATCTGATCTAACAGTGTGTGTGTGGGAGTCTAAATGAGCTCCTGGTCTCTGATATAACAGTGTGTGCGGGGGAGTCTGAATGAGCTCCTGGTCTCTGATTTAACAGTGTTTGTTTGTGAGTCTGAATGAGCTCCTGGTCTGTGATCTAACAGTGTGTGTGTGGGAGTGTGAATGACCTCCTGGTCCCTGATCTAACAGCGTATGTGAGAGTCTGAATGAGCTCCTGGTCTCTGATCTAGCAGTGTGTGTGTGAGATTCTGAATGAGCTGCTGATCTCTGATGTAACAGTGTGTGTGTGAGATTCTGAATGAGCTCCTGGTCTCTGATCTAACAGTGTGTGTGTGTGATTCTGAATGGGCTCCTGGTCTCTGATGTAACAGTGTGTGTGTGGGAGTGTGAATGAGCTCCTGGTCTCTGATCTAACAGTGTGTGTGTGGGAGTCTGAATGAGCTCCTGGTCTCTGGTCTAAGAGTAGTTGTGTGAGATTCTGAATGCGCTCCTGGTCTCTGATCTAACAGTGTGTGTGTGGGAGTCTGAATGAGCTCCTGGTCTCTGGTCTAACAGTAGTTGTGTGAGATTCTGAATGTGCTCCTGATCTCTGATCTAACAGTGTGTGTGTGGGAGTCTGAATGGGCTCCTGGTCTCTGATCTAACAGTGTCTGTGTGGGAGTATGAATGAGCTCCTGGTCTCTGATCTAACAGTGTGTGTGTGAGAGTCTGAATGGGCTCCTGGTCTCTGATCTAACAGTGCGTGTGTGGGATTCTGAATGAGCTCCTGTTCTCTGACCTAACAGTGTGTGTGTGAGAGCCTGAATGGGCTCCAGGTCTCTGATCTAACAGTGTGTGTGTGTGTGTGAGAGTCTGAATGGGCTCCTGGTCTCTGATCAAACAATATATATGTGGGAGTCTGAATCGGCTCCTGGACTCTGATCTAACAGTGCGTGTGTGGGAGTCTGAATGGGCTCCAGGTCTCTGATCTAACACTGTGTGTGTCGGAGTCTGAATGGGCTCATGGTCTCTGATCTAACAGTGTGTGTGTGGGAGTCTGATTGAGCTCCTGGTCTCTGATTTAACAGTGTGTGTGAGTGTCTGAATGAGCTCCTGGTCTCTGATTTAACAGTGCGTGTGTGGGAGTCTGAATTATCTCCTGGTCTCTGATCTAACAGTGTGTGTGTGTGTGTGTGAGAGTCTGAATGGGCTCCTGGTCTCTGATCTAAAAATATATATATGTGGGAGTCTGAATGAGCTCCTGGTCTCTGGTCTAACAGTTTGTGTGTGGGAGTCTGACTGAGCTCCTGGTCTGTGATCTAACAATGTGTGGGGGGGAGTTTGCATGAGCTCCTGGTGTCTGATCTAACAGTGTGTGTGTGGGAGTCTGAATGATCTCCTTGTCTCTGATCTAACAGTGTATGTGTGGGAGTCTGAATGAGCTCCTGGTCTCTGGTCTAACAGAGTGTGTGTGTGAGTCTGAATGAGCTCCTGGTCTCTGATCTATCAGTGTGTGTGTGGGAGTCTGAATGGGCTCCTGGTCTCTGATCTAACAGTGTGTGTGTGTGAGTCTGAATGAGCTCCTGGTCTCTGATATATGAGTGTGTGTGTGTGAGTCTGAATGAGCTCCTGGTCTGTGATCTATCAGTGTGTGTGTGAGAGTCTGAATGAGCTCCTGGTCTCTGATCTAACAGTGTGTGTGTGGGAGCCTGAATGAGCTGCTGGCCTCTGACCTAACAGTGTGTGTGTGAGAGTCTGAATGAGCTCCTGGTCTCTGATCTAACAGTGTGTGGGTGGGAGTCTGAATGAGCTCCTGGTATCTGATCTAACAGTGTGTGTGTGGGATTCTGAATGAGCTCCTGGTATCTAATCTAACAGTGTGTGTGTGGGAGCCTGAATGTGCTCCTGGTCTCTGATCTAACAGTGTGTGTGTGGGAGTCTAAATGGGCTGCTGGACTCTGATGTAACAGTGTGTGTGTGGGAGTCTGACAGAGCTCCTGGTCTCTGATATAACAGTGTGTGCGGGGGAGTCTGAATGAGCTCCTGGTCTCTGATTTAACAGTGTTTGTTTGTGAGTCTGAATGAGCTCCTGGTCTGTGATCTAACAGTGTGTGTGTGGGAGTGTGAATGACCTCCTGGTCCCTGATCTAACAGCGTATGTGAGAGTCTGAATGAGCTCCTGGTCTCTGATCTAGCAGTGTGTGTGTGAGATTCTGAATGAGCTCCTGATCTCTGATGTAACAGTGTGTGTGTGAGAGTCTGAATGAGCTCCTGGTCTCTGATCTAACAGTGTGTGTGTGTGATTCTGAATGGGCTCCTGGTCTCTGATGTAACAGTGTGTGTGTGGGAGTGTGAATGAGCTCCTGGTCTCTGATCTAACAGTGTGTGTGTGGGAGTCTGAATGAGCTCCTGGTCTCTGGTCTAAGAGTAGTTGTGTGAGATTCTGAATGCGCTCCTGGTCTCTGATCTAACAGTGTGTGTGTGGGAGTCTGAATGAGCTCCTGGTCTCTGGTCTAACAGTAGTTGTGTGAGATTCTGAATGTGCTCCTGATCTCTGATCTAACAGTGTGTGTGTGGGAGTCTGAATGGGCTCCTGGTCTCTGATCTAACAGTGTCTGTGTGGGAGTATGAATGAGCTCCTGGTCTCTGATCTAACAGTGTGTGTGTGAGAGTCTGAATGGGCTCCTGGTCTCTGATCTAACAGTGCGTGTGTGGGATTCTGAATGAGCTCCTGTTCTCTGACCTAACAGTGTGTGTGTGAGAGCCTGAATGGGCTCCAGGTCTCTGATCTAACAGTGTGTGTGTGTGTGTGAGAGTCTGAATGGGCTCCTGGTCTCTGATCAAACAATATATATGTGGGAGTCTGAATCGGCTCCTGGACTCTGATCTAACAGTGCGTGTGTGGGAGTCTGAATGGGCTCCAGGTCTCTGATCTAACACTGTGTGTGTCGGAGTCTGAATGGGCTCATGGTCTCTGATCTAACAGTGTGTGTGTGGGAGTCTGATTGAGCTCCTGGTCTCTGATTTAACAGTGTGTGTGAGTGTCTGAATGAGCTCCTGGTCTCTGATTTAACAGTGCGTGTGTGGGAGTCTGAATTATCTCCTGGTCTCTGATCTAACAGTGTGTGTGTGTGTGTGTGAGAGTCTGAATGGGCTCCTGGTCTCTGATCTAAAAATATATATATGTGGGAGTCTGAATGAGCTCCTGGTCTCTGGTCTAACAGTTTGTGTGTGGGAGTCTGACTGAGCTCCTGGTCTGTGATCTAACAATGTGTGGGGGGGAGTTTGCATGAGCTCCTGGTGTCTGATCTTACAGTGTGTGTGTGGGAGTCTGAATGATCTCCTTGTCTCTGATCTAACAGTGTATGTGTGGGAGTCTGAATGAGCTCCTGGTCTCTGGTCTAACAGAGTGTGTGTGTGAGTCTGAATGAGCTCCTGGTCTCTGATCTATCAGTGTGTGTGTGGGAGTCTGAATGGGCTCCTGGTCTCTGATCTAACAGTGTGTGTGTGTGAGTCTGAATGAGCTCCTGGTCTCTGATATATGAGTGTGTGTGTGTGAGTCTGAATGAGCTCCTGGTCTGTGATCTATCAGTGTGTGTGTGAGAGTCTGAATGAGCTCCTGGTCTCTGATCTAACAGTGTGTGTGTGGGAGCCTGAATGAGCTGCTGGCCTCTGACCTAACAGTGTGTGTGTGAGAGTCTGAATGAGCTCCTGGTCTCTGATCTAACACTGTGTGGGTGGGAGTCTGAATGAGCTCCTGGTATCTGATCTAACAGTGTGTGTGTGGGATTCTGAATGAGCTCCTGGTATCTAATCTAACAGTGTGTGTGTGGGAGCCTGAATGTGCTCCTGGTCTCTGATCTAACAGTGTGTGTGTGGGAGTCTAAATGGGCTGCTGGACTCTGATGTAACAGTGTGTGTGTGGGAGTCTGACAGAGCTCCTGGTCTCTGATCAAACAGTGAGTGTGTGAGAGGCTGAATGGACTCTCGGCTTCTGATATTACAGTTTGTGTGTGGGAGTCTGAATGTGCTCCTTGTGTCTGATCTAACAGTGTGCGTGTGGGAGTCTGAATGAGCTCCTGGTCTCTGGTCTAACAGTAGTTGTGTGAGAGTCTGAATGAGCCCGTGGTCTCTGATCTAACAGTGTGTGTGTGAGATTCTGAATGAGCTCCTGGTCTCCGAACTAACAGTGTGTGTGTGGTAGTTTGAATGTGCTCCTGGTCTCTGATCTAACAGTGCATGTGTGGGATTCTGAATGAGCTCCTGTTCTCTGATCTAACAGTGTGTGTGTGAGAGTCTGAATGGGCTCCTGGTCTCTGATCTAACAGTGTGTGTGTGTGTGTGTGAGATTCTGAATGGGCTCCTGGTCTCTGATCAAACAATATATATGTGGGAGTCTGAATCGGCTCCTGGTCTCTGATCTAACAGTGCATGTGTGGGATTCTGAATGAGCTCCTGTTCTCTGATCTAACAGTGTGTGTGTGAGAGTCTGAATGGGCTCCTGGTCTCTGATCTAACAGTGTGTGTGTGTGTGTGTGAGAGTCTGAATGGGCTCCAGGTCTCTGATCTAACACTGTGTGTGTGGGAACCTGAATGGGCTCCTGGTCTCTGATCTAACAGTGCGTGTGAGGGAGTCTGAATGGGCTCCAGGTCTCTCATCTAACACTGTGTGTGTGGGAGTCTGAATGCTCTCCTGGTCTCTGATCTAACAGTGTGTGTGTGTGTGTCTGAGAGTTTGAATGGGCTCCTGGTCTCTGATCTAAAAATATATATATGTGGGAGTCTGAATGAGCTCCTGGTCTCTGGTCTAACAGTGTGTGTGTGGGAGTCTGAATGAGCTCCTGGTCTCTGACCTATCAGTGTGTGTGTGAGAGTCCGAATGAGATCCTGGTCTCTGATCTATCAGTGTCTGTGTGAGAGTCTGAATGAGCTCCTGGTCTCTGATCTAACACTGTGCATGTGGGAGTCTGAATGAGCTCCTGGTCTCTGATCTAACACTGTGTATGTGGGAGTCTGAATGAGCTCCTGGTCTCTGTTCTAACTGTATGTGTGTGGGAGTCTGAATGGGCTCCTGCTCTCTGATCTGACAGTGTGTGTGGGGGAGTCTGAATGAGCTCCTGGTCTCCGATCTAATTGTGTGTGTGTGGGAGTCTGAATGCGCTCCTGGTCTCTGATATAACAGTATGTGTGTGGGAGTCTGAATGGGCTCCTGGTCTCTGATCTAACAAAGTGTGTGTGAGAGTCTGAATGGGCTCCTGGTGTCTGATCTAACAGTGTGTGTGTGGGAGTCTGAATGAGCACCTGGTCTCTGATCAAGCAGTGTGTGTGTGTGAGTCTGAATGAGCTCCTGGTCTCTGATCTAACAGTGTGTGTGTGGGACTCTGAATGGGCTCCTGGTCTCTGATGTAACAGTGTGTGTGTGGGAGTCTGAATGACCTCCTGGTCTCTGATCTAACAGTTAGTGTGTGAGAATCTGAATAGGCTCCTGGTCTCTGATCTAACAGTGTGTGTGTGAGAATCTAAATAAGCTCCTGGTCTCTGATCTAACAGTGTATGTGTGGGAGTCTGAATGAACTCCTGGTCTCTGACTAACAGTGTGTGTGTGAGAGGCTGAATGGGCTCTCGGCTTCTGATCTAACAGTTTGTGTGTGGGAGTCTGAATGAGCTCATGGTGTCTGATGTAACAGTGTGTGTGTGGGAGTGTGAATGAGCTCCTGGTCTCTGATCTAACTGTATGTGTGTGGGAGTCTGAATGGGCTCCTGCTCTCTCATCTAACAGTGTGTGTGTGGGAGTCTGAATGGGCTCCTGGTCTCTGATCTGAATGTGTGTGTGTGGGAGTCTGAATGGGCTCCTGGTCTCTGATCTAACTGTGTGTGTGGGAGTCTGAATGAGCTCCTGGTCTCCGATCGAACTGTGTGTGTGTGGGAGTCTGAATGCGCTCCTGGTCTCTGATATAACAGTGTGTGTGTGGGAGTCTGAATGGGCTCCTGGTCTCTGATGTAACAAAGTGTGTGTGAGAGTCTGAATGGGTTCCTGGTCTCTGATCTAACAGTGTGCGTGTGGGAGTCTGAATGAGCTCCCGGTCTCTGATCTAACAGTGTGTGTGTGAGAGTCTGAATGAGCACCTGGTCTCTGGTCTAACAGTAGTTGTGTGAGAGTCTGAATGAGCCCGTGGTCTCTGATCTAACAGTGTGTGTGTGAGATTCTGAATGAGCTCCTGGTCTCTGAACTAACAGTGTGTGTGTGGTAGTTTGAATGTGCTCCTGGTCTCTGATCTAACAGTGCATGTGTGGGATTCTGAATGAGCTCCTGTTCTCTGATCTAACAGTGTGTGTGTGAGAGTCTGAATGGGCTCCTGGTCTCTGATCTAACAGTGTGTGTGTGTGTGTGTGAGATTCTGAATGGGCTCCTGGTCTCTGATCAAACAATATATATGTGGGAGTCTGAATCGGCTCCTGGTCTCTGATCTAACAGTGCATGTGTGGGATTCTGAATGAGCTCCTGTTCTCTGATCTAACAGTGTGTGTGTGAGAGTCTGAATGGGCTCCTGGTCTCTGATCTAACAGTGTGTGTGTGTGTGTGTGAGAGTCTGAATGGGCTCCAGGTCTCTGATCTAACACTGTGTGTGTGGGAACCTGAATGGGCTCCTGGTCTCTGATCTAACAGTGCGTGTGAGGGAGTCTGAATGGGCTCCAGGTCTCTCATCTAACACTGTGTGTGTGGGAGTCTGAATGATCTCCTGGTCTCTGATCTAACAGTGTGTGTGTGTGTGTCTGAGAGTTTGAATGGGCTCCTGGTCTCTGATCTAAAAATATATATATGTGGGTGTCTGAATGAGCTCCTGGTCTCTGGTCTAACAGTGTGTGTGTGGGAGTCTGAATGAGCTCCTGGTCTCTGACCTATCAGTGTGTGTGTGAGAGTCCGAATGAGATCCTGGTCTCTGATCTATCAGTGTCTGTGTGAGAGTCTGAATGAGCTCCTGGTCTCTGATCTAACACTGTGCATGTGGGAGTCTGAATGAGCTCCTGGTCTCTGATCTAACACTGTGTATGTGGGAGTCTGAATGAGCTCCTGGTCTCTGTTCTAACTGTATGTGTGTGGGAGTCTGAATGGGCTCCTGCTATCTGATCTGACAGTGTGTGTGTGGGAGTCTGAATGAGCTCCTGGTCTCCGATCTAATTGTGTGTGTGTGGGAGTCTGAATGCGCTCCTGGTCTCTGATATAACAGTGTGTGTGTGGGAGTCTGAATGGGCTCCTGGTCTCTGATCTAACAAAGTGTGTGTGAGAGTCTGAATGGGCTCCTGGTGTCTGATCTAACAGTGTGTGTGTGGGAGTCTGAATGAGCACCTGGTCTCTGATCAAGCAGTGTGTGTGTGTGAGTCTGAATGAGCTCCTGGTCTCTGATCTAACAGTGTGTGTGTGGGACTCTGAATGGGCTCCTGGTCTCTGATGTAACAGTGTGTGTGTGGGAGTCTGAATGACCTCCTGGTCTCTGATCTAACAGTTAGTGTGTGAGAATCGGAATAGGCTCCTGGTCTCTGATCTAACAGTGTGTGTGTGAGAATCTAAATAAGCTCCTGGTCTCTGATCTAACAGTGTATGTGTGGGAGTCTGAATGAACTCCTGGTCTCTGACTAACAGTGTGTGTGTGAGAGGCTGAATGGGCTCTCGGCTTCTGATCTAACAGTTTGTGTGTGGGAGTCTGAATGAGCTCATGGTGTCTGATGTAACAGTGTGTGTGTGGGAGTGTGAATGAGCTCCTGGTCTCTGATCTAACTGTATGTGTGTGGGAGTCTGAATGGGCTCCTGCTCTCTCATCTAACAGTGTGTGTGTGGGAGTCTGAATGGGCTCCTGGTCTCTGATCTGAATGTGTGTGTGTGGGAGTCTGAATGGGCTCCTGGTCTCTGATCTAACTGTGTGTGTGGGAGTCTGAATGAGCTCCTGGTCTCCGATCGAACTGTGTGTGTGTGGGAGTCTGAATGCGCTCCTGGTCTCTGATATAACAGTGTGTGTGTGGGAGTTTGAATGGGCTCCTGGTCTCTGATGTAACAAAGTGTGTGTGAGAGTCTGAATGGGCTCCTGGTCTCTGATCTAACAGTGTGTGTGTGGGAGTATGAATGAGCTCCCGGTCTCTGATCTAACAGTGTGTGTGTGAGAGGCTGAATGAGCACCTGGTCTCTGATCTAACAGTGTTTGTGTGTGAGTCTGAATGAGCTCCTGGTCTCTGATCTAACAGTGTGTGTGTGGGACTCTGAATGGGCTCCTGGTCTCTGATGTAACAGTGTGTGTGTGGGAGTCTGAATGACCTCCTGGTCTCTGATCTAACAGTTAGTGTGTGAGAGTCTGAATAGGCTCCTGGTCTCTGATCTAACAGTGTGTGTGTGGGAGTCTAAATAAGCTCCTGGGCTCTGATCTAACAGTGTGTGTGTGAGAGGCTGAATGGGCTCTCGGCTTCTGATCTAACAGTTTGTGTGTGGGAGTCTGAATGAGCTCATGGTGTCTGATCTAACAGTGTGTGTGTGGGAGTCTGAATGAGCTCCTGGTCTCTGGTCTGACAGTGGTTGTGTGAGAGTCTGAATGAGCTCCTGGTCTTTGATCTAACTGTGTGTGTGTGAGAGTCTGAATGAGCTCCTGGTCTCTGATGTAACAGTGTGTGTGTGGGAGTCTGAATAAGCTCCTGGTCTCTGATCTAACAGTGTGTGTGTGGGAGTCTGAATGGGCTCCTGGTCTCTGATCTAACAGTGTGTGTGTGGGAGTCTGAATGAGCTCCTGGTCTCTGATCTAACAGTGTGTGTGTGAGAGTGTGAATGGGCTCCTGGTCTCTGACATAACAGTGCGTGTGTGGGAGTCTGAATGAGCTCCTGGTCTCTGATCTAACAGTGTGTGTGTGTGTGTGTGAGAGTCTGAATGGGCTCCTGGTCTGTGATCTAACAATACATGTGTGGGAGTCTGAATGAGCTCCTGGTCTCTGATCTAACAGTGTGTCTGTGGTAGTCTGTATGAGCTCCTGGTCTCTGATCTAACAGTGTGTGTGTGGGAGTCTGAATGGGCTCCTGGTCTCTGATCAAACAGTGTGTGTGAGAGAGCCTGAATGAGCTCCAGGTCTCTGATCTATCATTGTGTGTGTGAGAGCCTGAATGAGATCCAGGTCTCTGATCTATCAGTATGTGTATGAGAGCCTGAATGAGCTCCTGGTCTCTGATCTAACATTGTGTGTGTGGGAGCCTGAATGAGCTCCTGTTCTCTGCTCTAACAGTGTGTATGTGAGAGTCCGATTGAGCTCCTGGTCTCTGATCTAACAGTGTGTGCGTGGGAGACTGAATGGGCTCCTGGTCTCTGATCTAACATTGTGTGTGTGAGAGTCTGAATGAGCTCCTGTTCTCTGCTCTAACAGTGTGTGTGTGAGAGTCTGAATGAGCTCCTGGTCTCTGATCTAATAGTGTGTGTGTGTGGGTGTCTGAATGAGCTCCTGGTCTCTGATCTAACATTGTGTGTGTGGGAGCCTGAATGAGCTCCTGTTCTCTGCTCTAACAGTGTGTGTGTGGGAGTCTGAATCAGCTCCTGGTTCCTGATTTAACAGTGTGTGTTTGTGAGTCTGAATGAGCTCCTGGTCTGTGATCCAGCAGTGTGTGTGTGTGGGAGTCTGAATGACCTCCTGGTCCCTGATCTGACAGTGTATGTGAGAGTCTGAATGAGCTCCTGGTCCCTGATCTAGCAGTGTGTGTATGAGAGTCTGAATGACCTCCTGATCTCTGATGTAACAGTGTGTGTGTGAGAGTCTGAATGAGCTCCTGGTCTCTGATCTAACAGTGTGTGTGTGTGAATCTGAATGGGCTCCTGGTCTCTGATGTAACAGTGTGTGTGTGGGAGTGTGAATGAGCTCCTGGTCTCTGATCTAACAGTTTGTGTGTGGGAGTCTGAATGAGCTCCTGGTATCTAATCTAACAGTGTGTGTGTGAGAGCCTGAATGGGCTCCAGGACTCTGATCTAACAGTGTGTGTGTGTGTGTGAGAGTCTGAATGGGCTCCTGGTCTCTGATCAAACAATATATATGTGGGAATCTGAATCGGCTCCTGGACTCTGATCTGACAGTGTGTGTGTGAGAGTCTGAATGAGCTCCTGGTCTCCGATCTAACAGTGTGTGGGTGGGAGTCTGAATGAGCTCCTTGTATCTGATCTAACAGTGTGTGTGTGGGAGTCTGAATGAGCTCCTGGTATCTAATCTAACAGTGTGTGTGTGGGAGTCTGAATGAGCTCCTGGTCTCTGATCTAACAGTTTGTGTGTGGGAGTCTTAATGTGCTCCTGGTCTCTGATTTAACAGTGTGTGTGTGGGAGTATGAATGAGCTCCTAGTCTCTGATCTAACAGTGTGTGTGTCAGAGTCTGAATGGGCTCCTGGTCTCTGATCTGACAGTGCGTGTGTGGGATTCTGAATGAGCTCCTGTTCTCTGATCTAACAGCGTGTGTCAGAGCCTGAATGGGCTCCAGGTCTCTGATCTAACAGTGTGTGTGTGTGTGTGAGAGTCTGAATGGGCTCCTGGTCTCTGATCAAACAATATATATGTGGGAGTCTGAATCGGCTCCTGGTCTCTGATCTAACAGTGCGTGTGTGGGAGTCTGAATGGGCTCCAGGTCTCTGATCTAACACTGTGTGTGTGGGAGTCTGAATGGGCACCTGGTCTCTGATCTAACAGTGTGTGTGTGGGAGTCTGAATGAGCTCCTGGTCTCTGATTTAACAGCGTGTGTGAGTGTCTGAATGGGCTCCTGGTCTCTGATCTAACAGTCCGTGTGTGGGAGTCTGAATGATCTCCTGGTCTCTGAACTAACAGTGTGTGTGTGTGTGTGTGAGAGTCTGAATGGGCTCCTGGTCTCTGATCTAAAAATATATATATGTCGGTGTCTGCATGAGCTCCTGGTGTCTGATCTAACAGTGTGTGTGTTGGAGTCTGAATGGGCTCCTGGTCTCTGATCTAACAGAGTGTGTGTGTAGGAGTCTGAATGATCGCCTGATCTCTGATCTAACAGTGTGTGTGTGGGAGTCTGAATGAGCTCCTGGTCTGTGATCTAACAATGTGTGGGGGGGAGTCTGCATGAGCTCCTGGTGTCTGATCTAACAGTGTGTGTGTGGGAGTCTGAATGAGCTCCTTGTCTCTGATCTAACAGTGTATGTGTGGGAGTCTGAATGAGCTCCTGGTCTCCGATCTAACAGTGTGTGTGTGGGAGTCTTAATGAGCTCCTGGTCTCTGATCTATCAATGTGTGTGTGGGAGTCTGAGTGAGCTCCTGGTCGCCGATTTAACAGTGTGTGTTTGGGAGTCTGAATGAGCTCCTGTTCTCTGATCTAACAGTGTGTGTGTGTGAGTCTGAATGAGCTCCTGGTCTCTGATCTATCAGTGTGTGTGTGGGAGTCTGAATGGGCTCCTGGTCTCTGATCTAACTGTGTGTGTGTGTGAGTCTGAATGAGCTCCTGGTCTCTGATATATGAGTGTGTGTGTGTGAGTCTGAATGAGCTCCTGGTCTGTGATCTATCAGTGTGTGTGTGAGAGTCTGAATGAGCTCCTGGTCTCTGATCTAACAGTGTGTGTGTGGGAGTCTGAATGCGCTCCTGGCCTCTGACCTAACAGTGTGTGTGTGAGAGTCTGAATGAGCTCCTGGTCTCTGATCTAACAGTGTGTGGGTGGAAATCTGAATGAGCTCCTGGTATCTGATCTAACAGTGTGTTTGTGGGAGTCTGAATGAGCTCCTGGTATCTAATCTAACAGTGTTTGTTTGGGAGACTGAATGAGCTCCTGCTCTCTGATCTAACAGTATGTGTGTGAGATTCTGAATGAGCTCCTGGTCTCTGATCCAACAGTGTGTGTGAATGAGTCCGAATGAGCTCCTCAAAGAGTCATAGAGTCAAAAAGTGTGTGTGTGGGAGTCTGAATGAGCTCCTCGTCTCTGATCTAACAGTGTGTGTGTGGGAGTCTGAATGAGCTCCTGGTCTCTAATCTAACAGTGTGTGTGTGAGAGTCTGAATGAGCTCCTGGTCTCTGATCTAACAGTGTGTGTTTGTGAGTCTGAATAAGCTCCTGGTCTCTGATCAGACAGTGTGTGTGTGTGAGTCTGAATGAGCTCCTGGTCTCTGATCTATCAGTGTGTGTGTGAGACTTTGAATGAGCTCCTGGTCTCTGATTTCACAGTGTGTGTGTGGGAGTCTGAATGAGCTCCTTGTCTCTGATGTAACTGTGTGTGTGTGGGAGTCTGAATGAGCTCCTGGTCTCTGATCTATAAATGTGTGAGAATCTGAATGGGCTCCTGTTCTCTGATCTAACAGTGTGTGTGTGGGAGTCTGAATTAACTCCTTGTCTCTGATTTAACAGTGTGTGTGTCAGAGTCTGAATGTGCTCCTTATCTCTGATCTAACAGTGTGTGTGTGGGAGTCTGAATGAGCTCCTGTTCTCTGATGTATCAGTGTGTGTGTGAGAGTCTGAATGGGCTCCTGGTCTCTGATCCAACAGTGCGTGTGTGAGAGTCTGAATGAGCTCCTGGTCTCTGATGTAACAGTGTGTGTGTGGGAGTCTGAATGAGCTCCTGGTCTCTGATCTAGCAGTGTGTGTGTGAGATTCTGAATGAGATCCTGGTCTCTGATCTAACAGTGTGTGTGTGGGAGTCTGAATGAGCTCCTGGTCTCTGATCTAACAGTGTGTGAGTGTGAGTCTAAATGTGCTCCTGGTCTCTGATGTAACAGTGTGTTTGTGTGAGTCTGAATGAGCTCCTGGTCTCTGATCTATCAGTGTGTGTGTGGGACTTTGAATGAGCTCCTGGTCTCTGACCTATCAGTGTGTGTGTGGGACTTTGAATGAGCTCCTGGTCTCTGATCTATCAGTGTGTGAGAGTCTGAATGGGCTCCTGGTCTCTGATCTAACAGTGTGTGTGTGGGAGTCTGAATGAGCTCCTGGTCTCTGATCTAACAGTGTGTGTGTGAGATCCTGAATGAGCTCCTGGTCTCTGATCTAACAGTGTGTGTGTGGGAGTCTGAATGAGCTCCTGGTCTCTGATATAACAGTGTGTGTGTGGGAGTCTGAATGAGCTCCTCGTCTCTGATTTTAAAATTTTGTGTGTGAGAGTCTGAATGAGCTCCTGGTCTGTGATCTGACATTGTGTGTGTGTGAGTCTGAATGACCTCCTGGTCCCTGATCTAACAGTGTATGTGAGAGTCTGAATGAGCTCCTGGTCTATGATCTAGCAGTGTGTGTGTGAGAGTCTGAATGACCTCCTGGCCTCTGATCTTACAGTGTGTGCGTGTGAGTCTGAATGAGCTCCTGGTCTCTGATCTAACAGTGTGTGTGTGGGAGTCTGAATGGGCTCCTGGTCTCTGATCTAACAGTGTGTGTGTGGGAGTCTGAATGTGCTCCTGGTCTCTGATCTAACAGTGTGTGTGTGGGAGTCTAAATTGGCTCCTGGTCTCTGATCTAACAGTGTGTGTGTGGGAGTCTGAATGAGCTCCTGGTCTCTGATCTAACAGTGAGTGTGTGAGAGGCTGAATGGGCTCTCGGCTTCTGATCTAACAGTTTGTGTGTGGGAGTCTGAATGTGCTCCTGGTGTCTGATCTAACAGTGTGCGTGTGGGAGTCTGAATGACCTCCTGGTCTCTGGTCTAACAGTGGTTGTGTGAGAGTCTGAATGAGCCCCTGGTCTCTGATCTAACAGTGTGTGTGTGAGATTCTGAATGAGCTCCTGGTCTCTGAACTTACAGTGTGTGTGTGGGAGTCTGAATGTGCTCCTGGTCTCTGATCTAACAGTGTGTGTGTGGGAGTCTGAATGGGCTCCTGGTCTCTGATCTAACAGTGTGTGTGTGGGAGTATGACTGAGCTCCTGGTCTGTGATCAACAATGTGTGGGGGGGGGGTCTGCATGAGCTCCTGGTTTCTGATCTAACAGTGTGTGTGTGGGAGTCTGAATGAGCTCCTGGTCTCTGATCTAACAGTGTATGTGTGGGAGTCTGAATGAGCTCCTGGTCTCTGGTCTAACAGTGTGTGTGTGGGAGTCTGAATGAGCTCCTGGTCTGTGATCAACAATGTGTGGGGGGGGGGTCTGCATGAGCTCCTGGTTTCTGATCTAACAGTGTGTGTGTGGGAGTCTGAATGAGCTCCTGGTCTCTGATCTAACAGTGTATGTGTGGGAGTCTGAATGAGCTCCTGGTCTCTGAGCTAACAGTGTGTGTGTGGGAGTCTTCATGAGCTCCTGGTCTCTGATCTATCAGTTTGTGCGTGGGAGTCTGAATGAGCTGCTGGTCTCTGATCAAACAGTGTGTGTTTGGGAGTCTGAATGAGCTCCTGGTCTCTGATCTAACAGTGTGTGTGTGTGAGTCTGAATTAGCTCCTGGTCTCTGATCTATCTGTGTGTGTGTGGGAGTTTGAATGGGCTCCTGGTCTATGATCTAACAGTGTGTGTGTGTGAGTCTGTTGAGCTCCTGGTCTCTGATATATGAGTGATTGTGTGTGAGTCTGAACGAGCTCCTGGTCTGTGATCTATCAGTGTGTGTGTGAGAGTCTGAATGAGCTCCTGGTCTCTGATCTAACAGTGTGTTTGTGGGAGTCTGAATGAACTCCTGGCCTCTGATCTATCAGTGTGTGTGTGGGAGTCTGAATGAGCTCCTGGTCTCTGATCAAACAGTGTGTGTGTGGGTGTCTGAATGAGCTCCTGGTCTCTGATCTAACAGTGTGTGTTTGGCTGTCTGAATGAGCTCCTGCTCTCTGATCTAACAGGATGAGTGTGAGATTCTGAATGAGCTCCTGGTCTCTGATCTAACAGTGTGTGTGTATTAGTCTGAATGAGCTCCTGGTCCCAATCAAACAGTGTGTGTGTGGGAGTCTGAATGAGCTCCTCGTCTCTCATCTGACAGTGTGTGTGTGGGAGTCTGAATGAGATCCTGGTCTCTGATCTAACAGTGTGTGTGTGGGAGTCTGAATGATCGCCTGATCTCTGATCTAACAGTGTGTGTGTGGGAGTCTGAATGAGCTCCTGGTCTGTGATCTAACAATGTGTGGGGGGGAGTCTGCATGAGCTCCTGGTGTCTGATCTAACAGTGTGTGTGTTGGAGTCTGAATGGGCTCCTGGTCTCTGATCTAACAGAGTGTGTGTGTAGGAGTCTGAATGATCGCCTGATCTCTGATCTAACAGTGTGTGTGTGGGAGTCTGAATGAGCTCCTGGTCTGTGATCTAACAATGTGTGGGGGGGAGTCTGCATGAGCTCCTGGTGTCTGATCTAACAGTGTGTGTGTGGGAGTCTGAATGAGCTCCTTGTCTCTGATCTAACAGTGTATGTGTGGGAGTCTGAATGAGCTCCTGGTCTCCGATCTAACAGTGTGTGTGTGGGAGTCTGAATGGGCTCCTGGTCTCTGATCTAACTGTGTGTGTGTGTGAGTCTGAATGAGCTCCTGGTCTCTGATATATGAGTGTGTGTGTGTGAGTCTGAATGAGCTCCTGGTCTGTGATCTATCAGTGTGTGTGTGAGAGTCTGAATGAGCTCCTGGTCTCTGATCTAACAGTGTGTGTGTGGGAGTCTGAATGCGCTCCTGGCCTCTGACCTAACAGTGTGTGTGTGAGAGTCTGAATGAGCTCCTGGTCTCTGATCTAACAGTGTGTGGGTGGAAATCTGAATGAGCTCCTGGTATCTGATCTAACAGTGTGTTTGTGGGAGTCTGAATGAGCTCCTGGTATCTAATCTAACAGTGTTTGTTTGGGAGACTGAATGAGCTCCTGCTCTCTGATCTAACAGTATGTGTGTGAGATTCTGAATGAGCTCCTGGTCTCTGATCCAACAGTGTGTGTGAATGAGTCCGAATGAGCTCCTCAAAGAGTCATAGAGTCAAAAAGTGTGTGTGTGGGAGTCTGAATGAGCTCCTCGTCTCTGATCTAACAGTGTGTGTGTGGGAGTCTGAATGAGCTCCTGGTCTCTAATCTAACAGTGTGTGTGTGAGAGTCTGAATGAGCTCCTGGTCTCTGATCTAACAGTGTATGTGTGGGATTCTGAATGAGCTCCTGGTCTCTGATCTAACAGTGTGTGTTTGTGAGTCTGAATGAGCTCCTGGTCTCTGATCAGACAGTGTGTGTGTGTGAGTCTGAATGAGCTCCTGGTCTCTGATCTATCAGTGTGTGTGTGAGACTTTGAATGAGCTCCTGGTCTCTGATTTCACAGTGTGTGTGTGGGAGTCTGAATGAGCTCCTTGTCTCTGATGTAACTGTGTGTGTGTGGGAGTCTGAATGAGCTCCTGGTCTCTGATCTATAAATGTGTGAGAATCTGAATGGGCTCCTGTTCTCTGATCTAACAGTGTGTGTGTGGGAGTCTGAATTAACTCCTTGTCTCTGATTTAACAGTGTGTGTGTCAGAGTCTGAATGTGCTCCTTATCTCTGATCTAACAGTGTGTGTGTGGGAGTCTGAATGAGCTCCTGGTCTCTGAGCTAACAGTGTGTGTGTGGGAGTCTGAATGGTCTCCTGTTCTCTGATGTAACAGTGTGTGTGTGAGAGTCTGAATGGGCTCCTGGTCTCTGATCCAACAGTGCGTGTGTGAGAGTCTGAAGGAGCTCCTGGTCTCTGATGTAACAGTGTGTGTGTGGGAGTCTGAATGAGCTCCTGGTCTCTGATCTAGCAGTGTGTGTGTGAGATTCTGAATGAGATCCTGGTCTCTGATCTAACAGTGTGTGTGTGGGAGTCTGAATGAGCTCCTGGTCTCTGATCTAACAGTGTGTGAGTGTGAGTCTAAATGTGCTCCTGGTCTCTGATGTAACAGTGTGTTTGTGTGAGTCTGAATGAGCTCCTGGTCTCTGATCTATCAGTGTGTGTGTGGGACTTTGAATGAGCTCCTGGTCTCTGACCTATCAGTGTGTGTGTGGGACTTTGAATGAGCTCCTGGTCTCTGATCTATCAGTGTGTGAGAGTCTGAATGGGCTCCTGGTCTCTGATCTAACAGTGTGTGTGTGGGAGTCTGAATGAGCTCCTGGTCTCTGATCTAACAGTGTGTGTGTGAGATCCTGAATGAGCTCCTGGTCTCTGATCTAACAGTGTGTGTGTGGGAGTCTGAATGAGCTCCTGGTCTCTGATATAACAGTGTGTGTGTGGGAGTCTGAATGAGCTCCTCGTCTCTGATTTTAAAATTTTGTGTGTGAGAGTCTGAATGAGCTCCTGGTCTGTGATCTGACATTGTGTGTGTGTGAGTCTGAATGACCTCCTGGTCCCTGATCTAACAGTGTATGTGAGAGTCTGAATGAGCTCCTGGTCTATGATCTAGCAGTGTGTGTGTGAGAGTCTGAATGACCTCCTGGCCTCTGATCTTACAGTGTGTGCGTGTGAGTCTGAATGAGCTCCTGGTCTCTGATCTAACAGTGTGTGTGTGGGAGTCTGAATGGGCTCCTGGTCTCTGATCTAACAGTGTGTGTGTGGGAGTCTGAATGTGCTCCTGGTCTCTGATCTAACAGTGTGTGTGTGGGAGTCTAAATTGGCTCCTGGTCTCTGATCTAACAGTGTGTGTGTGGGAGTCTGAATGAGCTCCTGGTCTCTGATCTAACAGTGAGTGTGTGAGAGGCTGAATGGGCTCTGGGCTTCTGATCTAACAGTTTGTGTGTGGGAGTCTGAATGTGCTCCTGGTGTCTGATCTAACAGTGTGCGTGTGGGAGTCTGAATGACCTCCTGGTCTCTGGTCTAACAGTAGTTGTGTGAGAGTCTGAATGAGCCCCTGGTCTCTGATCTAACAGTGTGTGTGTGAGATTCTGAATGAGCTCCTGGTCTCTGAACTTACAGTGTGTGTGTGGGTGTCTGAATGTGCTCCTGGTCTCTGATCTAACAGTGTGTGTGTGGGAGTCTGAATGGGCTCCTGGTCTCTGATCTAACAGTGTGTGTGTGGGAGTATGACTGAGCTCCTGGTCTGTGATCAACAATGTGTGGGGGGGGGTCTGCATGAGCTCCTGGTTTCTGATCTAACAGTGTGTGTGTGGGAGTCTGAATGAGCTCCTGGTCTCTGATCTAACAGTGTATGTGTGGGAGTCTGAATGAGCTCCTGGTCTCTGGTCTAACAGTGTGTGTGTGGGAGTCTGAATGAGCTCCTGGTCTGTGATCAACAATGTGTGGGGGGGGGGGTCTGCATGAGCTCCTGGTTTCTGATCTAACAGTGTGTGTGTGGGAGTCTGAATGAGCTCCTGGTCTCTGATCTAACAGTGTATGTGTGGGAGTCTGAATGAGCTCCTGGTCTCTGAGCTAACAGTGTGTGTGGGAGTCTTCATGAGCTCCTGGTCTCTGATCTATCAGTGTGTGCGTGGGAGTCTGAATGAGCAGCTGGTCTCTGATGAAACAGTGTGTGTTTGGGAGTCTGAATGAGCTCCTGGTCTCTGATCTAACAGTGTGTGTGTGTGAGTCTGAATTAGCTCCTGGTCTCTGATCTATCTGTGTGTGTGTGGGAGTTTGAATGGGCTCCTGGTCTATGATCTAACAGTGTGTGTGTGTGTGTCTGTTGAGCTCCTGGTCTCTGATATATGAGTGTGTGTGTGTGAGTCTGAACGAGCTCCTGGTCTGTGATCTATCAGTGTGTGTGTGAGAGTCTGAATGAGCTCCTGGTCTCTGATCAAACAGTGTGTTTGTGGGAGTCTGAATGAGCTCCTGGCCTCTGATCTATCAGTGTGTGTGTGGGAGTCTGAATGAGCTCCTGGTCTCTGATCAAACAGTGTGTGTGTGGGTGTCTGAATGAGCTCCTGGTCTCTGATCTAACAGTGTGTGTTTGGCTGTCTGAATGAGCTCCTGCTCTCTGATCTAACAGGATGAGTGTGAGATTCTGAATGAGCTCCTGGTCTCTGATCTAACAGTGTGTGTGTATTAGTCTGAATGAGCTCCTGGTCCCAATCAAACAGTGTGTGTGTGGGAGTCTGAATGAGCTCCTCGTCTCTCATCTGACAGTGTGTGTGTGGGAGTCTGAATGAGATCCTGGTCTCTGATCTAACAGTGTGTGTGTGAGAGTCTGAATGAGCTCCTGGTCCCTGATCTAACAGTGTGTGTGTGGGATTCTGAATGATCTCCTGGTCTCTGATATTACAATGTGTGCTTGTGAGACTGAATGAGCTCCTGGTCTCTGATCAAACAGTGTGTGTGTGTGAGTCTGAATGAGCTCTTGGTCTCTGATCTATCAGTGTGTGTGTGAGAGCCTGAATGAGCTCATGGTCTCTGATCTGTAAGTGTGTGAGAATCTGAATGGGCTCCTGTTCTCTGATCTAACAGTGTCTGTGTGGGAGTCTGAATGAACTCCTTGTCTCTGATCTAACAGTGTGTGTGTGAGAGTCTGAATGTGCTCCTGGTCTCTGATCTAACAGTGTGTGTGTGGGAGTCTGAATGAGCTCCTGGTCTCTGATCTAACAGTGTGTGTGTGGGAGTCTGAATGAGCTCCTGTTCTCTGATGTAACAGTGTGTGTGTGAGAGTCTGATGGGCTCCTGGTCTCTGATCCAACAGTGTGTGTGTGAGAGTCTGAATGAGCTCCTGGTCTCTGATGTAACAGTGTTTGTGTGGGAGTCTGAATGAGCTCCTGGTATCTGATCTAACAGTGTGTGTGTGAGATTCTGAATGAGATCCTGGTCTCTGATCTAACAGTGTGTCTGTGGGAGTCTGAATGAGCTCCTGGTGTCTGATCAACAGTGTGTGTGTGGGAGTCTGAATGAGCTCCTGGTCTCTGATCTAACCGCGTGTGTGATGGAGTCTGAATGAGCTCCTGGTCTCTGATCTATCAGTGTGTGTGAGAGTCTGAATGGGCTCCTGGTCTCTGATCTAACAGTGTGTGTATGGGAGTCTGAATGAGCTCCTGGTCTCTGATCTCACCGTGTGTGTGATGGTGTCTGAATGAGCTCCTGGTCTCTGATCTAACAGTGTGTGTGTAGGAGACTAAATGAGCTCCTGCTCTCTGATCTAACAGTGTGTGTGTGGGAGTCGGTAAGAGCTCCTGGTCTCTGATCTAACAGTGTGTGTGTGGGAGCCTGAATGAGCTCCTGGTCTCTGATCTAACAGTGTGTGTGTGAGATTCTGAATGAGCTCCTGGTCTCTGATCTAACAGTGTGTGTGTGGGAGTCTGAATGAGCTCCTGGTCTCTGATCTAAGGGTGTGTGTGTGGGAGTCTGAATGAGCTCCTGGTCTCTGATCTAAGGGTGTGTGTGTGGGAGTCTGAATGAGCTCCTGGTCTCTGATCTATCAGTGTGTGTGTGTGAGACTGAATGAGCTCATGGTCTTTGATCTATCAGAGTGTGTGTGAGAGTCTGAATGGGCTCCTGATCTCTGATCGAACAGTGTGTGTGTGAGAGTCTGAATGAGTTCCTGGTCTCTGATTTAACATAGTGTGTGTGGGAGTCTGAATGGACTCCTGGTCTCAGATGTTAAAGTGTGTGTGTGGGAGTCAGAATGTGCTCCTGGTCTCTGTTGTAACAGTGTGTTTGGGAATCTGAATGAGCCCCTGGTCTCTGATCTAACAGTATGTGTGTGGGAGTCTGAATGAGCACCTGGTGTCTGATCTAACAGTGTGTGTGTGGGAGTCTGAATGGGCTCCTGGTCTCTGATCTAACACAGTGTGTGTGTGGGAGTCTGAATGATCGTCTGATCTCTGATCTAACAGTGTGTGTGTGGGAGTCTGAAGGAGCTCCTGGTCTTTGATCTAACAGTGTGTGTGTGGGAGTCTGAATGAGCTCCTGGTCTCTGATCTAACAGTGTGTGTGGGAGTCTGAATGAGCTCCTGGTCTCTCATCAAACAGTGTGTGTGTGGGAGTCTGAGTGGGCTCCTGGTCTCTGTTCTAACAGTGTGTGTGGGAGGCTGAATGGTCTCCTGGTCTTTGATCTAACAGTGTGTGTGTGGTAGTTTGAATGGGCTCCTGGTCTCTGATCTAACAGTGTGTGTGTGGGAGTCTGAATGAACTCCTGGTCTCTGATCTGACAGTGTGTGTGTGTAATTCATAATGAGCTCCTGGTCTCTGATCTAAAAGTGTGTGTGTGTGGGAGTCTGAATGAACTCCTTGTCTCTGATCTAACAGTGTATGTGTGGGAGTCTGAATGAGCTCCTGGTCTCTGATCTAACAGTGTGTGTGTGTGAGTCTGAATGAGCTCCTGGTCTCTGATCTAACAGTGTTTGTGTGGGAGTCTGAATGAGCTACTGGTCTCTGATCTGTCAGAGAGTGTGTGGGAGTTTGAATGAGCTCCTGGTCTCTGACCTAACAGTGTGTGTGTGGGAGTCTGAATGAGCTACTGGTCTCTGATCTATCAGTGTGTGTGAGAGTCTGAATGCGTTCCTGGTCTCTGATCTAACAGTGTGTGTGTGGGAGTCTGAATGAGCTCCTGGTCTCTGATCTAACAGTGTGTGTGTGAGAGTCTGAATGAGCTCCTGGTCTCTGATCTAACAGTGTGTGTGTGGGAGTCTGAATGAGCTCCTGGTCTCTGATCTAACAGTGTGTGTGTGGGAGGCTGAATGAGCTCCTGGTCTCTGATCTAGCAGTGTGAGTGTGAGAGTCTGAATGGGCTCCGGTCTCTGATCTAACTGTGTGTGTGTGTGAGAGTCTGAATGAGATCCTGGTCACTGATCTAACAGTGTGTTTGTGGGAGTCTGAATGAGCTCCTGGTCTCTGATCTAACAGCGTGTGTGTGGGAGTCTGAATGAGCTCCTGGTCTCTGATCAACTGTGTTTTTGTGGGAGTCTGAATGAGCTCCTGGTCTCTGATGTAACATTGCATGTGAGAGTCTGAATGGGCTCCTGCTCTCTGATCTAACAGTGTGTGTGTGTGAGTCTGAATGAGCTCCTGGTCTCTGATCTATCAGAGTGTGTGTGGGAGTTTGAATGAACTCCTGGTCTCTGATCTAACAGTCTGTGTGTGGGAGTCTGAATAAGCTACTGGTCTCTGATCTATCAGTGTGTGTGAGAGTCTGAATGCGTTCCTGGTCTCTGATCTAACAGTGTGTGTGTGGGAGTCTCAATGAGCTCCTGGTCTCTGATCTAACAGTGTGTGTGTGAGAGTCTGAATGAGCTCCTGGTCTCTGATCTAACAGTGTGTGTGTGGGAGTCTGAATGAGCTCCTGGTCTCTGATCCAACAGTGTGTGTGTGGGAATCTGAATGAGCTCCTGGTCTCTGATGAAACAGTGTGAGTGAGAGAGTCTGAATGGGCTCCTGGTCTCTGATCTAACAGTGTGTGTGTGAGAGTCCGAATGAGCTCCTGGTCTCTGATGTAACAGTGTGTGTGTGGGAATCTGAATGAGCTCCTGGTCTCTGATCAAACAGTGTGTGTGTGGGAGTCTGAATGAGCTCCTGTCTCTGATCTAACATTGTATGTGAGAGTCTGAATGGGCTCCTGCTCTCGGATCTAACAGTGTGTGTGGGACTCTGAATGACCTCCTGGTCTCCGATCTAACATTGTATGTGAGATTCTGAATGGGCTCCTGGTCTCTGATCTGACAGTGTATGTGAGAGTCTGAATGGGCTCCTGGTCTCTGATCTAACAGTGTGTGTGGGAGTCTGAATGAGCTCCTGGTCTCTGATCTAACAGTGTGTGTGTGGGAGTCTGAATGATCTCCTGGTCTCTGATCTAAAAGTGTGTGTGTGGGAGTCTGAATGGGCTCCTGGTCTCTGATCTAACAGCTTGTGTGTGGGAGTCTGAATGAGCTCCTGGTCTCTGATCAAACAGTGTGTGTGTGGGAGTCTGAATGAGCTCCTGGTCTCTGATCTAACAGTGTGTGTTTGGGAGTCTGAATGAGCTCCTGCTCTCTGATCTAACAGTATGTGTGTGAGATTCTGAATGAGCTCCTGGTCTCTGATCTAACAGTGTGTGTGTATGAGTCTGAATGAGCTCCTGGTCGCTAATCAAACAGTGTGTGTGTGGGAGTCTGAATGAGCTCCTCGTCTCTCATCTAACAGTGTGTGTGTGGGAGTCTGAATGAGCTCCAGGTCTCTGATCTAACAGTGTGTGTGCGAGAGTCTGAATAAGCTCCTGGTCCCTGATCTAACAGTGTGTGTGTGGGATTCTGAATGATCTCCTGGTCTCTGATATAACAGTGTGTGTTTGTGAGACTGAATGAGCTCCTGGTCTCTGATCAAACAGTGTGTGTGTGTGAGTCTGAATGAGCTCTTGGTCTCTGATCTATCAGTGTGTGTGTGAGAGCTTGAATGAGCTCATGGTCTCTGATCTATAAGTGTGTGAGAATCTGAATGGGCTCCTGTTCTCTGATCTAACAGTGTGTGTGTGGGAGTCTGAATGAACTCCTTGTCTCTGACCTAACAGTGTGTGTGTGAGAGTCTGAATGTGCTCCTGGTCTCTGATCTAACAGTGTGTGTGTGGGAGTCTGAATGAGCTCCTGGTCTCTGATCTAACAGTGTGTGTGTGGGAGTCTGAATGAGCTCCTGTTCTCTGATGTAACAGTGTGTGTGTGAGAGTCTGATGTGCTCCTGGTCTCTGATCCAACAGTGTGTGTGTGAGAGTCTGAATGAGCTCCTGGTCTCTGATGTAACAGTGTGTGTGTGGGAGGCTGAATGAGCTCCTGGTCTCTGATCTAACAGTGTGAGTGTGAGATTCTGAATGAGATCCTGATCTCTGATCTAACAGTGTGTGTGTGGGAGTCTGAATGAGCTCCTGCTGTCTGATCAACAGTGTGTGTGTGAGAGTTTGAATGAGTTCATGGTCTCTGATCTATAAGTGTGTGAGAATCTGAATGGGCTCCTGTTCTCTGATCTAACAGTGTGTGTGTGGGAGTCTGAATGAACTCCTTGTCTCTGACCTAACAGTGTGTGTGTGAGAGTCTGAATGTGCTCCTGGTCTCTGATCTAACAGTGTGTGTGTGGGAGTCTGAATGAGCTCCTGGTCTCTGATCTAACAGTGTGTGTGTGGGAGTCTGAATGAGCTCCTGTTCTCTGATGTAACAGTGTGTGTGTGAGAGTCTGATGTGCTCCTGGTCTCTGATCCAACAGTGTGTGTGTGAGAGTCTGAATGAGCTCCTGGTCTCTGATGTAACAGTGTGTGTGTGGGAGGCTGAATGAGCTCCTGGTCTCTGATCTAACAGTGTGAGTGTGAGATTCTGAATGAGATCCTGGTCTCTGATCTAACAGTGTGTGTGTGGGAGTCTGAATGAGCTCCTGCTGTCTGATCAACAGTGTGTGTGTGGGAGTCTGAATGAGCTCCTGGTCTCTGATCTAACCGCGTGTGTGATGGAGTCTGAATGAGCTCCTGGTCTCTGATCTATCAATGTGTGTGAGAATCTGAATTGGCTGCTGGTCTCTGATCTAACTGTGTGTGTATGGGAGTCTGAATGAGCTCCTGGTCTCTGATCTAACCGTGTGTGTGATGGTGTCTGAATGAGCTCCTGGTCTCTGATCTAACAGTGTGTGTGTAGGAGACTAAATGAGCTCCTGCTCTCTGATCTAACAGTGTGTGTGTGGGAGTCGGTATGAGCTCCTGGTCTCTGATCTAACAGTGTGTGTGTGGGAGCCTGAATGAGCTCCTGGTCTCTGATCTAACAGTGTGTGTGTGAGATTCTGAATGAGCTCCTGGTCTCTGATCTAACAGTGTGTGAGTGGGAGTCTGAATGAGCTCCTGGTCTCTGATCTAAGGGAGTGTGTGTGGGAGTCTGAATGAGCTCCTGGTCTCTGATCTATCAGTGTGTGTGTGTGAGACTGAATGAGCTCATGGTCTTTGATCTATCAGAGTGTGTGTGAGAGTCTGAATGGGCTCCTGATCTCTGATCTAACAGTGTGTGTGTGAGAGTCTGAATGAGTTCCTGGACTCTGATTTAACAGTGTGTGTGTGGGAGTCTGAATGGACTCCTGGTCTCAGATGTTAAAGTGTGTGTGTGGGAGTCAGAATGTGCTCCTGGTCTCTGTTGTAACAGTGTGTTTGGGAATCTGAATGAGCCCCTGGTCTCTGATCTAACAGTATGTGTGTGGGAGTCTGAATGAGCCCCTGGTGTCTGATCTAACAGTGTGTGTGTGGGAGTCTGAATGGGCTCCTGGTCTCTGATCTAACAGAGTGTGTGTGTGGGAGTCTGAATGATCGTCTGATCTCTGATCTAACAGTGTGTGTGTGGGAGTCTGAAGGAGCTCCTGGTCTTTGATCTAACAGTGTGTGTGTGGGAGTTTGAATGAGCTCCTGGTCTCTGATCTAACAGTGTGTGTGGGAGTCTGAATGAGCTCCTGGTCTCTGATCTAACAGTGTGTGTGTGGGAGTCTGAATGGGCTCCTGGTCTCTGATCTAACAGTGTGTGTGGGAGGCTGAATGGGCTCCAGGTCTTTGATCTAACCGTGTGTGTGTGGTAGTTTGAATGGGCTCCTGGTCTCTGATCTAACAGTGTGTGTGTGGGAGTCTGAATGAGCCCCTGGTCTCTGATCTAACAGTGTGTGTGTGAGAGTCTGAATGAGCTGCTGGTCTCTGGTTTAACTGTGTGTGTGTGGGAGTCTGAATGAGCATCTGGTCTCTGATGTAACTGTGTGTGTGTGGGAGTCTGAATGGGCTTCTGGTCTCTGATCTAACAGTGTGTGTGTGAGATTCTGAATGAGCTCCTGGTCTCTGATCTAACAGTATGTGTGTGAGAGTCTGAATGAACTCCAGGTCTCTGATCTAACAGTGTGTGTGTGGCAGTCTGAATGAGCTCCTGGTTTCTGATCTAACAGTGTGTGTGTGAGAGTCTGAATGAGCTCCTGGTGTCTGATCTAACAGTGTGTGTGTGGGAGTCTGAATGAGCTCCTGGTCCCTGATCAAACAGTGTGTGTGTGGGAGACAGAATGGGCTCCTGGTCTCTGAACTAACAGTGTGTGTGTGGGAGTCTGAATGAGATCCTGGTCTCTGATCTAACAGTGTGTGTGTGAGAGTCTGAATGAGCTCCTGGTCTCTGATCTAACAGTGTGTGTGAGAGTCTGAATGGGCTCCAGGTCTCTGATCTAACAGTGTATGTGTGGGAGATTGAATGGGCTCCTGGTCTCTGATCTAACAATGTGTGTGTGGGAGTCTGAATGAGCTCCTGGTCTCTGATCTAACAGTGTGTGTGTGTAAATCATAATGAGCTCCTGGTCTCTGATCTAAAAGTGTGTGTGTGTGGGAGTCTGAATGAACTCCTTGTCTCTGATCTAACAGTGTATGTGTGGGAGTCTGAATGAGCTCCTGGTCTCTGATCTAACAGTGTGTGTGTGTGAGTCAGAATGAGCTCCTGGTCTCTGATCTAACAGTGTTTGTGTGGGAGTCTGAATGAGCTCCTGGTCTCTGATCTATCAGAGTGTGTGTGGGAGTTTGAATGAGCTCCTGGTCTCTGATCTAACAGTGTGTGTGTGGGAGTCTGAATGAGCTACTGGTCTCTGATCTATCAGTGTGTGTGTGAGTCTGAATGCTTTCCTGGTCTCTGATCTAACAGTGTGTGTGTGGGAGTCTGAATGAGCTCCTGGTCTCTGATCTAACAGTGTGTGTGTGAGAGTCTGAATGAGCTCCTGGTCTCTGATCTAACAGTGTGTGTGTGGGAGGCTGAATGAGCTCCTGGTCTCTGATCTAGCAGTGTGAGTGTGAGAGTCTGAATGGGCTCCGGTCTCTGATCTAACAGTGTGTGTGTGAGAGACTGAATGAGATCCTGGTCTCTGATCCAACAGTGTGTGTGTGGGAGTCTGAATGAGCTCCTGGTCTCTGATGAAACACTGTGAGTGTCAGAGTCTGAATGGGCTCCTGGTCTCTGATCTAACAGTGTGTGTGTGAGAGTCCGAATGAGCTCCTGGTCTCTGATCTAACATTGTATGTGAGAGTCTGAATGGGCTCCTGCTCTCGGATCTAACAGTGTGTGTGGGACTCTGAATGACCTCCTGGTCTCTGATCTAACATTGTATGTGAGATTCTGAATGGGCTCCTGATCTCTGATCCAGCAGTGTATGTGAGAGTCTGAATGGGCTCCTGGTCTCTGATCTAACAGTGTGTGTGGGAGTCTGAGTGAGCTCCTGGTCTCTGACCTAACAGTGTGTGTGTGGGAGTCTGAATGGTCTCCTGGTCTCTGATCTAAAAGTGTGTGTGTGGGAGTCTGAATGAGCTCCTGGTCTCTGATCTAACAGTGTGTGTGTGAGAGTCTGAATGAGCTCCTGGTCTCTGATCTAACAGTGTGTGTGTGGGAGTCTGAATGAGCTCCTGGTCTCTGATCTAACAGTGTGTGTGTGGGAGGCTGAATGAGCTCCTGGTCTCTGATCTAGCAGTGTGAGTGTGAGAGTCTGAATGGGCTCCGGTCTCTCATCTAACTGTGTGTGTGTGTGAGAGTCTGAATGAGATCCTGGTCTCTGATCTAACAGTGTGTTTGTGGGAGTCTGAATGAGCTCCTGGTCTCTGATCTAACAGCGTGTGTGTGGGAGTCTGAATGAGCTCCTGGTCTCTGATCAACTGTGTTTGTGTGGGAGTCTGAATGAGCTCCTGGTCTCTGATCTAACATTGCATGTGAGAGTCTGAATGGGCTCCTGCTCTCTGATCTAACAGTGTGTGTGTGTGAGTCTGAATGAGCTCCTGGTCTCTGATCTATCAGAGTGTGTGTGGGAGTTTGAATGAACTCCTGGTCTCTGATCTAACAGTGTGTGTGTGGGAGTCTGAATTAGCTACTGGTCTCTGATCTATCAGTGTGTGTGAGAGTCTGAATGCGTTCCTGGTCTCTGATCTAACAGTGTGTGTGTGGGAGTCTGAATGAGCTCCTGGTCTCTGATCTGACAGTGTGTGTGTGTAATTCATAATGAGCTCCTGGTCTCTGATCTAAATGTGTGTGTGTGTGGGAGTCTGAATGAACTCCTTGTCTCTGATCTAACAGTGTATGTGTGGGAGTCTGAATGAGCTCCTGGTCTCTGATCTAACAGTGTGTGTGTGTGAGTCTGAATGAGCTCCTGGTCTCTGATCTAACAGTGTTTGTGTGGGAGTCTGAATGAGCTACTGGTCTCTGATCTATCAGAGAGTGTGTGGGAGTTTGAATGAGCTCCTGGTCTCTGACCTAACAGTGTGTGTGTGGGAGTCTGAATGAGCTACTGGTCTCTGATCTATCAGTGTGTGTGAGAGTCTGAATGCATTCCTGGTCTCTGATCTAACAGTGTGTGTGTGGGAGTCTGAATGAGCTCCTGGTCTCTGATCTAACAGTGTGTGTGTGAGAGTCTGAATGAGCTCCTGGTCTCTGATCTAACAGTGTGTGTGTGGGAGTCTGAATGAGCTCCTGGTCTCTGATCTAACAGTGTGTGTGTGGGAGGCTGAATGAGCTCCTGGTCTCTGATCTAGCAGTGTGAGTGTGAGAGTCTGAATGGGCTCCGGTCTCTGATCTAACTGTGTGTGTGTGTGAGAGTCTGAATGAGATCCTGGTCACTGATCTAACAGTGTGTTTGTGGGAGTCTGAATGAGCTCCTGGTCTCTGATCTAACAGCGTGTGTGTGGGAGTCTGAATGAGCTCCTGGTCTCTGATCAACTGTGTTTTTGTGGGAGTCTGAATGAGCTCCTGGTCTCTGATCTAACATTGCATGTGAGAGTCTGAATGGGCTCCTGCTCTCTGATCTAACAGTGTGTGTGTGTGAGTCTGAATGAGCTCCTGGTCTCTGATCTATCAGAGTGTGTGTGGGAGTTTGAATGAACTCCTGGTCTCTGATCTAACAGTGTGTGTGTGGGAGTCTGAATAAGCTACTGGTCTCTGATCTATCAGTGTGTGTGAGAGTCTGAATGCGTTCCTGGTCTCTGATCTAACAGTGTGTGTGTGGGAGTCTCAATGAGCTCCTGGTCTCTGATCTAACAGTGTGTGTGTGAGAGTCTGAATGAGCTCCTGGTCTCTGATCTAACAGTGTGTGTGTGGGAGTCAGAATGAGCTCCTGGTCTCTGATCTAACAGTGTTTGTGTGGGAGTCTGAATGAGCTCCTGGTCTCTGATCTATCAGAGTGTGTGTGGGAGTTTGAATGAGCTCCTGGTCTCTGATCTAACAGTGTGTGTGTGGGAGTCTGAATGAGCTATTGGTCTCTGATCTATCAGTGTGTGTGTGAGTCTGAATGCTTTCCTGGTCTCTGATCTAACAGTGTGTGTGTGGGAGTCTGAATGAGCTCCTGGTCTCTGATCTAACAGTGTGTGTGTGAGAGTCTGAATGAGCTCCTGGTCTCTGATCTAACAGTGTGTGTGTGGGAGGCTGAATGAGCTCCTGGTCTCTGATCTAGCAGTGTGAGTGTGAGAGTCTGAATGGGCTCCGGTCTCTGATCTAACAGTGTGTGTGTGAGAGACTGAATGAGATCCTGGTCTCTGATCCAACAGTGTGTGTGTGGGAGTCTGAATGAGCTCCTGGTCTCTGATGAAACAGTGTGAGTGTCAGAGTCTGAATGGGCTCCTGGTCTCTGATCTAACAGTGTGTGTGTGAGAGTCCGAATGAGCTCCTGGTCTCTGATCTAACATTGTATGTGAGAGTCTGAATGGGCTCCTGCTCTCGGATCTAACAGTGTGTGTGGGACTCTGAATGACCTCCTGGTCTCTGATCTAACATTGTATGTGAGATTCTGAATGGGCTCCTGATCTCTGATCCAGCAGTGTATGTGAGAGTCTGAATGGGCTCCTGGTCTCTGATCTAACAGTGTGTGTGGGAGTCTGAGTGAGCTCCTGGTCTCTGACCTAACAGTGTGTGTGTGGGAGTCTGAATGGTCTCCTGGTCTCTGATCTAAAAGTGTGTGTGTGGGAGTCTGAATGAGCTCCTGGTCTCTGATCTAACAGTGTGTGTGTGAGAGTCTGAATGAGCTCCTGGTCTCTGATCTAACAGTGTGTGTGTGGGAGTCTGAATGAGCTCCTGGTCTCTGATCTAACAGTGTGTGTGTGGGAGGCTGAATGAGCTCCTGGTCTCTGATCTAGCAGTGTGAGTGTGAGAGTCTGAATGGGCTCCGGTCTCTGATCTAACTGTGTGTGTGTGTGAGAGTCTGAATGAGATCCTGGTCTCTGATCTAACAGTGTGTTTGTGGGAGTCTGAATGAGCTCCTGGTCTCTGATCTAACAGCGTGTGTGTGGGAGTCTGAATGAGCTCCTGGTCTCTGATCAACTGTGTTTGTGTGGGAGTCTGAATGAGCTCCTGGTCTCTGATCTAACATTGCATGTGAGAGTCTGAATGGGCTCCTGCTCTCTGATCTAACAGTGTGTGTGTGTGAGTCTGAATGAGCTCCTGGTCTCTGATCTATCAGAGTGTGTGTGGGAGTTTGAATGAACTCCTGGTCTCTGATCTAACAGTGTGTGTGTGGGAGTCTGAATTAGCTACTGGTCTCTGATCTATCAGTGTGTGTGAGAGTCTGAATGCGTTCCTGGTCTCTGATCTAACAGTGTGTGTGTGGGAGTCTGAATGAGCTCCTGGTCTCTGATCTGACAGTGTGTGTGTGTAATTCATAATGAGCTCCTGGTCTCTGATCTAAATGTGTGTGTGTGTGGGAGTCTGAATGAACTCCTTGTCTCTGATCTAACAGTGTATGTGTGGGAGTCTGAATGAGCTCCTGGTCTCTGATCTAACAGTGTGTGCGTGTGAGTCTGAATGAGCTCCTGGTCTCTGATCTAACAGTGTTTGTGTGGGAGTCTGAATGAGCTACTGGTCTCTGATCTATCAGAGAGTGTGTGGGAGTTTGAATGAGCTCCTGGTCTCTGACCTAACAGTGTGTGTGTGGGAGTCTGAATGAGCTACTGGTCTCTGATCTATCAGTGTGTGTGAGAGTCTGAATGCGTTCCTGGTCTCTGATCTAACAGTGTGTGTGTGGGAGTCTGAATGAGCTCCTGGTCTCTGATCTAACAGTGTGTGTGTGAGAATCTGAATGAGCTCCTGGTCTCTGATCTAACAGTGTGTGTGTGGGAGTCTGAATGAGCTCCTGGTCTCTGATCTAACAGTGTGTGTGTGGGAGGCTGAATGAGCTCCTGGTCTCTGATCTAGCAGTGTGAGTGTGAGAGTCTGAATGGGCTCCGGTCTCTGATCTAACTGTGTGTGTGTGTGAGAGTCTGAATGAGATCCTGGTCACTGATCTAACAGTGTGTTTGTGGGAGTCTGAATGAGCTCCTGGTCTCTGATCTAACAGCGTGTGTGTGGGAGTCTGAATGAGCTCCTGGTCTCTGATCAACTGTGTTTTTGTGGGAGTCTGAATGAGCTCCTGGTCTCTGATCTAACATTGCATGTGAGAGTCTGAATGGGCTCCTGCTCTCTGATCTAACAGTGTGTGTGTGTGAGTCTGAATGAGCTCCTGGTCTCTGATCTATCAGAGTGTGTGTGGGAGTTTGAATGAACTCCTGGTCTC
This sequence comes from Somniosus microcephalus, assembly GCF_052327205.1. Lineage (NCBI taxonomy): Eukaryota > Metazoa > Chordata > Chondrichthyes > Squaliformes > Somniosidae > Somniosus > Somniosus microcephalus. The sequence continues at coordinate 46,087,301 of NW_028225181.1, read as the reverse complement.
TGATCTAACAGTGTGTGTGTGGGAGTCTGAATAAGCTACTGGTCTCTGATCTATCAGTGTGTGTGAGAGTCTGAATGCGTTCCTGGTCTCTGATCTAACAGTGTGTGTGTGGGAGTCTCAATGAGCTCCTGGTCTCTGATCTAACAGTGTGTGTGTGAGAGTCTGAATGAGCTCCTGGTCTCTGATCTAACAGTGTGTGTGTGGGAGTCTGAATGAGCTCCTGGTCTCTGATCCAACAGTGTGTGTGTGGGAGTCTGAATGAGCTCCTGGTCTCTGATGAAACAGTGTGAGTGAGAGAGTCTGAATGGGCTCCTGGTCTCTGATCTAACAGTGTGTGTGTGAGAGTCCGAATGAGCTCCTGGTCTCTGATGTAACAGTGTGTGTGTGGGAATCTGAATGAGCTCCTGGTCTCTGATCAAACAGTGTGTGTGTGGGAGTCTGAATGAGCTCCTGTCTCTGATCTAACATTGTATGTGAGAGTCTGAATGGGCTCCTGCTCTCGGATCTAACAGTGTGTGTGGGACTCTGAATGACCTCCTGGTCTCTGATCTAACATTGTATGTGAGATTCTGAATGGGCTCCTGGTCTCTGATCCAGCAGTGTATGTGAGAGTCTGAATGGGCTCCTGGTCTCTGATCTAACAGTGTGTGTGGGAGTCTGAGTGAGCTCCTGGTCTCTGACCTAACAGTGTGTGTGTGGGAGTCTGAATGGTCTCCTGGTCTCTGATCTAAAAGTGTGTGTGTGGGAGTCTGAATGGGCTCCTGGTCTCTGATCTAACAGCTTGTGTGTGGGAGTCTGAATGAGCTCCTGGTCTCTGATCAAACAGTGTGTGTGTGGGAGTCTGAATGAGCTCCTGGTCTCTGATCTAACAGTGTGTGTTTGGGAGTCTGAATGAGCTCCTGCTCTCTGATCCAACAGTATGTGTGTGAGATTCTGAATGAGCTCCTGGTCTCTGATCTAACAGTGTGTGTGTATGAGTCTGAATGAGCTCCTGGTCGCTAATCAAACAGTGTGTGTGTGGGAGTCTGAATGAGCTCCTCGTCTCTCATCTAACAGTGTGTGTGTGGGAGTCTGAATGAGCTCCTGGTCTCTGATCTAACAGTGTGTGTGTGAGAGTCTGAATGAGCTCCTGGTCCCTGATCTAACAGTGTGTGTGTGGGATTCTGAATGATCTCCTGGTCTCTGATATAACAGTGTGTGTTTGTGAGACTGAATGAGCTCCTGGTCTCTGATCAAACAGTGTGTGTGTGTGAGTCTGAATGAGCTCTTGGTCTCTGATCTATCAGTGTGTGTGTGTGAGCTTGAATGAGCTCATGGTCTCTGATCTATAAGTGTGTGAGAATCTGAATGGGCTCCTGTTCTCTGATCTAACAGTGTGTGTGTGGGAGTCTGAATGAACTCCTTGTCTCTGACCTAACAGTGTGTGTGTGAGAGTCTGAATGTGCTCCTGGTCTCTGATCTAACAGTGTGTGTGTGGGAGTCTGAATGAGCTCCTGGTCTCTGATCTGACAGTGTGTGTGTGGGAATCTGAATGAGCTCCTGTTCTCTGATGTAACAGTGTGTGTGTGAGAGTCTGATGGGCTCCTGGTCTCTGATCCAACAGTGTGTGTGTGAGAGTCTGAATGAGCTCCTGGTCTCTGATGTAACAGTGTGTTTGTGGGTGTCTGAATGAGCTCCTGGTCTCTGATCTAACAGTGTGTGTGTGAGATTCTGAATGAGATCCTGGTCTCTGATCTAACAGTGTGTGTGTGGGAGTCTGAATGAGCTCCTGGTGTCTGATCAACAGTGTGTGTGTGGGAGTCTGAATGAGCTCCTGGTCTCTGATCTAACCGCGTGTGTGATGGAGTCTGAATGAGCTCCTGGTCTCTGATCTATCAGTGTGTGTGAGAGTCTGAATTGGCTGCTGGTCTCTGATCTAACTGTGTGTGTATGGGAGTCTGAATGAGCTCCTGGTTTCTGATCTAACCGTGTGTGTGATGGTGTCTGAATGAGCTTCTGGTCTCTGATCTAACAGTGTGTGTGTAGGAGACTAAATGAGCTCCTGCTCTCTGATCTAACAGTATGTGTGTGGGAGTCGGTATGAGCTCCTGGTCTCTGATCTAACAGTGTGTGTGTGGGAGCCTGAATGAGCTCCTGGTCTCTGATCTAACAGTGTGTGTGTGAGATTCTGAATGAGCTCCTGGTCTCTGATCTAACAGTGTGTGTGTGGGAGTCTGAATGAGCTCCTGGTCTCTGATCGAAGGGAGTGTGTGTGGGAGTCTGAATGAGCTCCTGGTCTCTGATCAATCAGTGTGTGTGTGTGAGACTGAATGAGCTCATGGTCTTTGATCTATCAGAGTGTGTGTGAAAGTCTGAATGGGCTCCTGATCTCTGATCTAACAGTGTGTGTGTGAGAGTCTGAATGAGTTCCTGGACTCTGATTTAACAGTGTGTGTGTGGGAGTCTGAATGGACTCCTGGTCTCAGATGTTAAAGTGTGTGTGTTGGAGTCAGAATGTGCTCCTGGTCTCTGTTTTAACAGTGTGTTTGGGAATCTGAATGAGCCCCTGGTCTCTGATCTAACAGTATGTGTGTGGGAGTCTGAATAAGCCCCTGGTGTCTGATCTAACAGTGTGTGTGTGGGAGTCTGAATGGGCTCCTGGTCTCTGATCTAACAGAGTGTGTGTGTGGGAGTCTGAATGATCGTCTGATCTCTGATCTAACAGTGTGTGTGTGGGAGTCTGAAGGAGCTCCTGGTCTTTGATCTAACAGTGTGTGTGTGGGAGTCTGAATGAGCTCCTGGTCTCTGATCTAACAGTGTGTGTGGGAGTCTGAATGAGCTCCTGGTCTCTGATCTAACAGTGTGTGTGTGGGAGTCTGAATGGGCTCCTGGTCTCTGATCTAACAGTGTGTGTGGGAGGCTGAATGGGCTCCTGGTCTTTGATCTAACAGTGTGTGTGTGAGAGTCTGAATGAGCTGCTGGTCTCTGGTTTAACAGTCTGTGTGTGGGAGTCTGAATGAGCATCTGGTCTCTGATGTAACTGTGTGTGTGTGGGAGTCTGAATGGGCTTCTGGTCTCTGATCTAACAGTGTGTGTGTGAGATTCTGAATGAGCTCCTGGTCTCTGATCTAACAGTATGTGTGTGAGAGTCTGAATGAACTCCAGGTCTCTGATCTAACATTGTGTGTGTGGCAGTCTGAATGAGCTCCTGGTTTCTGATCTAACAGTGTGTGTGTGAGAGTCTGAATGAGCTCCTGGTCTCTGATCTAACAGTGTGTGTGTGGGAGTCTGAATGAGCTCCTGGTCCCTGATCTAACAGTGTGTGTGTGGGAGACAGAATGGGCTCCTGGTCTCTGAACTAACAGTGTGTGTGTGGGAGTCTGAATGAGATCCTGGTCTCTGATCTAACAGTGTGTGTGTGAGAGTCTGAATGAGCTCCTGGTCTCTGATCTAACAGTGTGTGTGTGAGAGTCTGAATGAGCTCCTGGTCTCTGATCTAACAGTGTGTGTGTGTGAGAGTCTGAATGAGCTCCTGGTCTCTGATCTAACAGTGTGTGTGTGTGAGAGTCTGAATGGGCTCCAGGTCTCTGATCTAACAGTGTATGTGTGGGAGATTGAATGGGCTCCTGGTCTCTGATCTAACAATGTGTGTGTGGGAGTCTGAATGAGCTCCTGGTCTCTGATCTAACAGTGTGTGTGTGTAAGTCATAATGAGCTCCTGGTCTCTGATCTAAAAGTGTATGTGTGGGAGTCTGAATGAACTCCTTGTCTCTGATCTAACAGTGTATGTGTGGGAGTCGGAATGAGCTCCTGGTCTCTGATCTAACAGTGTGTGTGTGTGAGTCTGAATGAGCTCCTGGTCTCTGATCTAACAGTGTTTGTGTGGGAGTCTGAATGAGCTCCTGGTCTCTGATCTATCAGAATGTGTGTGGGAGTTTGAATGAGCTCCTGGTCTCTGATCTAACAGTGTGTGTGTGGGAGTCTGAATGAGCTACTGGTCTCTGATCTATCAGTGTGTGTGTGAGTCTGAATGCTTTCCTGGTCTCTGATCTAACAGTGTGTGTGTGGGAGTCTGAATGAGCTCCTGGTCTCTGATCTAACAGTGCGTGTGTGAGAGTCTGAATGAGCTCCTGGTCTCTGATCTAACAGTGTGTGTGTGGGAGTCTGAATGAGCTCCTGGTCTCTGATCTAACAGTGTGTGTGTGGGAGGCTGAATGAGCTCCTGGTCTCTGATCTAGCAGTGTGAGTGTGAGAGTCTGAATGGGCTCCGGTCTCTGATCTAACAGTGTGTGTGTGAGAGTCTGAATGAGATCCTGGTCTCTGATCTAACAGTGTGTTTGTGGGAGTCTGAATGAGCTCCTGGTCTCTGATCTAACAGTGTGTGTGTGGGAGTCTGAATGAGCTCCTGGTCTCTGATCAACTGTGTTTGTGTGGGAGTCTGAATGAGCTCCTGGTCTCTGATCCAACATTCCATGTGAGAGTCTGAATGGGCTCCTGCTCTCTGATCTAACAGTGTGTGTGTGTGAGTCTGAATGAGCTCCTGGTCTCTGATCTATCAGAGTGTGTGTGGGAGTTTGAATGAACTCCTGGTCTCTGATCTAACAGTGTGTGTGTGGGAGTCTGAATGAGCTACTGGTCTCTGATCTATCAGTGTGTGTGAGAGTCTGAATGCGTTCCTGGTCTCTGATCTAACAGTGTGTGTGTGGGAGTCTGAATGAGCTCCTGGTCTCTGATCTAACAGTGTGTGTGTGAGAGTCTGAATGAGCTCCTGGTCTCTGATCTAACAGTGTGTGTGTGGGAGTCTGAATGAGCTCCTGGTCTCTGATCTAACGGTGTGTGTGTGGGAGTCTGAATGAGCACCTGGTCTCTGATGAAACAGTGTGAGTGTGAGAGTCTGAATGGGCTCCTGGTCTCTGATCTAACTGTGTGTGTGTGAGAGTCCGAATGAGCTCCTGGTCTCTGATGTAACAGTGTGTGTGTGGGAGTCTGAACGAGCTCCTGGTCTCTGATCTAACAGTGTGTGTGTGAGAGTCCGAATGAGATCCTGGTCTCTGATATAACAGTGTGTGTGTGGGAATCTGAATGAGCTCCTGGTCTCTGATCTAACAGTGTGTGTGTGGGAGTCTGAATGAGCTCCTGGTCTCTGATCTAACATTGTGTGTGAGAGTCTGAATGGGCTCCTGCTCTCGGATCTAACAGTGTGTGTGGGACTCTGAATGACCTCCTGGTCTCCGATCTAACATTGTATGTGAGATTCTGAATGGGCTCCTGGTCTCTGATCTAACAGTGTATGTGAGAGTCTGAATGGGCTCCTGGTCTCTGATCTAACAGTGTGTGTGGGAGTCTGAATGAGCTCCTGGTCTCTGATCTAACAGTGTGTGTGTGGGAGTCTGAATGTTCTCCTGGTCTCTGATCTAAAAGTGTGTGTGTGGGAGTCTGAATGGGCTCCTGGTCTCTGACCTAACAGCTTGTGTGTGGGAGTCTGAATGAGCTCCTGGTCTCTGATCTATCAGTGTGTGTGTGGGAGTCTGAATGGGCTCCTGGTCTCTGATCTAACAGTGTGTGTGTGTGAGTCTGAATGAGCTGCTGGTCTGTGATCTATCAGTGTGTGTATAAGAGTCTGAATGAGCTCCTGGTCTCTGATCTAACAGTGTGTGTGTGAGAGCCTGAATGAGCTCCTGGTCTCTGGTCTAACAGTGTGTGTGTGGGAGTCTGAATGAGCTCCTGCTCTGTGAACTAACAATGTGTGGGGGGGAGTCTGCATGAGCTCCTGGCCTCTGATCTAACAGTGTGTGTGTGGGAGTCTGAATGAGCTCCTGGTCTCTGATCTAAAAGTGTCTGTGTGGGAGTCTGAATGAGCTCCTGGTCTCTGATCTAACAGTGTGTGTGTGGGGGTCTTAATGAGCTCCTGGTCTCTGATCTATCAGTGTGTGTGTGGGAGTCTGAATGAGCTCCTGGTCTCGGATTTAACAGTGTGTGTTTGGGAGACTGAATGAGCTCCTGGTCTCTGATCTAACAGTGTGTGTGTGTGAATCTGAATGCGCTCCTGGTCTCTGATCTACCAGTGTGTGTGTGGGGGTCTGAATGGGCTCCTGGTCTCTGATCTAACAGTGTGTGCGTGTGAGTCTGAATGAGCTCCTGGTCTCTGATATATGAGTGTGTGTGTGTGAGTCTGAATGAGCTCCTGGTCTGTGATCTATCAGTGTGTGTGTGAGAATCTGAATGAGCTCCTGGTCTCTGATCTAACAGTGTGTGTGTGGGAGTCTGAATGAGCTCCTGGTCTCTGATCTAACAGTGTGTGGGTGGGAGTCTGAATGATCTCCTGGTCTCTGATCTAACAGTGTGTGTGTGGGAGTCTGAATGAGCTCCTGGTTTCTAATCCAACAGCGTGTGTTTGGGATTCTGAATGAGCTCCTGCTCTCTGATCTGACAGTATGTGTGTGAGATTCTGAATGAGCTCCTGGTCTCTGATCTATCAGTGTGTGTGTGAGACTTTGAATGAGCTCCTGGTCTCTGATTTAACAGTGTGTGTGTGGGAGTCTGAATGAGCTGCTTGTCTCTGATCTAACAGTGTGTGTGTGGGAGTCTGAATGAGCTCCTTGTCTCTGATCTATAAGTGTGTGAGAATCTGAATGGGCTCCTGTTCTCTGATCTAACAGTGTGTGTGTGGGAGTCTGAATGAACTCCTTGTCTCTGATCTAACAGTGTGTGTGTGAGAGTCTGAATGGGCTCCTGGTCTCTGATCCAACAGTGTGTTTGTGAGAGTCTGAATGAGCTCCTGGTCTCTGATCTAACAGTGTGTGTGTGGGAGTCTGAATGAGCTCCTGGTGTCTGATCTAACAGTGTGTGTGTGGGAGTCTGAATGGGCTCCTGGTCTCTGATCTAACAGTGTGTCTGTGGGAGTCTGAATGGGCTCCTGGTCTCTGATCAACAGTGTGTGTGTGGGAGTCTGAATGAGCTCCTAGTCTCTGATCTAACAGTGTGTGTGTGGGAGTCTGAATGAGCTCCTGGTCTCTGATCAACAGTGTGTGAGAGTCTGAATGGGCTCCTGTTCTCTTATCTAACAATGTGTCTGCGGGAGTCTGAATGTGCTCCTGGTCTCTGATCTAACATTGTGTGTGTGAGAGTCTGAATGTGCTCCTGGTCTCTGATCTAACAGTGTGTGTGTGGGGGTCTGAATGAGCTCCTGGTCTCTGATCTAACATTGTGTGTGGCAGTCTGAATGGGCTACTGGTCTCTGATCTAACAGTGTGTTTGTGGGAGTCTGAATGAGATCCTGGTTTCTGATCTAATATTGTGTGTGTGAAAGTCTGAATGAGCTCGTGGTCTCTGATCTAACATTGTGTGTTTGAGACTCTGAATGAACTCCTGGTCTCTGATCTATCATTGTGTGTGTGATAGTGTGAATGAGCTCCTGGTCTCTTACCTAACAGTGAGTATGTGGGAGACTGAATGAGCACCTCGTCTCTGATCTAACATTGTGTTTGTGAGAGTTTGAATGAACTCCTGGTCTCTGATCTAATTTTGTGTGTGTGAGAGTCTGAATGAGCTCCTGGTCTCTGATGCAACAGTGTGTGTGTGGGACGTCTGAATGAGCTCCTGGTCTCTGATCTGACAGCGTGTGTGTGGGTCTCTGATCTAACAGTGTGTGTGTGGGAGTCTGAATGGGCTCCTGGTCTCTGATCTAACATTTTGTGTGTGGAAGTCTGAATAGGCTCCTGGTCTCTTATCTAACAGAGTGTGTGTGGGAATCTGAACAGGCTCCTGGTCTCTGATCTAAGAGTGTGTGTGTGGGAGTCTGAATGAGCTCCTGTTCTGTGACCTAACAGTGTGTGTGTGGGAGTCTGAATGAGCTCCTGTTCTCTGATCTAACAGTGTGTGTGTGGGAGTCTGAATGAGCTCCTGGTCTCTGATCTAACAGTGTGTTTGTGGGAGTCTGAATGAGCTCCTGGTCTCTGATCTATCAGTGTGTGTGTGAGAGTCTGAATGAGCTCCTGGTTGCCGATCTAACAGTGTGTGTGTGGGAGTCTGAATGAGCTCCTGGTCTCTGATCTAACAGTGTGTGTGTGTGAGTCTTTTTGAGCTCCTGTTCTCTGATCTAACAGTGTGTGTGTGGGAGACTGAATGGGCTCCTGGTCTCTGATCTAACAGTGTGTGTGTGGGAGTCTGAATGAGCTGCTGGTGCCTGACCTAACAGTTTGTGTGTGGGAGTCTGATTGGGCTCCTGGTCTCTGATCTAACAGTGTGTGTGTGGGAGACTGAATGAACTCCTGGTCTCTGATCAACAGTGTGTGTGTGGGAGTCTGAATGTGCTCCTTGTCTCTGATCTAACAGTGTGTGTGTGGGAGTCTGAATGAGCTCCTGGTCTCTGATCAACAGCGTGTGTGTGGGAGTCTGAATGAGCTCCTGGTCTCTGATCTAACAGTGTGTGTGTGGGAGTCTGATTGAGCTCCTGGTCTCTGATCAACATTGTGTGTGTGTGGGAGTCTGAATGAGCTCCTGGCCTCTGATGTAACAGTGTGTGTGCGGGAGTCTGAATGAGCTCCTGGTCTCTGATCTAACAGTGTGTGTGTGGGAGTCTGAATGTTCTCCTGGTCTCTGATCTAAAAGTGTGTGTGTGGGAGTCTGAATGGGCTCCTGGTCTCTGACCTAACAGCTTGTGTGTGGAAGTCTGAATGAGCTCCTGGTCTCTGATCTATCAGTGTGTGTGTGGGAGTCTGAATGGGCTCCTGGTCTCTGATCTAACAGTGTGTGTGTGTGAGTCTGAATGAGCTCCTGGTCTGTGATCCATCAGTGTGTGTGTAAGAGTCTGAATGAGCTCCTGGTCTCTGATCTAACAGTGTGTGTGTGAGAGCCTGAATGAGCTCCTGGTCTCTGGTCTAACAGTGTGTGTGTGGGAGTCTGAATGAGCTCCTGCTCTGTGATCTAACAATGTGTGGGGGGGGAGTCTGCATGAGCTCCTGGCCTCTGATCTAACAGTGTGTGTGTGGGAGTCTGAATGAGCTCCTGCTCTCTGATCTAAAAGTGTCTGTGTGGGAGTCTGAATGAGCTCCTGGTCTCTGATCTAACAGTGTGTGTGTGGGATCTTAATGAGCTCCTGGTCTCTGATCTATCAGTGTGTGTGTGGGAGTCTGAATGAGCTCCTGGTCTCGGATTTAACAGTGTGTGTTTGGGAGACTGAATGAGCTCCTGGTCTCTGATCTAACCGTGTGTGTGTGTGAATCTGAATGCGCTCCTGGTCTCTGATCTACCAGTGTGTGTGTGGGAGTCTGAATGGGCTCCTGGTCTCTGATCTAACAGTGTGTGCGTGTGAGTCTGAATGAGCTCCTGGTCTCTGATATATGAGTGTGTGTGTGTGAGTCTGAATGAGCTCCTGGTCTGTGATCTATCAGTGTGTGTGTGAGAATCTGAATGAGCTCCTGGTCTCTGATTTAACAGTGTGTGTGTGGGAGTCTGAATGAGCTCCTGGCCTCTGACCTAACAGTGTGTGTGTGAGAGTCTGAATGAGCTCCTGGTCTCTGATCTAACAGTGTGTGGGTGGGAGTCTGAATGAGCTCCTGGTCTCTGATCTAACAGTGTGTGTGTGGGAGTCTGAATGAGCTCCTGGTATCTAATCCAACAGCGTGTGTTTGGGATTCTGAATGAGCTCCTGCTCTCTGATCTGACAGTATGTGTGTGAGATTCTGAATGAGCTCCTGGTCTCTGATCTATCAGTGTGTGTGTGAGACTTTGAATGAGCTCCTGGTCTCTGATTTAACAGTGTGTGTGTGGGAGTCTGAATGAGCTGCTTGTCTCTGATCTAACAGTGTGTGTGTAGGAGTCTGAATGAGCTCCTTGTCTCTGATCTATAAGTGTGTGAGAATCTGAATGGGCTCCTGTTCTCTGATCTAACAGTGTGTGTGTGGGAGTCTGAATGAACTCCTTGTCTCTGATCTAACAGTGTGTGTGTGAGAGTCTGAATGTGCTCCTGGTCTCTGATCTAACAGTGTGTGTGTGGGAGTCTGAATGAGCTCCTTGTCTCTGAGCTAACAGTGTGTGTGTGGGAGTCTGAATGATCTCCTGTTCTCCGCTCTAACAGTGTGTGTGTGAGAGTCTGAATGGGCTCCTGGTCTCTGATCCAACAGTGTGTTTGTGAGAGTCTGAATGAGCTCCTGGTCTCTGATCTAACAGTGTGTGTGTGGGAGTCTGATTGAGCTCCTGGTCTCTGATCTAACAGTGTGTGTGTGGGAGTCTGAATGGGCTCCTGGTCTCTGATCTAACAGTGTGTGTGTGGGAGTCTGAATGAGCTCCTGGTCTCTGATGTAACAGTGTGTGTGTGGGAGTCTGAATGAGCTCCTGGTGTCTGATCTAACAGTGTGTGTGTGGGAGTCTGAATGGGCTCCTGGTCTCTGATCTAACAGTGTGTCTGTGGGAGTCTGAATGGGCTCCTGGTCTCTGATCAACAGTGTATGTGTGGGAGTCTGAATGAGCTCCTCGTCTCTGATCTAACAGTGTGTGTGTGGGAGTCTGAATGAGCTCCTGGTCTCTGATCAACAGTGTGTGAGAGTCTGAATGGGCTCCTGTTCTCTGATCTAACAATGTGTCTGCAGGAGTCTGAATGTGCTCCTGGTCTCTGATCTAACATTGTGTGTGTGAGAGTCTGAATGTGCTCCTGGTCTCTGATCTAACAGTGTGTGTGTGGGGGTCTGAATGAGCTCCTGGTCTCTGATCTAACATTGTGTGTGGCAGTCTGAATGGGCTACTGGTCTCTGATCTAACAGTGTGTTTGTGGGAGTCTGAATGAGATCCTGGTTTCTGATCTAATATTGTGTGTGTGAAAGTCTGAATGAGCTCCTGGTCTCTGATCTAACATTGTGTGTTTGAGACTCTGAATGAACTCCTGGTCTCTGATCTATCATTGTGTGTGTGATAGTGTGAATGAGCTCCTGGTCTCTGATCTAACAGTGAGTATGTGGGAGACTGAATGAGCACCTCGTCTCTGATCTAACATTGTGTTTGTGAGAGTTTGAATGAACTCCTGGTCTCTGATCTAATTTTGTGTGTGTGAGAGTCTGAATGAGCTCCTGGTCTCTGATGCAACAGTGTGTGTGTGGGACGTCTGAATGAGCTCCTGGTCTCTGATCTAACAGCGTGTGTGTGGGTCTCTGATCTAACAGTGTGTGTGTGGGAGTCTGAATGGGCTCCTGGTCTCTGATCTAACATTTTGTGTGTGGAAGTCTGAATAGGCTCCTGGTCTCTTATCTAACAGAGTGTGTGTGGGAATCTGAACAGGCTCCTGGTCTCTGATCTAAGAGTGTGTGTGTGGGAGTCTGAATGAGCTCCTGTTCTGTGACCTAACAGTGTGTGTGTGGGAGTCTGAATGAGCTCCTGTTCTCTGATCTAACAGTGTGTGTGTGGGAGTCTGAATGAGCTCCTGGTCTCTGATCTAACAGTGTGTTTGTGGGAGTCTGAATGAGCTCCTGGTCTCTGATCTATCAGTGTGTGTGTGAGAGTCTGAATGAGCTCCTGGTTGCCGATCTAACAGTGTGTGTGTGGGAGTCTGAATGAGCTCCTGGTCTCTGATCTAACAGTGTGTGTGTGTGTCTTTTTGAGCTCCTGTTCTCTGATCTAACAGTGTGTGTGTGGGGGACTGAATGGGCTCCTGGTCTCTGATCTAACAGTGTGTGTGTGGGAGTCTGAATGAGCTGCTGGTGCCTGACCTAACAGTTTGTGTGTGGGAGTCTGATTGGGCACCTGGTCTCTGATCTAACAGTGTGTGTGTGGGAGACTGAATGAACTCCTGGTCTCTGATCAACTGTGTGTGTGTGGGAGTCTGAATGTGCTCCTTGTCTCTGATCTAACAGTGTGTGTGTGGGAGTCTGAATGAGCTCCTGGTCTCTGAACAACAGCGTGTGTGTGGGAGTCTGAATGAGCTCCTGGTCTCTGATCTAACAGTGTGTGTGTGGGAGTCTGATTGAACTCCTGGTCTCTGATCAACATTGTGTGTGTGTGGGAGTCTGAATGAGCTCCTGGTCTCTGATCTATCAGAGTGTGTGTGGGAGTTTGAATGAGCTCCTGGTCTCTGATCTAACAGTGTGTGTGTGGGAGTCTGAATGAGCTACTGGTCTCTGATCTATCAGTGTGTGTGTGAGTCTGAATGCTTTCCTGGTCTCTGATCTAACAGTGTGTGTGTGGGAGTCTGAATGAGCTCCTGGTCTCTGATCTAACAGTGTGTGTGTGAGAGTCTGAATGAGCTCCTGGTCTCTGATCTAACAGTGTGTGTGTGGGAGTCTGAATGAGCTCCTGGTCTCTGATCAACAGTGTGTGAGAGTCTGAATGGGCTCCTGTTCTCTGATCTAACAATGTGTCTGCAGGAGTCTGAATGTGCTCCTGGTCTCTGATCTAACATTGTGTGTGTGAGAGTCTGAATGTGCTCCTGGTCTCTGATCTAACAGTGTGTGTGTGGGGGTCTGAATGAGCTCCTGGTCTCTGATCTAACATTGTGTGTGGCAGTCTGAATGGGCTACTGGTCTCTGATCTAACAGTGTGTTTGTGGGAGTCTGAATGAGATCCTGGTTTCTGATCTAATATTGTGTGTGTGAAAGTCTGAATGAGCTCCTGGTCTCTGATCTAACATTGTGTGTTTGAGACTCTGAATGAACTCCTGGTCTCTGATCTATCATTGTGTGTGTGATAGTGTGAATGAGCTCCTGGTCTCTGATCTAACAGTGAGTATGTGGGAGACTGAATGAGCACCTCGTCTCTGATCTAACATTGTGTTTGTGAGAGTTTGAATGAACTCCTGGTCTCTGATCTAATTTTGTGTGTGTGAGAGTCTGAATGAGCTCCTGGTCTCTGATGCAACAGTGTGTGTGTGGGACGTCTGAATGAGCTCCTGGTCTCTGATCTAACAGCGTGTGTGTGGGTCTCTGATCTAACAGTGTGTGTGTGGGAGTCTGAATGGGCTCCTGGTCTCTGATCTAACATTTTGTGTGTGGAAGTCTGAATAGGCTCCTGGTCTCTTATCTAACAGAGTGTGTGTGGGAATCTGAACAGGCTCCTGGTCTCTGATCTAAGAGTGTGTGTGTGGGAGTCTGAATGAGCTCCTGTTCTGTGACCTAACAGTGTGTGTGTGGGAGTCTGAATGAGCTCCTGTTCTCTGATCTAACAGTGTGTGTGTGGGAGTCTGAATGAGCTCCTGGTCTCTGATCTAACAGTGTGTTTGTGGGAGTCTGAATGAGCTCCTGGTCTCTGATCTATCAGTGTGTGTGTGAGAGTCTGAATGAGCTCCTGGTTGCCGATCTAACAGTGTGTGTGTGGGAGTCTGAATGAGCTCCTGGTCTCTGATCTAACAGTGTGTGTGTGTGAGTCTTTTTGAGCTCCTGTTCTCTGATCTAACAGTGTGTGTGTGGGGGACTGAATGGGCTCCTGGTCTCTGATCTAACAGTGTGTGTGTGGGAGTCTGAATGAGCTGCTGGTGCCTGACCTAACAGTTTGTGTGTGGGAGTCTGATTGGGCACCTGGTCTCTGATCTAACAGTGTGTGTGTGGGAGACTGAATGAACTCCTGGTCTCTGATCAACTGTGTGTGTGTGGGAGTCTGAATGTGCTCCTTGTCTCTGATCTAACAGTGTGTGTGTGGGAGTCTGAATGAGCTCCTGGTCTCTGATCAACAGCGTGTGTGTGGGAGTCTGAATGAGCTCCTGGTCTCTGATCTAACAGTGTGTGTGTGGGAGTCTGATTGAACTCCTGGTCTCTGATCAACATTGTGTGTGTGTGGGAGTCTGAATGAGCTCCTGGTCTCTGATCTATCAGAGTGTGTGTGGGAGTTTGAATGAGCTCCTGGTCTCTGATCTAACAGTGTGTGTGTGGGAGTCTGAATGAGCTACTGGTCTCTGATCTATCAGTGTGTGTGTGAGTCTGAATGCTTTCCTGGTCTCTGATCTAACAGTGTGTGTGTGGGAGTCTGAATGAGCTCCTGGTCTCTGATCTAACAGTGTGTGTGTGAGAGTCTGAATGAGCTCCTGGTCTCTGATCTAACAGTGTGTGTGTGGGAGGCTGAATGAGCTCCTGGTCTCTGATCTAGCAGTGTGAGTGTGAGAGTCTGAATGGGCTCCGGTCTCTGATCTAACAGTGTGTGTGTGAGAGACTGAATGAGATCCTGGTCTCTGATCCAACAGTGTGTGTGTGGGAGTCTGAATGAGCTCCTGGTCTCTGATGAAACAGTGTGAGTGTGAGAGTCTGAATGGGCTCCTGGTCTCTGATCTAACAGTGTGTGTGTGAGAGTCCGAATGAGCTCCTGGTCTCTGATCTAACATTGTATGTGAGAGTCTGAATGGGCTCCTGCTCTCGGATCTAACAGTGTGTGTGGGACTCTGAATGACCTCCTGGTCTCTGATCTAACATTGTATGTGAGATTCTGAATGGGCTCCTGGTCTCTGATCCAGCAGTGTATGTGAGAGTCTGAATGGGCTCCTGGTCTCTGATCTAACAGTGTGTGTGGGAGTCTGAGTGAGCTCCTGGTCTCTGACCTAACAGTGTGTGTGTGGGAGTCTGAATGGTCTCCTGGTCTCTGATCTAAAAGTGTGTGTGTGGGAGTCTGAATGGGCTCCTGGTCTCTGATCTAACAGCTTGTGTGTGGGAGTCTGAATGAGCTCCTGGTCTCTGATCAAACAGTGTGTGTGTGGGAGTCTGAATGAGCTCCTGGTCTCTGATCTAACAGTGTGTGTTTGGGAGTCTGAATGAGCTCCTGCTCTCTGATCCAACAGTATGTGTGTGAGATTCTGAATGAGCTCCTGGTCTCTGATCTAACAGTGTGTGTGTATGAGTCTGAATGAGCTCCTGGTCGCTAATCAAACAGTGTGTGTGTGGGAGTCTGAATGAGCTCCTCGTCTCTCATCTAACAGTGTGTGTGTGGGAGTCTGAATGAGCTCCTGGTCTCTGATCTAACAGTGTGTGTGTGAGAGTCTGAATGAGCTCCTGGTCCCTGATCTAACAGTGTGTGTGTGGGATTCTGAATGATCTCCTGGTCTCTGATATAACAGTGTGTGTTTGTGAGACTGAATGAGCTCCTGGTCTCTGATCAAACAGTGTGTGTGTGTGAGTCTGAATGAGCTCTTGGTCTCTGATCTATCAGTGTGTGTGTGTGAGCTTGAATGAGCTCATGGTCTCTGATCTATAAATGTGTGAGAATCTGAATGGGCTCCTGTTCTCTGATCTAACAGTGTGTGTGTGGGAGTCTGAATGAACTCCTTGTCTCTGACCTAACAGTGTGTGTGTGAGAGTCTGAATGTGCTCCTGGTCTCTGATCTAACAGTGTGTGTGTGGGAGTCTGAATGAGCTCCTGGTCTCTGATCTGACAGTGTGTGTGTGGGAATCTGAATGAGCTCCTGTTCTCTGATGTAACAGTGTGTGTGTGAGAGTCTGATGGGCTCCTGGTCTCTGATCCAACAGTGTGTGTGTGAGAGTCTGAATGAGCTCCTGGTCTCTGATGTAACAGTGTGTTTGTGGGTGTCTGAATGAGCTCCTGGTCTCTGATCTAACAGTGTGTGTGTGAGATTCTGAATGAGATCCTGGTCTCTGATCTAACAGTGTGTGTGTGGGAGTCTGAATGAGCTCCTGGTGTCTGATCAACAGTGTGTGTGTGGGAGTCTGAATGAGCTCCTGGTCTCTGATCTAACCGCGTGTGTGATGGAGTCTGAATGAGCTCCTGGTCTCTGATCTATCAGTGTGTGTGAGAGTCTGAATTGGCTGCTGGTCTCTGATCTAACTGTGTGTGTATGGGAGTCTGAATGAGCTCCTGGTTACTGATCTAACCGTGTGTGTGATGGTGTCTGAATGAGTTTCTGGTCTCTGATCTAACAGTGTGTGTGTAGGAGACTAAATGAGCTCCTGCTCTCTGATCTAACAGTATGTGTGTGGGAGTCGGTATGAGCTCCTGGTCTCTGATCTAACAGTGTGTGTGTGGGAGCCTGAATGAGCTCCTGGTCTCTGATCTAACAGTGTGTGTGTGAGATTCTGAATGAGCTCCTGGTCTCTGATCTAACAGTGTGTGTGTGGGAGTCTGAATGAGCTCCTGGTCTCTGATCGAAGGGAGTGTGTGTGGGAGTCTGAATGAGCTCCTGGTCTCTGATCAATCAGTGTGTGTGTGTGAGACTGAATGAGCTCATGGTCTTTGATCTATCAGAGTGTGTGTGAGAGTCTGAATGGGCTCCTGATCTCTGATCTAACAGTGTGTGTGTGAGAGTCTGAATGAGTTCCTGGACTCTGATTTAACAGTGTGTGTGTGGGAGGCTGAATGGACTCCTGGTCTCAGATGTTAAAGTGTGTGTGTTGGAGTCAGAATGTGCTCCTGGTCTCTGTTTTAACAGTGTGTTTGGGAATCTGAATGAGCCCCTGGTCTCTGATCTAACAGTATGTGTGTGGGAGTCTGAATAAGCCCCTGGTGTCTGATCTAACAGTGTGTGTGTGGGAGTCTGAATGGGCTCCTGGTCTCTGATCTAACAGAGTGTGTGTGTGGGAGTCTGAATGATCGTCTGATCTCTGATCTAACAGTGTGTGTGTGGGAGTCTGAAGGAGCTCCTGGTCTTTGATCTAACAGTGTGTGTGTGGGAGTCTGAATGAGCTCCTGGTCTCTGATCTAACAGTGTGTGTGGGAATCTGAATGAGCTCCTGGTCTCTGATCTAACAGTGTGTGTGTGGGAGTCTGAATGGGCTCCTGGTCTCTGATCTAACAGTGTGTGTGGGAGGCTGAATGGGCTCCTGGTCTTTGATCTAACAGTGTGTGTGTGAGAGTCTGAATGAGCTGCTGGTCTCTGGTTTAACAGTCTGTGTGTGGGAGTCTGAATGAGCATCTGGTCTCTGATGTAACTGTGTGTGTGTGGGAGTCTGAATGGGCTTCTGGTCTCTGATCTAACAGTGTGTGTGTGAGATTCTGAATGAGCTCCTGGTCTCTGATCTAACAGTATGTGTGTGAGAGTCTGAATGAACTCCAGGTCTCTGATCTAACAGTGTGTGTGTGGCAGTCTGAATGAGCTCCTGGTTTCTGATCTAACAGTGTGTGTGTGAGAGTCTGAATGAGCTCCTGGTCTCTGATCTAACAGTGTGTGTGTGGGAGTCTGAATGAGCTCCTGGTCCCTGATCTAACAGTGTGTGTGTGGGAAACAGAATGGGCTCCTGGTCTCTGAACTAACAGTGTGTGTGTGGGAGTCTGAATGAGATCCTGGTCTCTGATCTAACAGTGTGTGTGTGAGAGTCTGAATGAGCTCCTGGTCTCTGATCTAACAGTGTGTGTGTGAGAGTCTGAATGAGCTCCTGGTCTCTGATCTAACAGTGTGTGTGTGTGAGAGTCTGAATGAGCTCCTGGTCTCTGATCTAACAGAGTGTGGGGGGAAGTCTGCATGAGCTGCTTGCCTCTGATCTAACAGTGTGTGTGTGTGAGAGTCTGAATGGGCTCCAGGTCTCTGATCTAACAGTGTATGTGTGGGAGATTGAATGGGCTCCTGGTCTCTGATCTAACAATGTGTGTGTGGGAGTCTGAATGAGCTCCTGGTCTCTGATCTAACAGTGTGTGTGTGTAAGTCATAATGAGCTCCTGGTCTCTGATCTAAAAGTGTATGTGTGGGAGTCGGAATGAGCTCCTGGTCTCTGATCTAACAGTGTGTGTGTGTGAGTCTGAATGAGCTCCTGGTCTCTGATCTAACAGTGTATGTGTGGGAGTCGGAATGAGCTCCTGGTCTCTGATCTAACAGTGTGTGTGTGTGAGTCTGAATGAGCTCCTGGTCTCTGATCTAACAGTGTTTGTGTGGGAGTCTGAATGAGCTCCTGGTCTCTGATCTATCAGAGTGTGTGTGGGAGTTTGAATGAGCTCCTGGTCTCTGATCTAACAGTGTGTGTGTGGGAGTCTGAATGAGCTACTGGTCTCTGATCTATCAGTGTGTGTGTGAGTCTGAATGCTTTCCTGGTCTCTGATCTAACAGTGTGTGTGTGGGAGTCTGAATGAGCTCCTGGTCTCTGATCTAACAGTGTGTGTGTGAGAGTCTGAATGAGCTCCTGGTCTCTGATCTAACAGTGTGTGTGTGGGAGTCTGAATGAGCTCCTGGTCTCTGATCTAACAGTGCGTGTGTGGGAGGCTGAATGAGCTCCTGGTCTCTGATCTAGCAGTGTGAGTGTGAGAGTCTGAATGGGCTCCGGTCTCTGATCTAACAGTGTGTGTGTGAGAGTCTGAATGAGATCCTGGTCTCTGATCTAACAGTGTGTTTGTGGGAGTCTGAATGAGCTCCTGGTCTCTGATCTAACAGTGTGTGTGTGGGAGTCTGAATGAGCTCCTGGTCTCTGATCAACTGTGTTTGTGTGGGAGTCTGAATGAGCTCCTGGTCTCTGATCCAACATTGCATGTGAGAGTCTGAATGGGCTCCTGCTCTCTGATCTAACAGTGTGTGTGTGTGAGTCTGAATGAGCTCCTGGTCTCTGATCTATCAGAGTGTGTGTGGGAGTTTGAATGAACTCCTGGTCTCTGATCTAACAGTGTGTGTGTGGGAGTCTGAATGAGCTACTGGTCTCTGATCTATCAGTGTGTGTGAGAGTCTGAATGCGTTCCTGGTCTCTGATCTAACAGTGTGTGTGTGGGAGTCTGAATGAGCTCCTGGTCTCTGATCTAACAGTGTGTGTGTGAGAGTCTGAATGAGCTCCTGGTCTCTGATCTAACAGTGTGTGTGTGGGAGTCTGAATGAGCTCCTGGTCTCTGATCTAAGGGTGTGTGTGTGTGGGAGTCTGAATGAGCACCTGGTCTCTGATGAAACAGTGTGAGTGTGAGAGTCTGAATGGGCTCCTGGTCTCTGATCTAACAGTGTGTGTGTGAGAGTCCGAATGAGCTCCTGGTCTCTGATGTAACAGTGTGTGTGTGGGAGTCTGAACGAGCTCCTGGTCTCTGATCTAACAGTGTGTGTGTGAGAGTCCGAATGAGATCCTGGTCTCTGATATAACAGTGTGTGTGTGGGAATCTGAATGAGCTCCTGGTCTCTGATCTAACAGTGTGTGTGTGGGAGTCTGAATGAGCTCCTGGTCTCTGATCTAACATTGTGTGTGAGAGTCTGAATGGGCTCCTGCTCTCGGATCTAACAGTGTGTGTGGGACTCTGAATGACCTCCTGGTCTCCGATCCAACATTGTATGTGAGATTCTGAATGGGCTCCTGGTCTCTGATCTAACAGTGTATGTGAGAGTCTGAATGGGCTCCTGGTCTCTGATCTAACAGTGTGTGTGGGAGTCTGAATGAGCTCCTGGTCTCTGATCTAACAGTGTGTGTGTGGGAGTCTGAATGTTCTCCTGGTCTCTGATCTAAAAGTGTGTGTGTGGGAGTCTGAATGGGCTCCTGGTCTCTGACCTAACAGCTTGTGTGTGGGAGTCTGAATGAGCTCCTGGTCTCTGATCTATCAGTGTGTGTGTGGGAGTCTGAATGGGCTCCTGGTCTCTGATCTAACAGTGTGTGTGTGTGAGTCTGAATGAGCTGCTGGTCTGTGATCTATCAGTGTGTGTATAAGAGTCTGAATGAGCTCCTGGTCTCTGATCTAACAGTGTGTGTGTGAGAGCCTGAATGAGCTCCTGGTCTCTGGTCTAACAGTGTGTGTGTGGGAGTCTGAATGAGCTCCTGCTCTGTGAACTAACAATGTGTGGGGGGGAGTCTGCATGAGCTCCTGGCCTCTGATCTAACAGTGTGTGTGTGGGAGTCTGAATGAGCTCCTGGTCTCTGATCTAAAAGTGTCTGTGTGGGAGTCTGAATGAGCTCCTGGTCTCTGATCTAACAGTGTGTGTGTGGGGGTCTTAATGAGCTCCTGGTCTCTGATCTATCAGTGTGTGTGTGGGAGTCTGAATGAGCTCCTGGTCTCGGATTTAACAGTGTGTGTTTGGGAGACTGAATGAGCTCCTGGTCTCTGATCTAACAGTGTGTGTGTGTGAATCTGAATGCGCTCCTGGTCTCTGATCTACCAGTGTGTGTGTGGGAGTCTGAATGGGCTCCTGGTCTCTGATCTAACAGTGTGTGCGTGTGAGTCTGAATGAGCTCCTGGTCTCTGATATATGAGTGTGTGTGTGTGTGAGTCTGAATGAGCTCCTGGTCTGTGATCTATCAGTGTGTGTGTGAGAATCTGAATGAGCTCCTGGTCTCTGATCTAACAGTGTGTGTGTGGGAGTCTGAATGAGCTCCTGGTCTCTGATCTAACAGTGTGTGGGTGGGAGTCTGAATGATCTCCTGGTCTCTGATCTAACAGTGTGTGTGTGGGAGTCTGAATGAGCTCCTGGTTTCTAATCCAACAGCGTGTGTTTGGGATTCTGAATGAGCTCCTGCTCTCTGATCTGACAGTATGTGTGTGAGATTCTGAATGAGCTCCTGGTCTCTGATCTATCAGTGTGTGTGTGAGACTTTGAATGAGCTCCTGGTCTCTGATTTAACAGTGTGTGTGTGGGAGTCTGAATGAGCTGCTTGTCTCTGATCTAACAGTGTGTGTGTGGGAGTCTGAATGAGCTCCTTGTCTCTGATCTATAAGTGTGTGAGAATCTGAATGGGCTCCTGTTCTCTGATCTAACAGTGTGTGTGTGGGAGTCTGAATGAACTCCTTGTCTCTGATCTAACAGTGTGTGTGTGAGAGTCTGAATGTGCTCCTGGTCTCTGATCTAACAGTGTGTGTGTGGGAGTCTGAATGAGCTCCTTGTCTCTGAGCTAACAGTGTGTGTGTGGGAGTCTGAATGATCTCCTGTTCTCTGCTCTAACAGTGTGTGTGTGAGAGTCTGAATGGGCTCCTGGTCTCTGATCCAACAGTGTGTTTGTGAGAGTCTGAATGAGCTCCTGGTCTCTGATGTAACAGTGTGTGTGTGGGAGTCTGAATGAGCTCCTGGTGTCTGATCTAACAGTGTGTGTGTGGGAGTCTGAATGGGCTCCTGGTCTCTGATCTAACAGTGTGTCTGTGGGAGTCTGAATGGGCTCCTGGTCTCTGATCAACAGTGTGTGTGTGGGAGTCTGAATGAGCTCCTAGTCTCTGATCTAACAGTGTGTGTGTGGGAGTCTGAATGAGCTCCTGGTCTCTGATCAACAGTGTGTGAGAGTCTGAATGGGCTCCTGTTCTCTTATCTAACAATGTGTCTGCGGGAGTCTGAATGTGCTCCTGGTCTCTGATCTAACATTGTGTGTGTGAGAGTCTGAATGTGCTCCTGGTCTCTGATCTAACAGTGTGTGTGTGGGGGTCTGAATGAGCTCCTGGTCTCTGATCTAACATTGTGTGTGGCAGTCTGAATGGGCTACTGGTCTCTGATCTAACAGTGTGTTTGTGGGAGTCTGAATGAGATCCTGGTTTCTGATCTAATATTGTGTGTGTGAAAGTCTGAATGAGCTCGTGGTCTCTGATCTAACATTGTGTGTTTGAGACTCTGAATGAACTCCTGGTCTCTGATCTATCATTGTGTGTGTGATAGTGTGAATGAGCTCCTGGTCTCTGACCTAACAGTGAGTATGTGGGAGACTGAATGAGCACCTCGTCTCTGATCTAACATTGTGTTTGTGAGAGTTTGAATGAACTCCTGGTCTCTGATCTAATTTTGTGTGTGTGAGAGTCTGAATGAGCTCCTGGTCTCTGATGCAACAGTGTGTGTGTGGGACGTCTGAATGAGCTCCTGGTCTCTGATCTGACAGCGTGTGTGTGGGTCTCTGATCTAACAGTGTGTGTGTGGGAGTCTGAATGGGCTCCTGGTCTCTGATCTAACATTTTGTGTGTGGAAGTCTGAATAGGCTCCTGGTCTCTTATCTAACAGAGTGTGTGTGGGAATCTGAACAGGCTCCTGGTCTCTGATCTAAGAGTGTGTGTGTGGGAGTCTGAATGAGCTCCTGTTCTGTGACCTAACAGTGTGTGTGTGGGAGTCTGAATGAGCTCCTGTTCTCTGATCTAACAGTGTGTGTGTGGGAGTCTGAATGAGCTCCTGGTCTCTGATCTAACAGTGTGTTTGTGGGAGTCTGAATGAGCTCCTGGTCTCTGATCTATCAGTGTGTGTGTGAGAGTCTGAATGAGCTCCTGGTTGCCGATCTAACAGTGTGTGTGTGGGAGTCTGAATGAGCTCCTGGTCTCTGATCTAACAGTGTGTGTGTGTGAGTCTTTTTGAGCTCCTGTTCTCTGATCTAACAGTGTGTGTGTGGGAGACTGAATGGGCTCCTGGTCTCTGATCTAACAGTGTGTGTGTGGGAGTCTGAATGAGCTGCTGGTGCCTGACCTAACAGTTTGTGTGTGGGAGTCTGATTGGGCTCCTGGTCTCTGATCTAACAGTGTGTGTGTGGGAGACTGAATGAACTCCTGGTCTCTGATCAACAGTGTGTGTGTGGGAGTCTGAATGTGCTCCTTGTCTCTGATCTAACAGTGTGTGTGTGGGAGTCTGAATGAGCTCCTGGTCTCTGATCAACAGCGTGTGTGTGGGAGTCTGAATGAGCTCCTGGTCTCTGATCTAACAGTGTGTGTGTGGGAGTCTGATTGAGCTCCTGGTCTCTGATCAACATTGTGTGTGTGTGGGAGTCTGAATGAGCTCCTGGCCTCTGATGTAACAGTGTGTGTGTGGGAGTCTGAATGAGCTCCTGGTCTCTGATCTAACAGTGTGTGTGTGGGAGTCTGAATGTTCTCCTGGTCTCTGATCTAAAAGTGTGTGTGTGGGAGTCTGAATGGGCTCCTGGTCTCTGACCTAACAGCTTGTGTGTGGAAGTCTGAATGAGCTCCTGGTCTCTGATCTATCAGTGTGTGTGTGGGAGTCTGAATGGGCTCCTGGTCTCTGATCTAACAGTGTGTGTGTGTGAGTCTGAATGAGCTCCTGGTCTGTGATCTATCAGTGTGTGTGTAAGAGTCTGAATGAGCTCCTGGTCTCTGATCTAACAGTGTGTGTGTGAGAGCCTGAATGAGCTCCTGGTCTCTGGTCTAACAGTGTGTGTGTGGGAGTCTGAATGAGCTCCTGCTCTGTGATCTAACAATGTGTGGGGGGGGAGTCTGCATGAGCTCCTGGCCTCTGATCTAACAGTGTGTGTGTGGGAGTCTGAATGAGCTCCTGGTCTCTGATCTAAAAGTGTCTGTGTGGGAGTCTGAATGAGCTTCTGGTCTCTGATCTAACAGTGTGTGTGTGGGGGTCTTAATGAGCTCCTGGTCTCTGATCTATCAGTGTGTGTGTGGGAGTCTGAATGAGCTCCTGGTCTCGGATTTAACAGTGTGTGTTTGGGAGACTGAATGAGCTCCTGGTCTCTGATCTAACCGTGTGTGTGTGTGAATCTGAATGCGCTCCTGGTCTCTGATCTACCAGTGTGTGTGTGGGAGTCTGAATGGGCTCCTGGTCTCTGATCTAACAGTGTGTGCGTGTGAGTCTGAATGAGCTCCTGGTCTCTGATATATGAGTGTGTGTGTGTGAGTCTGAATGAGCTCCTGGTCTGTGATCTATCAGTGTGTGTGTGAGAATCTGAATGAGCTCCTGGTCTCTGATCTAACAGTGTGTGTGTGGGAGTCTGAATGAGCTCCTGGCCTCTGACCTAACAGTGTGTGTGTGAGAGTCTGAATGAGCTCCTGGTCTCTGATCTAACAGTGTGTGGGTGGGAGTCTGAATGAGCTCCTGGTCTCTGATCTAACAGTGTGTGTGTGGGAGTCTGAATGAGCTCCTGGTATCTAATCCAACAGCGTGTGTTTGGGATTCTGAATGAGCTCCTGCTCTCTGATCTGACAGTATGTGTGTGAGATTCTGAATGAGCTCCTGGTCTCTGATCTATCAGTGTGTGTGTGAGACTTTGAATGAGCTCCTGGTCTCTGATTTAACAGTGTGTGTGTGGGAGTCTGAATGAGCTGCTTGTCTCTGATCTAACAGTGTGTGTGTAGGAGTCTGAATGAGCTCCTTGTCTCTGATCTATAAGTGTGTGAGAATCTGAATGGGCTCCTGTTCTCTGATCTAACAGTGTGTGTGTGGGAGTCTGAATGAACTCCTTGTCTCTGATCTAACAGTGTGTGTGTGAGAGTCTGAATGTGCTCCTGGTCTCTGATCTAACAGTGTGTGTGTGGGAGTCTGAATGAGCTCCTTGTCTCTGAGCTAACAGTGTGTGTGTGGGAGTCTGAATGATCTCCTGTTCTCTGCTCTAACAGTGTGTGTGTGAGAGTCTGAATGGGCTCCTGGTCTCTGATCCAACAGTGTGTTTGTGAGAGTCTGAATGAGCTCCTGGTCTCTGATCTAACAGTGTGTGTGTGGGAGTCTGATTGAGCTCCTGGTCTCTGATCTAACAGTGTGTGTGTGGGAGTCTGAATGGGCTCCTGGTCTCTGATCTAACAGTGTGTGTGTGGGAGTCTGAATGAGCTCCTGGTCTCTGATGTAACAGTGTGTGTGTGGGAGTCTGAATGAGCTCCTGGTGTCTGATCTAACAGTGTGTGTGTGGGAGTCTGAATGGGCTCCTGGTCTCTGATCTAACAGTGTGTCTGTGGGAGTCTGAATGGGCTCCTGGTCTCTGATCAACAGTGTGTGTGTGGGAGTCTGAATGAGCTCCTCGTCTCTGATCTAACAGTGTGTGTGTGGGAGTCTGAATGAGCTCCTGGTCTCTGATCAACAGTGTGTGAGAGTCTGAATGGGCTCCTGTTCTCTGATCTAACAATGTGTCTGCAGGAGTCTGAATGTGCTCCTGGTCTCTGATCTAACATTGTGTGTGTGAGAGTCTGAATGTGCTCCTGGTCTCTGATCTAACAGTGTGTGTGTGGGGGTCTGAATGAGCTCCTGGTCTCTGATCTAACATTGTGTGTGGCAGTCTGAATGGGCTACTGGTCTCTGATCTAACAGTGTGTTTGTGGGAGTCTGAATGAGATCCTGGTTTCTGATCTAATTTTGTGTGTGTGAAAGTCTGAATGAGCTCCTGGTCTCTGATCTAACATTGTGTGTTTGAGACTCTGAATGAACTCCTGGTCTCTGATCTATCATTGTGTGTGTGATAGTGTGAATGAGCTCCTGGTCTCTGATCTAACAGTGAGTATGTGGGAGACTGAATGAGCACCTCGTCTCTGATCTAACATTGTGTTTGTGAGAGTTTGAATGAACTCCTGGTCTCTGATCTAATTTTGTGTGTGTGAGAGTCTGAATGAGCTCCTGGTCTCTGATGCAACAGTGTGTGTGTGGGACGTCTGAATGAGCTCCTGGTCTCTGATCTAACAGCGTGTGTGTGGGTCTCTGATCTAACAGTGTGTGTGTGGGAGTCTGAATGGGCTCCTGGTCTCTGATCTAACATTTTGTGTGTGGAAGTCTGAATAGGCTCCTGGTCTCTTATCTAACAGAGTGTGTGTGGGAATCTGAACAGGCTCCTGGTCTCTGATCTAAGAGTGTGTGTGTGGGAGTCTGAATGAGCTCCTGTTCTGTGACCTAACAGTGTGTGTGTGGGAGTCTGAATGAGCTCCTGTTCTCTGATCTAACAGTGTGTGTGTGGGAGTCTGAATGAGCTCCTGGTCTCTGATCTAACAGTGTGTTTGTGGGAGTCTGAATGAGCTCCTGGTCTCTGATCTATCAGTGTGTGTGTGAGAGTCTGAATGAGCTCCTGGTTGCCGATCTAACAGTGTGTGTGTGGGAGTCTGAATGAGCTCCTGGTCTCTGATCTAACAGTGTGTGTGTGTGAGTCTTTTTGAGCTCCTGTTCTCTGATCTAACAGTGTGTGTGTGGGGGACTGAATGGGCTCCTGGTCTCTGATCTAACAGTGTGTGTGTGGGAGTCTGAATGAGCTGCTGGTGCCTGACCTAACAGTTTGTGTGTGGGAGTCTGATTGGGCACCTGGTCTCTGATCTAACAGTGTGTGTGTGGGAGACTGAATGAACTCCTGGTCTCTGATCAACTGTGTGTGTGTGGGAGTCTGAATGTGCTCCTTGTCTCTGATCTAACAGTGTGTGTGTGGGAGTCTGAATGAGCTCCTGGTCTCTGATCAACAGCGTGTGTGTGGGAGTCTGAATGAGCTCCTGGTCTCTGATCTAACAGTGTGTGTGTGGGAGTCTGATTGAGCTCCTGGTCTCTGATCAACATTGTGTGTGTGTGGGAGTCTGAATGAGCTCCTGGTCTCTGATGTAACAGTGTGTGTGTGGGAGTCTGAATGCGCTCCTGGTCTCTGATCTAACATTGTGTGTGCGGGAGTCTGGATGAGCTCCTGGTCTCTGATCTAACAGTGTGTGTGTGGGAGTCTAAATGAGCTCCTGGTCTCTGATGTAACATTTTGTGTGTGGGAGTCTGAATGGGCTCCTGGTCTCTGATCTAACAGTGTGTGTGTGGGAGTCAGAATGAGCTCCTGGTCTCTGATCTAACAGTGTGTGTGTGGGAGTCTGAAGGGGCTCCTGGTCTCTGATCTAACAGTGTGTGTGTGAGACTCTGAATGAGCTCCTGGTCTCTGGTCTAACAGTGTGTGTGTGGGAGTCTGAATGTGCTCCTGGTCTCTGATCTAACATTGTGTGTGTGAGAGTCTGAATGTGCTCCTGGTCTCTGATCTAACAGTGTGTGTGTGGGGGTCTGAATGAGCTCCTGGTCTCTGATCTAACATTGTGTGTGGCAGTCTGAATGGGCTACTGGTCTCTGATCTAACAGTGTGTTTGTGGGAGTCTGAATGAGATCCTGGTTTCTGATCTAATATTGTGTGTGTGAAAGTCTGAATGAGCTCCTGGTCTCTGATCTAACATTGTGTGTTTGAGACTCTGAATGAACTCCTGGTCTCTGATCTATCATTGTGTGTGTGATAGTGTGAATGAGCTCCTGGTCTCTGATCTAACAGTGAGTATGTGGGAGACTGAATGAGCACCTCGTCTCTGATCTAACATTGTGTTTGTGAGAGTTTGAATGAACTCCTGGTCTCTGATCTAATTTTGTGTGTGTGAGAGTCTGAATGAGCTCCTGGTCTCTGATGCAACAGTGTGTGTGTGGGACGTCTGAATGAGCTCCTGGTCTCTGATCTAACAGCGTGTGTGTGGGTCTCTGATCTAACAGTGTGTGTGTGGGAGTCTGAATGGGCTCCTGGTCTCTGATCTAACATTTTGTGTGTGGAAGTCTGAATAGGCTCCTGGTCTCTTATCTAACAGAGTGTGTGTGGGAATCTGAACAGGCTCCTGGTCTCTGATCTAAGAGTGTGTGTGTGGGAGTCTGAATGAGCTCCTGTTCTGTGACCTAACAGTGTGTGTGTGGGAGTCTGAATGAGCTCCTGTTCTCTGATCTAACAGTGTGTGTGTGGGAGTCTGAATGAGCTCCTGGTCTCTGATCTAACAGTGTGTTTGTGGGAGTCTGAATGAGCTCCTGGTCTCTGATCTATCAGTGTGTGTGTGGGAGTCTGAATGAGCTCCTGGTTGCCGATCTAACAGTGTGTGTGTGGGAGTCTGAATGAGCTCCTGGTCTCTGATCTAACAGTGTGTGTGTGTGAGTCTTTTTGAGCTCCTGTTCTCTGATCTAACAGTGTGTGTGTGGGGGACTGAATGGGCTCCTGGTCTCTGATCTAACAGTGTGTGTGTGGGAGTCTGAATGAGCTGCTGGTGCCTGACCTAACAGTTTGTGTGTGAGAGACTGAATGAACTCCTGGTCTCTGATCAACTGTGTGTGTGTGGGAGTCTGAATGTGCTCCTTGTCTCTGATCTAACAGTGTGTGTGTGGGAGACTGAATGAACTCCTGGTCTCTGATCTAACAGTGTGTGTGTGGGAGACTGAATGAACTCCTGGTCTCTGATCAACTGTGTGTGTGTGGGAGTCTGAATGTGCTCCTTGTCTCTGATCTAACAGTGTGTGTGTGGGAGTCTGAATGAGCTCCTGGTCTCTGATCAACAGCGTGTGTGTGGGAGTCTGAATGAGCTCCTGGTCTCTGATCTAACAGTGTGTGTGTGGGAGTCTGATTGAGCTCCTGGTCTCTGATCAACATTGTGTGTGTGTGGGAGTCTGAATGAGCTCCTGGTCTCTGATGTAACAGTATGTGTGTGGGAGTCTGAATGCGCTCCTGGTCTCTGATCTAACATTGTGTGTGCGGGAGTCTGGATGAGCTCCTGGTCTCTGATCTAACAGTGTGTGTGTGGGAGTCTAAATGAGCTCCTGGTCTCTGATGTAACATTTTGTGTGTGGGAGTCTGAATGGGCTCCTGGTCTCTGATCTAACAGTGTGTGTGTGGGAGTCAGAATGAGCTCCTGGTCTCTGATCTAACAGTGTGTGTGTGGGAGTCTGAAGGGGCTCCTGGTCTCTGATCTAACAGTGTGTGTGTGAGACTCTGAATGAGCTCCTGGTCTCTGGTCTAACAGTGTGTGTGTGGGAGTCTGAATGAGCTCCTGGTCTCTGATCTAACAGTGTGTGTGTGGGAGTCTGATTGAGCTCCTGGTCTCTGATCTAACAGTGTGTGTGTGGGAGTCTGAATGGGCTCCTGGTCTCTGATCTAACAGTGTGTGTGTGGGAGTCTGAATTGGCTCCTGGTCTCTGATCTAACATTGTTTGTGTGGGATTCTGAATGAGCTCCTGGTCTCTGATCTAACAGTGTGTGTGTGGGAGTCTGAATGAGCTCCTGGTCTCTGATCAACAGTGTGTGTGTGGGAGTCTGAATGAGCTCCTGGTCTCTGATCTACCAGTGTGTGTGTGGGAGTCTGAATGGGCTCCTGGTCTCTGATCTAACAGTGTGTGCGTGTGAGTCTGAATGAGCTCCTGGTCTCTGATATATGAGTGTGTGTGTGTGAGTCTGAATGAGCTCCTGGTCTGTGATCTATCAGTGTGTGTGTGAGAATCTGAATGAGCTCCTGGTCTCTGATCTAACAGTGTGTGTGTGGGAGTCTGAATGAGCTCCTGGCCTCTGACCTAACAGTGTGTGTGTGAGAGTCTGAATGAGCTCCTGGTCTCTGATCTAACAGTGTGTGGGTGGGAGTCTGAATGAGCTCCTGGTCTCTGATCTAACAGTGTGTGTGTGGGAGTCTGAATGAGCTCCTGGTATCTAATCCAACAGCGTGTGTTTGGGATTCTGAATGAGCTCCTGCTCTCTGATCTGACAGTATGTGTGTGAGATTCTGAATGAGCTCCTGGTCTCTGATCTATCAGTGTGTGTGTGAGACTTTGAATGAGCTCCTGGTCTCTGATTTAACAGTGTGTGTGTGGGAGTCTGAATGAGCTGCTTGTCTCTGATCTAACAGTGTGTGTGTAGGAGTCTGAATGAGCTCCTTGTCTCTGATCTATAAGTGTGTGAGAATCTGAATGGGCTCCTGTTCTCTGATCTAACAGTGTGTGTGTGGGAGTCTGAATGAACTCCTTGTCTCTGATCTAACAGTGTGTGTGTGAGAGTCTGAATGTGCTCCTGGTCTCTGATCTAACAGTGTGTGTGTGGGAGTCTGAATGAGCTCCTTGTCTCTGAGCTAACAGTGTGTGTGTGGGAGTCTGAATGATCTCCTGTTCTCTGCTCTAACAGTGTGTGTGTGAGAGTCTGAATGGGCTCCTGGTCTCTGATCCAACAGTGTGTTTGTGAGAGTCTGAATGAGCTCCTGGTCTCTGATCTAACAGTGTGTGTGTGGGAGTCTGATTGAGCTCCTGGTCTCTGATCTAACAGTGTGTGTGTGGGAGTCTGAATGGGCTCCTGGTCTCTGATCTAACAGTGTGTGTGTGGGAGTCTGAATGAGCTCCTGGTCTCTGATGTAACAGTGTGTGTGTGGGAGTCTGAATGAGCTCCTGGTGTCTGATCTAACAGTGTGTGTGTGGGAGTCTGAATGGGCTCCTGGTCTCTGATCTAACAGTGTGTCTGTGGGAG
Source organism: Somniosus microcephalus (assembly GCF_052327205.1). Taxonomy (NCBI): domain Eukaryota; kingdom Metazoa; phylum Chordata; class Chondrichthyes; order Squaliformes; family Somniosidae; genus Somniosus; species Somniosus microcephalus. Next base: position 46,057,584 of record NW_028225181.1, on the reverse strand, counting down.
TCTGAATGGGCTCCTGGTCTCTGATCAACAGTGTGTGTGTGGGAGTCTGAATGAGCTCCTCGTCTCTGATCTAACAGTGTGTGTGTGGGAGTCTGAATGAGCTCCTGGTCTCTGATCAACAGTGTGTGAGAGTCTGAATGGGCTCCTGTTCTCTGATCTAACAATGTGTCTGCAGGAGTCTGAATGTGCTCCTGGTCTCTGATCTAACATTGTGTGTGTGAGAGTCTGAATGTGCTCCTGGTCTCTGATCTAACAGTGTGTGTGTGGGGGTCTGAATGAGCTCCTGGTCTCTGATCTAACATTGTGTGTGGCAGTCTGAATGGGCTACTGGTCTCTGATCTAACAGTGTGTTTGTGGGAGTCTGAATGAGATCCTGGTTTCTGATCTAATTTTGTGTGTGTGAAAGTCTGAATGAGCTCCTGGTCTCTGATCTAACATTGTGTGTTTGAGACTCTGAATGAACTCCTGGTCTCTGATCTATCATTGTGTGTGTGATAGTGTGAATGAGCTCCTGGTCTCTGATCTAACAGTGAGTATGTGGGAGACTGAATGAGCACCTCGTCTCTGATCTAACATTGTGTTTGTGAGAGTTTGAATGAACTCCTGGTCTCTGATCTAATTTTGTGTGTGTGAGAGTCTGAATGAGCTCCTGGTCTCTGATGCAACAGTGTGTGTGTGGGACGTCTGAATGAGCTCCTGGTCTCTGATCTAACAGCGTGTGTGTGGGTCTCTGATCTAACAGTGTGTGTGTGGGAGTCTGAATGGGCTCCTGGTCTCTGATCTAACATTTTGTGTGTGGAAGTCTGAATAGGCTCCTGGTCTCTTATCTAACAGAGTGTGTGTGGGAATCTGAACAGGCTCCTGGTCTCTGATCTAAGAGTGTGTGTGTGGGAGTCTGAATGAGCTCCTGTTCTGTGACCTAACAGTGTGTGTGTGGGAGTCTGAATGAGCTCCTGTTCTCTGATCTAACAGTGTGTGTGTGGGAGTCTGAATGAGCTCCTGGTCTCTGATCTAACAGTGTGTTTGTGGGAGTCTGAATGAGCTCCTGGTCTCTGATCTATCAGTGTGTGTGTGAGAGTCTGAATGAGCTCCTGGTTGCCGATCTAACAGTGTGTGTGTGGGAGTCTGAATGAGCTCCTGGTCTCTGATCTAACAGTGTGTGTGTGTGAGTCTTTTTGAGCTCCTGTTCTCTGATCTAACAGTGTGTGTGTGGGGGACTGAATGGGCTCCTGGTCTCTGATCTAACAGTGTGTGTGTGGGAGTCTGAATGAGCTGCTGGTGCCTGACCTAACAGTTTGTGTGTGGGAGTCTGATTGGGCACCTGGTCTCTGATCTAACAGTGTGTGTGTGGGAGACTGAATGAACTCCTGGTCTCTGATCAACTGTGTGTGTGTGGGAGTCTGAATGTGCTCCTTGTCTCTGATCTAACAGTGTGTGTGTGGGAGTCTGAATGAGCTCCTGGTCTCTGATCAACAGCGTGTGTGTGGGAGTCTGAATGAGCTCCTGGTCTCTGATCTAACAGTGTGTGTGTGGGAGTCTGATTGAGCTCCTGGTCTCTGATCAACATTGTGTGTGTGTGGGAGTCTGAATGAGCTCCTGGTCTCTGATGTAACAGTGTGTGTGTGGGAGTCTGAATGCGCTCCTGGTCTCTGATCTAACATTGTGTGTGCGGGAGTCTGGATGAGCTCCTGGTCTCTGATCTAACAGTGTGTGTGTGGGAGTCTAAATGAGCTCCTGGTCTCTGATGTAACATTTTGTGTGTGGGAGTCTGAATGGGCTCCTGGTCTCTGATCTAACAGTGTGTGTGTGGGAGTCAGAATGAGCTCCTGGTCTCTGATCTAACAGTGTGTGTGTGGGAGTCTGAAGGGGCTCCTGGTCTCTGATCTAACAGTGTGTGTGTGAGACTCTGAATGAGCTCCTGGTCTCTGGTCTAACAGTGTGTGTGTGGGAGTCTGAATGTGCTCCTGGTCTCTGATCTAACATTGTGTGTGTGAGAGTCTGAATGTGCTCCTGGTCTCTGATCTAACAGTGTGTGTGTGGGGGTCTGAATGAGCTCCTGGTCTCTGATCTAACATTGTGTGTGGCAGTCTGAATGGGCTACTGGTCTCTGATCTAACAGTGTGTTTGTGGGAGTCTGAATGAGATCCTGGTTTCTGATCTAATATTGTGTGTGTGAAAGTCTGAATGAGCTCCTGGTCTCTGATCTAACATTGTGTGTTTGAGACTCTGAATGAACTCCTGGTCTCTGATCTATCATTGTGTGTGTGATAGTGTGAATGAGCTCCTGGTCTCTGATCTAACAGTGAGTATGTGGGAGACTGAATGAGCACCTCGTCTCTGATCTAACATTGTGTTTGTGAGAGTTTGAATGAACTCCTGGTCTCTGATCTAATTTTGTGTGTGTGAGAGTCTGAATGAGCTCCTGGTCTCTGATGCAACAGTGTGTGTGTGGGACGTCTGAATGAGCTCCTGGTCTCTGATCTAACAGCGTGTGTGTGGGTCTCTGATCTAACAGTGTGTGTGTGGGAGTCTGAATGGGCTCCTGGTCTCTGATCTAACATTTTGTGTGTGGAAGTCTGAATAGGCTCCTGGTCTCTTATCTAACAGAGTGTGTGTGGGAATCTGAACAGGCTCCTGGTCTCTGATCTAAGAGTGTGTGTGTGGGAGTCTGAATGAGCTCCTGTTCTGTGACCTAACAGTGTGTGTGTGGGAGTCTGAATGAGCTCCTGTTCTCTGATCTAACAGTGTGTGTGTGGGAGTCTGAATGAGCTCCTGGTCTCTGATCTAACAGTGTGTTTGTGGGAGTCTGAATGAGCTCCTGGTCTCTGATCTATCAGTGTGTGTGTGGGAGTCTGAATGAGCTCCTGGTTGCCGATCTAACAGTGTGTGTGTGGGAGTCTGAATGAGCTCCTGGTCTCTGATCTAACAGTGTGTGTGTGTGAGTCTTTTTGAGCTCCTGTTCTCTGATCTAACAGTGTGTGTGTGGGGGACTGAATGGGCTCCTGGTCTCTGATCTAACAGTGTGTGTGTGGGAGTCTGAATGAGCTGCTGGTGCCTGACCTAACAGTTTGTGTGTGAGAGACTGAATGAACTCCTGGTCTCTGATCAACTGTGTGTGTGTGGGAGTCTGAATGTGCTCCTTGTCTCTGATCTAACAGTGTGTGTGTGGGAGACTGAATGAACTCCTGGTCTCTGATCTAACAGTGTGTGTGTGGGAGACTGAATGAACTCCTGGTCTCTGATCAACTGTGTGTGTGTGGGAGTCTGAATGTGCTCCTTGTCTCTGATCTAACAGTGTGTGTGTGGGAGTCTGAATGAGCTCCTGGTCTCTGATCAACAGCGTGTGTGTGGGAGTCTGAATGAGCTCCTGGTCTCTGATCTAACAGTGTGTGTGTGGGAGTCTGATTGAGCTCCTGGTCTCTGATCAACATTGTGTGTGTGTGGGAGTCTGAATGAGCTCCTGGTCTCTGATGTAACAGTATGTGTGTGGGAGTCTGAATGCGCTCCTGGTCTCTGATCTAACATTGTGTGTGCGGGAGTCTGGATGAGCTCCTGGTCTCTGATCTAACAGTGTGTGTGTGGGAGTCTAAATGAGCTCCTGGTCTCTGATGTAACATTTTGTGTGTGGGAGTCTGAATGGGCTCCTGGTCTCTGATCTAACAGTGTGTGTGTGGGAGTCAGAATGAGCTCCTGGTCTCTGATCTAACAGTGTGTGTGTGGGAGTCTGAAGGGGCTCCTGGTCTCTGATCTAACAGTGTGTGTGTGAGACTCTGAATGAGCTCCTGGTCTCTGGTCTAACAGTGTGTGTGTGGGAGTCTGAATGAGCTCCTGGTCTCTGATCTAACAGTGTGTGTGTGGGAGTCTGATTGAGCTCCTGGTCTCTGATCTAACAGTGTGTGTGTGGGAGTCTGAATGGGCTCCTGGTCTCTGATCTAACAGTGTGTGTGTGGGAGTCTGAATTGGCTCCTGGTCTCTGATCTAACATTGTTTGTGTGGGATTCTGAATGAGCTCCTGGTCTCTGATCTAACAGTGTGTGTGTGGGAGTCTGAATGAGCTCCTGGTCTCTGATCAACAGTGTGTGTGTGGGAGTCTGAATGAGCTCCTGGTCTCTGATCTAACACTGTGTGTGTGGGAGTCTGAATGAGCTCCTGGTCTCTGATCTAACAGTGTGTGTGTGGGAGTCTGAATGAGCTCCTCGTCTCTGATCAACAGTGTGTGTGTGAGAGTCTGAATGGGCTCTCGTGCTCTTATCTAACAGTGTGTGTGTGTGTCAGAATTTTAGTTATGAACTGAACTGTTCCATGATTCAGGGATAGTGTCTTTGCTTATCTGATCCGTGTGAATTGGATAGCCACTGAAATGACAGGATTAGAATTTAACACCAAAATTACCTGAAATCTGTCACTGAAATGCTGCTCTGGCTTCCCGCCAGTGGGGCAGATGGTGGGGTCTTTTTCTCTGAACTTCCAAATAGGCAGTGAAATAATATTCAGCTCTTGGAGTTCATCTTGCAGGCGGGCAATACCTGTCAAATTTTAATATTGATATAAAATAACATGCTTTCTATTTGATATATAATGTGCCGGACTAGAATGGGTTAATTGCAGCCATTCAGTGACTGTAATTGATGGCAGTCTCCATGGGAACTAATTGTCTCTGTTATGAATTCCAGTCAGTTGAACACAGCAGATCATAGAGTATTCTTTCCAATGTTTATTATAATGGAATATATTTAAAATATATCACAGATCTGCATTTTGCTCATCTCAATAAATCAATCCCTATCATTTAGTCATTAAACACCCTAACTGTCCAAAACCTAAGAGATGTTGATCTCACTCAGCGAGGTTGCACTGTGGGAATCGGAGTCACTCTGCAGGATTGACAATATAGACTGCTGGGTGGACCGGTGCTAAGTAATATCAGGACTTTCAAAATACGGCAACAGATTCTCACCATTGTGAGCAGCACCTTTCAGGGACTCACTATTCCTCTTTATAAGTTCAGTCTATACAGCATCACTCTGAAAAATCCCCATCTCTCCTAATAACGCAGAAAACATGCAACACGGATGGTCCCTCATTGAGGGGATGGAGATTTATGTGAAAGTTTTGTGTACAGTGGTGATAATCTGGTTCATATCTTTGAATGTTTTTGTCCTGAGCTGACACTGTCCAACACAGGATCCCTTTGAAATTTCCACCAATAAAAATGAACCTGAATCCCAGCGTTAAACAAGGCAGGTTACTCAATCAGTGAATTTAATTAATGAATTGTTGGGAGTGAATTGTTTATTCGAGCTGAGGGTTAGTTTGGGGAATCTTTTAAAATATATTCTGTGATCTCAGAAATGATAATGGGAGACTTGTGTAAGTCTGTTGTGCTCAGCTTACTGTAACTAATAAGAAACAGAGACAAGCAGGTTCCAGTTCAGTGATGTATCAGGAAGGGTAGAAAATATTTACGTAAGATCAGTGACTGAACAATTGAGGTCAGTAATGTCTCGGAATGGGTAGTGACAGTACAATGTATTTCCGAGATATTCCTAGAGTTGTAATGACACTACAATATCTGTCAGTAAAGCAGCTCGGTTTGTATTGACAGTACAATGAGGTCAGTAATGTAGCTGGATGTGGAACGATGGTACAAGTGCGGTTCGTGGACTACAGAATGGACAGTGACAGTATAAGTGAGGTCAGTGACATATCGGAATGGGTGGTAACAGTAGATGTGGAGTCGGTGACATTTCTAAATAACGATCAAATCTTCCCGCATGTTCTGTGAGAAGCGATGATTTCTGTTGCTTGTGTTGAAACCGGCAGTGGGACTGTCAACTTACAGGGTCTATTAGTGCCAGTCAGTGGGTCACAGCAGCATCAGACATTGTTCCCGGTCATGTTTATTACAGAACTGAAAATATCCAAATAAAGATATCGAGGAGGGTCAATCAGGACAATCCACTTCTCCCAAAGATCAGTTTCTGAACACTCCAGATTTGCTGAATCAAACTGAACATTAGGCCGTGCTGTACCAGAGAATTTTAGTTGTGAACTGACCTGCTCCATGTTTCAAGGATGGTATCTGAGTGTAAACTGACCGGGAGAATTGGATAGACACTCGCTGAAATTACAGGGTTAGAATTTATCAGCGAAATTGTCTGAAATCTGTAACTAAATCTCTGCTCTCAATGCAATGCTATCGGACTGTGGGCCTCATATTGTCTATTATTCCCAATTCTAGTGAAATAATATTCAGTTCTTTGGGGAGTTCACCTTGCAGACGGACAATATCTGTAATATTAATATAGATATAAAATAATATTCTTTATATTTGTTATGTGATGTGGCAGATCAGGTTATCAGAACAGGTTAATTTCAGCCATTCAGTGACTGTAATTGATGCCAGTCTCCATGGTAACTAATTGTCTCTGCTTGTAATTAATTGCAGTCAGTTGAACACAGCAGGTCAGAGAATATTCTTTCTAATGTTTATTATAATGGACTATCTTTAAAGTATATCACAGATCTGCATTTTGCTCACAATCAATCAATTCCTATCATTTAATCATTAAACACTCTGACTGTATTAAACCAAGAGATGTTCATCTCACTCAGCGAGGTTGCACTGTGGGAATCGGATTCACTCTGCAGGATTGACAACGTAGACTGCTGGGTGGAACGGTGCTAAATAATATCAGGACTTTCAAAATACGGCAACAGATTCTCACCATGGTGAGCAGCACCTTTCAGGGACTCACTATTCCTCTTTATAAGTTCAGTCTATACAGCATCACTGTGAAAAATCCCATCCCCCCTAATACAGCAGAACCCAGACAACATCAGCGGTCCCTCATTGTGGGGGATGGAAATTTATCTGAAAGTTTTGTGTACACTGGTTAGAATCTGGTTCATATCTTTGAATGTTTTTGTCCTGAGCTGACTCTGTCCAACACAGGATCCCTTTGAAACTTCCACCAGTCACAGTGAACCTGAATCCTAGCGTTAAACAAGGCAGGTTACTCAATCAGTGAATTTAATGATTGAATTGATGGAGCGTAAATTGTTGACTTGGGCTGAGGGTCAGTTTGGGGAATCTTTTAAAATATATTCTGTGATCTCAGAAATGATAATGGGAGACGTGTGTAAATCTGTTGTCAGCTCACTGTAACTAATAAGAAACAGAGACAAGTAGGTTCCAGGGTGAGTCACATTAATTCCAGTCACCGAACAGCAGCAGATTCCCCTTTCACTCTAAGGCTCTTTACACAGCAATATACTTTAAACCAGGTATTGGACAGGTGTAAATGAAAACCCCACAAACCATAGAATAGGATCAGTTTAATAACTATTGGGAATAACAGGCGGTGCGCATCGCTCGGTCTGACAGGAATGATGGGAAGTGGGAGCCGATTCATTTGCAGATTTCAAATCATTTCCATAAGCTAATGTAATCATGTCATTCCATACAATTTCTATCCACTTCTCAGGGGTGGGCTTAACAGTCACACCTAGAAACTGAAACATTTCACTGGTCAGACTCCAAAAAAAAATCAGAAATGTGGAAATCAGCAGATTATATTTCTATTATAATTCACTTCATGGTTCCTCACCTGTGATCTTTCAGATAATCTAAAATAGGTTCTATGTTCTGTATTTAATTAAATTAATGGATAAATCTAATGTAATTTTGAGCTATTCATTTATGTTGGACAGTGCTGCCCTGGATCTGTGAGATTTCAGGATAGAAGAGAGCCTTATGTCTGAGGCAGCGCCATCATGCAATGGTGCACCAGCGATGTAGCTGGATGGGTAGTAAGAGTATGAGTGAGGTCAGTGATCAACCTGGATGGGTAGTAACAGTATGGAAAAAGGCCAGTGATAAACCTGGATGGGTAGTGACAGTATGAGTGCGGTCAGTGATAAACCTGGCTGGGTAGTGACAGTATGAGTGAGGTCAGTGATAAAACTGGCTGGGTAGTGACAGTATGAGTGAGGTCAGTGATTAACCTGGATGGGTAGTGACAGTGAGAGTGAGGTCAGTGATAAACCTGAATGGGTAGTGACAGTATGAGTGAGGTCAGTGATAAACCTAGATGGGTAGTGACAGTATGAATAAGGTCAGTGATAAACCTGGATGGGTAGTGACAGTAAGAGTGAGGTCAGTGATAAACCTGGATGGGTAGTGACAGTATGAGTGAGGTCAGTGATTAACCTGGATGGGTAGTGACAGTAAGAGTGAGGTCAGTGATAAACCTGGATGGGTAGTGACAGTATGAGTGAGGTCAGTGATAAACCTGGATGGGTAGTGACAGTATGAGTGATGCCAGTGATAAACCTGGATAGGTAGTGACAGTATGAGTGAGGTCAGTGATTTAACTGGATGGACATTGATAACAAAGGTCAGTTCAGTGATGTATCAGGAAGGGTAGTGAATATTTAAGTGAGATCAGTGACTGAATAATTGAGGTCAGTAATGCCTTGGAATGGGTAGTGACAGGACAATGTATGTCAGAGATATTCCTAGAGTTGTAATGACAGTACAATATCTGTCAGTAATGCAGCTCAGTTTGTATTGACAGTAAAAGCAAGGTCAGTAATGTACCTGGATGTGGAACGATGGTACAAGTGAGGTTCATGGACTACAGAATGGATAGTGCCAGTATAAGTGAGGTCAGTGACATATCGGAATGGGTCATAACAGTAGATGGGAAGTCAGTGACATTTCTAAATAACGATCAAATCTTCCCGCATGTTCTGTAAGAAGTGATGATTTCTGTTGCTTGTGTTGAAACCGGCAGTGAGTCTGTCAGCTTACAGGGTCATATTAGTGCCAGTCAGTTGGTCACAACAGCATCAGACATTATTCCCGGTCATGTTTATTACAGAACTGAAAATATCTAAATAGAGATATCGAGGAGGGACAATCAGGACAATCCACTTCTCCCAAAGATCAGTTTCTGAACATTCCAGATTTGCTGAATCAAACTGATCATTAGGTCGTGCTGTACCAGAGAATTTTAGTTGTGAACTGACCTGCTCCATGTTTCAAGGATGGTATCTGAGTGTAAACTGACGGGGAGAATTGGATAGACATTCGCTGAAATGATAGGATTAGAATTTATCATCGAAATTATTTGATATCTGTAACTAAATCTCTGCTCTCAAAGCAATGCTATCGGACTTCGGGGATCATATTTCCTATTATTCCCAATTCTAGTGAAATAATATTCAGTTCTTTGGGAAGTTCACCTTACAGATGGACAATACCTGTAATATTAATATAGGTATAAAATAATATACTTTATATTTGATATATGAAGTGCCGGATCAGAACCGATTAATTAAAGCTGCTCCGTGACCGTAATTGATGCCAGTCTCCATGGGAACTAATTGCCACTGTTATTAATTCCAGTCAGTTAAAGACAGCAGGTCATAGAGTATTCTTCCAATGTTTATTATAATGGAATATATTTAAAATATATCACAGATCTGCATTTTGCTCATCTCAATAAATCAATTCCTATCATTTAGTAATTAAACACTCTGTACAAAACCAAGAGATGTTCATCTCACTCAGCGAGGTTGCACTGTGCGAATCGGGTTCACTCTGTAGGATTGAAAATGTAGACTGCTGGGTGGACTGGTGCTAACTAATAACAGGACTTTCAAAATACGGCTACAGATTCGCACCATTGTAAGCAACACCTTTCAGGGACTCACTATTCCTCTTTAGACGTTCAGTCCATACAGCATCACTGTGAAAAATCCCATCCGCCCTAATACGGCAGAACCCAGACAACATCGGCGGTCCCTCATTGTGGGGGATGGAAATTTATCTGAAAGTTTGTCGACACTGGTGAGAATCTGGTTCATATCTTTGAATGTTTTGGTCCTGAGCTGACACTGTCCAACACAGAATCCCTTTGAAACTTCCACCAGTAACAGTGAACCTGAATCCCAGCGTTAAATAAATTAGGTTACATTCCCAGATATGGTTACATCTCTTAATTCAATCAATCAGCGAATTTAATGACTGAATTGATGGAGAGGAAATAGTTGACTTGGGCTGAGGGTCTGTTTGGGGAATCTTTTAAAACATATTCTGTGATCTCAGCAATGATAATGGGAGACGTGTGTAAATCTGTTGTCAGCTCACTGTAATTAATTAGAAACAGAGACATGCAGGTTCCAGGGTGAGTCACATTAATTCCAGTCACTGAACAGCAGCAGTTTCACCTTTCACTCTAAAACTCTTTACACAGCAATAGACTTTTAAACAGGTATTGCACAGGTGTAAATGAAAACCCAAAAACCATAGAATAGGATCATTTTAATAACTATTGGGGATAACAGGCGGTGCGCATCGATCGGTCTGACAGGAATGATGAGAAGTGGGTGCCGATTATCTACAGATTTCAAATCATTAACCTGTCTGTGCCCACACCTGACTCCAGTCCCTCACTACCCAGTCTGGGCCCACACCTGACTCCAAGCCATCACTACAGGGTCTGGGCCTACACCTGACACCAGTCCATCACTACCCGGTCTGTGCCTACACCTGACTCCAGTCCCTCACTACAGGGTCTGTGTCTACACCTGACTCCAGTCCCTCACTACAGGGTCAGGGCCTACACATGACTCCAGACCCTCACTACAGGGTCTGGGCCCACACCTGACTCCAGTCCCTCACTACAGGGTCTGTGTCTACACCTGACTCCAGGCCCTCACTACAGGGTCTGGGCCCACAGCTGACTCCAGTCTCTCGCTACAGGGCTGCGTCTACACCTGACTCCAGTCCCTCACTACAGGGCCTGGGCCCACACCAGACTCCAGTCCCTCACTACAGGGTCTGTGTCTACACCTGACTCCAGTCCCTCACTACAGGGTCTGTGTCTATACCTGACTCCAGTCCCTCACTACAGGGTCTGTGTCTACACCTGACTCCAGTCCCTCACAACAGGGTCTGTGTCTACACCTGACTCCAGACCCTCATTACAGGGCAGGGTCTGTGTCTACACCTGACTCCAATCCCTTACTAAAGGGTCTGGGCCTCCACCTGACTCCAGTCCCTCACTACAGGGTCTGTGTCTATACCTGACTCCAGACCCTCACTACAGGGTCTGTGTCTACAACTGACTCCAGACCCACACTACAGGGTCTGTGTCTACACCTGACTCCAGTCCCTCACTACAGGGTCTGTGTCTACACCTGACTCCAGACCCTCACTACAGGGTCTGTGTCTACACCTGACTCCAGTCCCTCACGACAGGGTCTGTGTCTACACCTGACTCCAGTCCCTCACTACAGGGTCTGTGCCAACACCTGACTCCAGTCCCTCACTACAGGGTCTGTGTCTACAACTGACTCCAGTCCATCACTACAGGGTCTGGGCCTTCACCTGACTCCAGTCCCTCACTACAGGGTCTGTGTCTCCACCTGACTCCAGTCCCTCACTACAGGGTCTGGGCCTCCATCTGACACCAGTCCCTCACTACAGGGTCTGTGTCTCCACCTGACTCCAATCCCTTACTACAGGGTCTGGGCTTTCACCTGACTCCAGACCCTCACTACAGGGTCTGTGTCTACACCTGACTCCAGTCCCTCACTACAGGGTCTGTGTCTACATCTGACTCCAGTCCCTCACTACAGGGTCTGTGTCTACACCTGACTCCAGACCCTCACTACAGGGTCTGTGTCTACACCTGACACCAGTCCCTCACTACACGGTCTGGGCCTCCACCTGACTTCAGTCCCTCACTACAGGGTCTGTGTCTACATCTGACTCCAGACCCTCACTACAGGGTCTGTGCCTACACCTGACTCCAGTCCCTCACGACAGGGTCTGTGTCTACACCTGACTCCAGACCCTCACTAAAGGGTCTGTGTCTACACCTGACTCCAGACCCTCACTACAGGGTCTGTGTCTACACCTGACACCAGTCCCTCACTACAGGGTCTGTGTCTACACCTGACTCCAGTCCCTCACGACAGGGTCTGGGCCTCCACCTGACTTCAGTCCCTCACTACAGGGTCTGTGTCTACATCTGACTCCAGACCCTCACTACAGGGTCTGTGCCTACACCTGACTCCAGTCCCTCACTACAGGGTCTGTGTCTACACCTGACTCCAGACCCTCACTACAGGCTCTGTGTCTACACCTGACTCCAGTCCCTCACTACAGGGTCTGTGTCTACACCTGACTCCAGTCCCTCACTACAGGGTCTGTGTCTACACCTGACTCCAGTCCCTCACTACAGGGTCTGTGTCTACACCTGACTCCAGTCCCTCACAACAGGGTCTGTGTCTACACCTGACTCCAGTCCCTCACTACAGGGTCTGTGTCTACACCTGAAACCAGTCCCTCACTGCAGGGTCTGTGTCTACACCTGACTCCAGTCCCTCACTACAGGGTCTGTGTCCACACCTGACTCCAGTCCCTCACTACCCAGTCTGGGCCCACCCTGACTCCAGTCCCTCACTGCAGGCTCTGTGTCTACACCTGACTCCAGTCCCTCACTACAGGCTCTGTGTCTACACCTGACTCCAGTCCCTCACTACAGGCTCTGTGTCTACACCTGACTCCAGGCCATCACTACAGGGTCTGTGCCTACACCTGACTCCAGTCCCTCACTACAGGGTCTGTGTCTACACCTGACTCCAGTCCCTCACTACCCGGTCTGGATCTACACCTGACTCCAGTCCCTCACTACAGGGTCTGTGTCTACACCTGACTCCAGTCCCTCACTACCCAGTCTGTGTCTACACCTGACTCCAGTCCATCACTACAGGGTCGGTGTCTACACCTGACTCCACACCCTCACTACAGGGTCTGTGTCTACACCTGACTCTAGTCCCTCACTACCCGGTCTGTGTCTACACCTGACTCCAGTCCATCACTACAGGCTCTGTGTCTACACCTGACTCGCAGTCCAACACGACAGGGTCTGTGTCTACACCTGACTCCAGCCCCTCACTACAGGGTCTGTGTCTACACCTGACTCCAATCCCTCACTACAGGGTCTGTATCTACACCTGACTCCAGTCCCTCACTACAGGGTCTGTGTCTACACCTGACTCCAGTCCCTCACTACAGGGTCTGTGTCTACACCTGACTCCAGTCCCTCACTACAGGGTCTGTGTCTACACCTGACTCCAGTCCTTCACTACAGGGTCTGTGTCTACACCTGACTCCAGTCCCTCACTACAGGGTCTGTGTCTACACCTGACTCCAGTCCCTCACTACAGGGACTGTGTCTACACCTGACTCCAGTCCCTCACTACAGGGTCTGTGTCTACACCTGACTCCAGTCCCTCACTACAGGGTCTGGGCCTACACCTGACTCCAGTCCCTCACTACAGGTTCTGGGTCTACACCTGACTCCAGTCCCTCACTACAGCGTCTGTGTCTACACCTGACTCCAGTCCCTCACTACAGGGTCTGTGTCTACACCTGACTCCAGTCCCTCACTACAGGGTCTGTGTCTACACCTGACTCCAGTCCCTCGCTACAGGGTCTGTGTCTACACCTGACTCCAGTCCCTCACTACAGGGTCTGGGCCCACACCTGACTCCAGTCCCTCACTACAGGGTCTGGGCCCACACCTGACTCCAGTCCCTCACTACAGGGTCTGTGTCTACTCCTGACTCCGGTCCCTCACTACAGGGTCGGTGTCTACACCTGACTCCAGTCCCTCACTACAGGTTCTGGGTCTACACCTGACTCCAGTCCATGACTACAGCGTCTGTGTCTACACCTGACTCCAGTCCCTCACTACAGGGTCTGGGCCTCCACCTGATTCCAGTCCCTCACTACAGGGTCTGTGTCTCCACCTGACTCCAGTCCCTCACTACAGGTTCTGGGCCTCCACGTGACTCCATTCCCTCACTACAGGGTCTGTGTCTACACCTGACTCCAGTCCCTCACGACAGGGTCTGGTCCTCCAACTGACTCCAGTCCCTCACTACAGGGTCTGGGCCTACACCTGACTCCAGTCCCTCACTACAGGGTCTGTGTCTACACCTGACTGCAGTCCCTCACTACAGGGTCTGGGTCTCCACCTGACTCCAGTCCCTCACTACAGGGTCTGTGTCTACACCTGATTCCAGTCCCTCACTACAGGGTCTGTGTCTACACCTGACTCCAGTCCCTCACTACAGGGTCTGGGCCTACATCTGACTCCAATCCCTCACTACAGGGTCTGTGTCTACACCTGACTCCAGTCCCTCACTACAGGGTCTGGGTCTCCACCTGACTCCAGTCCCTCACTACAGGGACTGGGTCTACACCTGACTCCAGTCCCTCACTACAGGGTCTGTGACTACACCTGACTCCAGTCCCTCACTACAGTGTCTGTGTCTACACCTGACTCCAGTCTCTCACTACAGGGTCTGTGTCTACACCTGAAACCAGTCCCTCACTACAGGTCTGGGCCTACACCTGACTCCAGTCCCTCACGACAGGGTCTGTGTCTACACCTGACTCCAGTCCCTCACTACAGGGTCTGTGTCTGCACCTGACTCCAGTCCCTCACTACAGGGTCTGTGTCTACACCTGACTCCAGTCCCTCACTACAGGGTCTGTGTCTACACCTGACTCCAGTCCATCACTACAGGGTTTGTGTCTACACCTGACTCCAGTCCCTCACTACAGGGTCTGTGTCTACACCTGACTCCAGTCCATCACAACAGGGTCTGGGCCTGCACCTGACTCCAGTCCCTCACTACCCAGTCTGGGCCCAAACCTGACTCCTGCCCCTCACTACAGGTCTGTGTTTACACCTGACTCCAGTCCCTCAATACAGGGTCTGTGTCTACACCTGACTCCAGTCCATCACTACAGGTTCTCTGTTGACCCCTGACTCCAGTCCCTCACTACAGGGTCTGTGTCTATACCTGACGCCAATCCCTCACTACAGGGCCTGTGTCTACACCTGACTCCAGTCCCTCACGACAGGGTCTGTGTCTACACCTGACTCCAGTCCCTCACTACAGGGTCTGTGTCTACACCTGACTCCAGTCCCTCACTACAGAGTCTGTGTCTACACCTGACTCCAGTCCCTCACTGCAGGGTCTGTGTCTACACCTGACTCCAGTCCCTCACTACAGGGTCTGTGTCTACACCTGACTCCAGTCCCTCACTGCAGGGTGTGTGTCTACACCTGACTCCAGTCCCTCACTACAGTGTCTGTGTCTACACCTGACTCCAGTCCCTCACTACAGGGTCTGTGTCTACAGCTGACTCCAGTCCCTCACTACAGGGTCTGTGTCTACACCTGACTCCAGTCCCTCACTACAGTGTCTGTGTCTACACCTGACTCCACTCCCTCACTACAGGGTCTGCGTCTACAGCTGACTCCAGTCCCTCACTACAGGGCCTGTGTCTACACCTGACTCCAGTCCCTCACTACAGGGTCTGTGTCCACACCTGACTCCAGTCCCTCACTACAGGGTCTGTGTCTACACCTGACTCCAGTCCCTCACTACAGGGTCTGTGTCTACACCTGACTCCACTCCCTCACTTCAGGGTCTGTGTCTACACCTGACTCCAGTCCATCAGTACAGGCTCTGTGTCTACACCTGACTCCAGTCCCTCACTACCCGGTCTGGATCTACACCTGACTCCAGTCCCTCACTACAGGGTCTGGGTCTACACCTGACTCCAGTCCCTCACTACCCAGTCTGTGCCCACAACTGACTCCAGTCCCTCACTACAGGGTCTGTGTCTGCACCGGACTCCAGTCCACCACTACAGGCTCTGTGTCTGCACCTGACTCCAGTCCCTCACTACAGGCTCTGTGTCTGCACCTGACTCCAGTCCATCACTACAGGGTCTGTGTCTACACCTGACTCCAGTCCCTCACTACAGGCTCTGTGTCTACACCTGACTCCAGTCCATCACTACAGGCTCTGTGTCTACACCTGACTCCAGTCCTTCACTACAGGCTCTGTGTCTACACCTGACTCCAGTCCATCACTACAGGGACTGTGTCTACACCTGACTCCAGTCCCTCACTACAGGGTCTGTGTCTACACCTGACTCTAGTCCCTCACTACAGGGTCTGTGTCTACACCTGACTCCAGTCCCTCACTACAGGGTCTGTGTCTACACCTGACTCCAGTCCATCACTACAGGGTCTGTGTCTACACCTGACTCCAGTCCCTCACTACAGGGTCTGGGCCTCCACCTGACTCCAGTCCCTCACTACAGGGTCTGTGTCTCCACCTGACTCCAGTACCTCACTACAGGGTCTGGGCCTCCAACTGACTCCATTCCCTCACTACAGGGTCTGTGTCTACACCTGACTCCAGTCCCTCACTACAGTGTCTCTGTCTACACCTGACTCCAGACCCTCACTACAAGGTCTGTGTCTACACCTGACTCCAGTCCCTCACTACAGGGTCTGGGCCTACACCTGACTCCAGTCCCTCACGACAGGGTCTGTGTCTACACCTGACTCCAGTCCCTCACTACAGGGTCTGTGTCTACACCTGACTCCAGTCCCTCACTCCAGGGTCTGTGTCTACAAATGACTCCAGACCCTCACTACAGGGTCTGGGCCTCCACCTGTCTCCAGTCCATCACTACAGGGTCTGTGTCTATACCTGACTCCAGTCCCTAACTACAGGGTCTGTGCCTACACCTGTCTCCAGTCCCTCAATACAGGGTCTGTGTCTACACCTGACTGCAGTCACTCACTACAGTGTCTGTGTCTGCACCTGACTCCAGACCTTCACTACAGGGTCTGTGTCTATACCTGACACCAATCCCTCACTACAGGGTCTGTGTCTACACCTGACTCCAGTCCCTCACTACAGGGTCTGTGTCTACACCTGACTCCAGTCCCTCACTACAGGGTCTGGGCCTACACCTGACTCCAGTCCCTCACTACAGGGTCTGTGTCTACACCTGACTCCAGTCCCTCACTACAGGTTCTGTGTCTACATCTGACTCCAGTCCCTCACTACCGGGTCTGTGTCTACACCTGTCTCCAGTCCATCACTACAGGGTCTGTGTCTACACCTGACTCCAGTCCCTCACTACAGGGTCTGGGCCTCCACCTGACTTCAGTCCCTCACTACAGGGTCTGTGTCTACATCTGACTCCAGACCCTCACTACAGGGTCTGTGCCTACACCTGACTCCAGTCCCTCACTACAGGGTCTGTGTCTACACCTGACTCCAGACCCTCACTACAGGCTCTGTGTCTACACCTGACTCCAGTCCCTCACTACAGGGTCTGTGTCTACACCTGACTCCAGTCCCTCACTACAGGGTCTGTGTCTACACCTGACGCCAGTCCCTCACTACAGGGTCTGTGTCTACACCTGACTCCAGTCCCTCACTACAGGGTCTGTGTCTACACCTGACTCCAGTCCCTCACTACAGGGTCTGTGTCTACACCTGACTCCAGTCCCTCACTACAGGGTCTGTGTCTACACCTGACTCCAGTCCCTCACTACAGGGTCTGTGTCCACACCTGACTCCAGTCCCTCACTACCCAGTCTGGGCCCACCCTGACTCCAGTCCCTCACTGCAGGCTCTGTGTCTACACCTGACTGCAGTCCCTCACTACAGGCTCTGTGTCTACACCTGACTCCAGTCCCTCACTACAGGCTCTGTGTCTACACCTGACTCCAGGCCATCACTACAGGGTCTGTGCCTACACCTGACTCCAGTCCCTCACTACAGGGTCTGTGTCTACACCTGACTCCAGTCCCTCACTACCCGGTCTGGATCTACAACTGACTCCAGTCCCTCACTACAGGGTCTGTGTCTACACCTGACTCCAGTCCCTCACTACCCAGTCTATGTCTACACCTGACTCCAGTCCATCACTACAGGGTCGGTGTCTACACCTGACTCCACACCCTCACTACAGGGTCTGTGTCTACACCTGACTCTAGTCCCTCACTACCCGGTCTGTGTCTACACCTGACTCCAGTCCATCACTACAGGCTCTGTGTCTACACCTGACTCGCAGTCCAACACGACAGGGTCTGTGTCTACACCTGACTCCAGCCCCTCACTACAGGGTCTGTGTCTACACCTGACTCCAATCCCTCACTACAGGGTCTGTATCTACACCTGACTCCAGTCCCTCACTACAGGGTCTGTGTCTACACCTGACTCCAGTCCCTCTCTACAGGGTCTGTGTCTACACCTGACTCCAGTCCCTCACTACAGGGTCTGTGTCTACACCTGACTCCAGTCCTTCACTACAGGGTCTGTGTCTACACCTGACTCCAGTCCCTCACTACAGGGTCTGTGTCTACACCTGACTCCAGTCCCTCACTACAGGGACTGTGTCTACACCTGACTCCAGTCCCTCACTACAGGGTCTGTGTCTACACCTGACTCCAGTCCCTCACTACAGGGTCTGGGCCTACACCTGACTCCAGTCCCTCACTACAGGTTCTGGGTCTACACCTGACTCCAGTCCCTCACTACAGCGTCTGTGTCTACACCTGACTCCAGTCCCTCACTACAGGGTCTGTGTCTACACCTGACTCCAGTCCCTCACTACAGGGTCTGTGTCTACACCTGACTCCAGTACCTCACTACAGGGTCTGTGTCTACACCTGACTCCAGTCCCTCACTACAGGGTCTGGGCCCACTCCTGACTCCAGTCCCTCACGACAGGGTCTGGGCCCACACCTGACTCCAGTCCCTCACTACAGGGTCTGTGTCTACTCCTGACTCCGGTCCCTCACTACAGGGTCGGTGTCTACACCTGACTCCAGTCCCTCACTACAGGTTCTGGGTCTACACCTGACTCCAGTCCATGACTACAGCGTCTGTGTCTACAACTGACTCCAGTCCCTCACTACAGGGTCTGGGCCTCCACCTGATTCCAGTCCCTCACTACAGGGTCTGTGTCTCCACCTGACTCCAGTCCCTCACTACAGGTTCTGGGCCTCCACCTGACTCCATTCCCTCGCTACAGGGTCTGTGTCAACACCTGACTCCAGTCCCTCACGACAGGGTCTGGTCCTCCAACTGACTCCAGTCCCTCACTACAGGGTCTGGGCCTACACCTGACTCCAGTCCCTCACTACACGGTCTGGGTCTCCACCTGACTCCAGTCCCTCACTACAGGGTCTGGGCCTACACCTGACTCCAGTCCCTCACTACACGGTCTGGGTCTCCACCTGACTCCAGTCCCTCACTACAAGGTCTGTGTCTACACCTGATTCCAGCCCCTCACTACAGGGTCTGTGTCTACACCTGACTCCAGTCCCTCACTACAGGGTCTGGGCCTACATCTGACTCCAATCCCTCACTACAGGGTCTGTGTCTACACCTGACTCCAGTCCCTCACTACAGGGTCTGAGTCTCCACCTGACTCCAGTCCCTCACTACAGGGACTGGGTCTACACCTGACTCCAGTCCCTCACTACAGGGTCTGTGACTACACCTGACTCCAGTCCCTCACTACAGTGTCTGTGTCTACACCTGACTCCAGTCTCTCACTACAGGGTCTGTGTCTACACCTGAAACCAGTCCCTCACTACAGGTCTGGCCCTACACCTGACTCCAGTCCCTCACTACAGGGTCTGTGTCTACACCTGACTCCAGTCCCTCACTACAGGGTCTGTGTCTACACCTGACTCCAGTCCCTCACTACAGGGTCTGTGTCTACAACTGACTCCAGTCCATCACTACAGGGTTTGTGTCTACACCTGACTCCAGTCCCTCACTACAGGGTCTGTGTCTACACCTGACTCCAGTCCATCACAACAGGGTCTGGGCCTGCACCTGACTCCAGTCCCTCACTACCCAGTCTGGGACCAAACCTGACTCCTGCCCCTCACTACAGGTCTGTGTTTACACCTGACACCAGTCCCTCAATACAGGGTCTGTGTCTACACCTGACTCCAGTCCATCACTACAGGTTCTCTGTTGACCCCTGACTCCAGTCCCTCACTACAGGGTCTGTGTCTATACCTGACGCCAATCCCTCACTACAGGGCCTGTGTCTACACCTGACTCCAGTCCCTCACGACAGGGTCTGTGTCTACACCTGACTCCAGTCCCTCACTACAGGGTCTGTGTCTACACCTGACTCCAGTCCCTCACTACAGAGTCTGTGTCTACACCTGACTCCAGTCCCTCACTGCAGGGTCTGTGTCTACACCTGACTCCAGTCCCTCACTACAGGGTCTGTGTCTACACCTGACTCCAGTCCCTCACTGCAGGGTGTGTGTCTACACCTGACTCCAGTCCCTCACTACAGTGTCTGTGTCTACACCTGACTCCAGTCCCTCACTACAGGGTCTGTGTCTACAGCTGACTCCAGTCCCTCACTACAGGGTCTGTGTCTACACCTGACTCCAGTCCCTCACTACAGTGTCTGTGTCTACACCTGACTCCAGTCCCTCACTACAGGGTCTGGGCCCACACCTGACTCCAGTCCCTCACTACAGGGTCTGTGTCTACACCTGACTCCAGTCCCTCACTACAGTGTCTGTGTCTACACCTGACTCCACTCCCTCACTACAGGGTCTGGGTCTACAGCTGACTCCAGTCCCTCACTACAGGGTCTGTGTCTACACCTGACTCCACTCCCTCACTACAGGGTCTGTGTCTACACCTGACTCCAGTCCATCAGTACAGGCTCTGTGTCTACACCTGACTCCACTCCCTTACTACAGGGTCTGGGCCTCCACCTGACTTCAGTCCCTCTCTACAGGGTCTGTGTCTACACCTGACTCCAGACCCTCACTACAGGGTCTGGGCCTCCACCTGACTCCAGTCCCTCACTGCAGGGTCTGTGTCTACACCTGACTCCAGACCCTCACTACAGGGTCTGTGTCTACACCTGAAACCAGTCCCTCACTACAGGTCTGGCCCTACACCTGACTCCAGTCCCTCACTACAGGGTCTGTGTCTACACCTGACTCCAGTCCCTCACTACAGGGTCTGTGTCTACACCTGACTCCAGTCCCTCACTACAGGGTCTGTGTCTACAACTGACTCCAGTCCATCACTACAGGGTTTGTGTCTACACCTGACTCCAGTCCCTCACTACAGGGTCTGTGTCTACACCTGACTCCAGTCCATCACAACAGGGTCTGGGCCTGCACCTGACTCCAGTCCCTCACTACCCAGTCTGGGACCAAACCTGACTCCTGCCCCTCACTACAGGTCTGTGTTTACACCTGACACCAGTCCCTCAATACAGGGTCTGTGTCTACACCTGACTCCAGTCCATCACTACAGGTTCTCTGTTGACCCCTGACTCCAGTCCCTCACTACAGGGTCTGTGTCTATACCTGACGCCAATCCCTCACTACAGGGCCTGTGTCTACACCTGACTCCAGTCCCTCACGACAGGGTCTGTGTCTACACCTGACTCCAGTCCCTCACTACAGGGTCTGTGTCTACACCTGACTCCAGTCCCTCACTACAGAGTCTGTGTCTACACCTGACTCCAGTCCCTCACTGCAGGGTCTGTGTCTACACCTGACTCCAGTCCCTCACTACAGGGTCTGTGTCTACACCTGACTCCAGTCCCTCACTGCAGGGTGTGTGTCTACACCTGACTCCAGTCCCTCACTACAGTGTCTGTGTCTACACCTGACTCCAGTCCCTCACTACAGGGTCTGTGTCTACAGCTGACTCCAGTCCCTCACTACAGGGTCTGTGTCTACACCTGACTCCAGTCCCTCACTACAGTGTCTGTGTCTACACCTGACTCCAGTCCCTCACTACAGGGTCTGGGCCCACACCTGACTCCAGTCCCTCACTACAGGGTCTGTGTCTACACCTGACTCCAGTCCCTCACTACAGTGTCTGTGTCTACACCTGACTCCACTCCCTCACTACAGGGTCTGGGTCTACAGCTGACTCCAGTCCCTCACTACAGGGTCTGTGTCTACACCTGACTCCACTCCCTCACTACAGGGTCTGTGTCTACACCTGACTCCAGTCCATCAGTACAGGCTCTGTGTCTACACCTGACTCCACTCCCTTACTACAGGGTCTGGGCCTCCACCTGACTTCAGTCCCTCTCTACAGGGTCTGTGTCTACACCTGACTCCAGACCCTCACTACAGGGTCTGGGCCTCCACCTGACTCCAGTCCCTCACTGCAGGGTCTGTGTCTACATCTGACTCCAGACCCTCACTACAGGGTCTGTGTCTACACCTGACTCCAGTCCCTCACTACAGGGTCTGTGTCTACACCTGACTCCAGTCCATCACTACAGGGTCTGGGTCTACACCTGACTCCAGACCCTCACTACAGTGTCTGTGTCTACACCTGACTCCAGTCCCTCACTACAGGGTCTGTGTCTACACCTGTCTCCAGTCCCTCACTACCCGGTCTGGATCTACACCTGACTCCAGTCCCTCACTACAGGATCTGGGTCTACACCTGACTCCAGTCCCTCACTACCCGGTCTGGATCTACACCTGACTCCAGTCCCTCACTACAGGGTCTGGGTCTACAACTGACTCCAGTCCCTCACTACCCAGTCTGTGCCCACAACTGACTCCAGTCCCTCACTACAGGGTCTGTGTCTGCACCGGACTCCAGTCCATCACTACAGGCTCTCTGTCTGCACCTGACTCCAGTCCCTCACTACAGGCTCTGTGTCTGCACCTGACTCCAGTCCATCACTGCAGGCTCTGTGTCTACACCTGACTCCAGTCCTTCACTACAGGGACTGTGTCTACACCTGACTCCAGTCCCTCACTACAGGGTCTGTGTCTACACCTGACTCCAGTCCCTCACTACAGGGTCTGTGTCTACACCTGACTCCAGTCCCTCACTACAGGGTCTGTGTCTACACCTGACTCCAGTCCCTCACTACAGGGTCTGTGTCTACACCTGACTCCAGTCCCTCACTACAGGGTCTGTGTCTACACCTGACTCTTGTCCCTCACTACAGGGGCTGTGTCTACACCTGACTCCAGTCCCTCACTACAGGGTCTGTGTCTACACCTGACTCCAGTCCATCACTACAGGGTCTGTGTCTACACCTGACTCCAGTCCCTCACTACAGGGTCTGGGCCTCCACCTGACTCCAGTCCCTCACTACAGGGTCTGTGTCTCCACCTGACTCCAGTCCCTCACTACAGGGTCTGGGCCTCCACCTGACTCCATTCCCTCACTACAGGGTCTGTGTCTACACCTGACTCCAGTCCCTCACTACAGTGTCTCTGTCTACACCTGACTCCAGACCCTCACTACAAGGTCTGTGTCTACACCTGACTCCAGTCCCTCACTACAGGGTCTGGGCCTACACCTGACTCCAGTCCCTCACGACAGGGTCTGTGTCTACACCTGACTCCAGTCCCTCACTACAGGGTCTGTGTCTACACCTGACTCCAGTCCCTCACTCCAGGGTCTGTGTCTACACATGACTCCAGACCCTCACTACAGGGTCTGGGCCTCCACCTGTCTCCAGTCCATCACTACAGGGTCTGGGCCTGCACCTGACTCCAGACCCTCACTACAGGGTCTGGGCCTACACCTGGCTCCAGTCCCTCACTACCGGGTCTGGGCCTGCACCTGACTCCAGTCCCTCACTACAGGGTCTGTGTCTACACCTGACTCCAGTCCCTCACTACAGGGTCTGGGCCTGCACCTGACTCCAGTCCCTCACTAGATGGTCTGTGTCTACACCTGACTCCAGTCCCTCACTACAGGGTCTGTGTCTACACCTGACTCCAGTCCCTCACTACAGGGTCTGTGTCTACACCTGACTCCTGTCCATCACTACAGGGTCTGTGTCTACACCTGACTCCAGTCCCTCACTACAGGGTCTGTGTCTACACCTGACTCCAGTCCCTCACTACAGGGTCTGTGTCGACCCCTGACTCCAGTCCCTCACTCCAGGGTCTGTGCCTACACCTGACTCCAGTCCCTCACTGCAGGGTCTGTGTCTACACCTGACTCCAGTCCCTCACTACAGGGTCTGTGTCTACACCTGACTCCAGTCCCTCACTACAGGGTGTGTGTCTACACCTGAATCCAGTCCCTCACTCCAGGGTCTGTGCCTACACCTGACTCCAGTCCCTCACTACAGGATCTGTGTCTACAGCTGACTCCAGTCCCTCACTACAGGCTCTGTGTCTACACCTGACTCCAGTCCCTCACTCCAGGGTCTGGGCCCACACCTGACTCCAGTCCCTCACTACAGGGTCTGGGCCTGCACCTGACTCCAGTCCCTCACTACAGTGTCTGTGTCTACACCTGACTCCAGTCCCTCACTCCAGGGTCTGGGCCTGCACCTGACTCCAGTCCCTCACTCCAGGTTCTGGGCCCACACCTGACTCCAGTCCCTCACTACAGGGTCTGGGCCTGCACCTGACTCCAGTCCCTCACTACAGTGTCTGTGTCTACACCTGACTCCAGTCCCTCACTACAGAGTCTGTGTCTACACCTGACTCCAGTCACTCACTACAGGGTCTGTGTCTACACCTGACTGCAGTCCCTCACTACAGGGTCTGTGTCTACACCTGACTCCAGTCCCTCACTACAGGGTCTGTGTCTACACCTGACTCCAGTCCCTCACTACAGGGCCTGTGTCTACACCTGACTCCAGTCACTCACTACAGGGTCTGTGTCTACACCTGACTCCAGTCCCTCACTACAGGGTCTGTGTCTACACCTGACTCCAGTCCCTCACTACAGGGTCTGTGTCTACACCTGACTCCAGTCCCTCACTGCAGGGTCTGTGTCTACACCTGACTCCAGTCCCTCACTACAGGGTCTGTGTCTACACCTGACTCCAGTCCCTCACTACAGGGTCTGTGTCTACACCTGACTCCAGTCCCTCACTACAGGCTCTGTGACTACACCTGACTCCAGTCCCTCACTTCAGGGTCTGTGTCCACACCTGACTCCAGTCCCTCACTACAGGGTCTCTGTCTACACCTGACTCCAGTACCTCACTGCAGGGTCAGTGTCTACACCTGACTCCAGTCCCTCACTACAGGGTCTGGGCCTCCACCTGACTCCAGTCCCTCACTACAGGGTCTGTGTCCACACCTGACTCCAGTCCCTCACTACAGGCTCTGTGACTACACCTGACTCCAGTCCCTCACTACAGGGTCTGTGTCCACACCTGACTCCAGTCCCTCACTACAGGGTCTGTGTCCACACCTGACTCCAGTCCCTCACTACAGGGTCTCTGTCTACACCTGACTCCAGTACCTCACTGCAGGGTCAGTGTCCACACCTGACTCCAGTCCCTCACTACAGGGTCTGTGTCTACACCTGACTCCAGTCCCTCACTACAGGGTCTGTGTCCACACCTGACTCCAGTCCCTCACTACAGGGTCTCTGTCTGCACCTGACTCCAGTACCTCACTACAGGATCTGTGTCTACACCTGACTCCAGTCCCTCACTACAGGGCCTGTGTCTACACCTGACTCCAGACCCTCATTACAGGATCTGTGTCTACACCTGACTCCAGTTCCTCACTGCAGGGCCTGTGTCTACACCTGACTCCAGTCCCTCACTACAGGGTCTGGGCCTGCACCTGACTCCAGTTCCTCACTGCAGGGCCTGTGTCTACACCTGACTCCAGTCCCTCACTACAGGGCCTGTGTCTACACCTGACTCCAGTCCCTCACTACAGGGTCTGTGTCTACACCTGACTCCAGTCCCTCACTACAGGGCCTGTGTCTACACCTGACTCCAGTCCCTCACTACAGGGTCTGGGCCTGCACCTGACTCCAGTCCCTCACTACAGGGTCTGGGCCCACACCTGACTCCAGTCCCTCACTACAGGGTCTGTGTCTACACCTGACTCCAGTCCCTCACTACAGGGTCTGTGTCTACACCTGACTCCAGTCCCTCACTGCAGGGTCTGTGTCTACACCTGACTCCAGTCCCTCACTACAGGGTCTGGGCCTCCACCTGACTCCAGTCCATCACTACAGGGTCTGTGTCTACACCTGACTCCAGTCCCTCACAACAGGGTCTGTGTCTACACCTGAAGCCAGTCCCTCACTACAGGGTCTGGGTCTACACCTGTCTCCAGTCCATCACTACAGGGTCTCGGTCTACACCTGACTCCAGTCCATCACTACAGGGTCTGTGTCTACACCTGACTCCAGGCCCTCACTACAGTGTCTGGGCCTCCACCTGATTGTATTGTACCTGCCCCGGTAATGCTCGATGCTGACACTGGGTATAAAGTGGCGGTACACTGTCAGGGTAATGCAGAGGGAGCTCTGTATTGTACCTGCCCTGGGAGTGCTCGATGCTGACAAGGGGTATAAAGTGGGGGTACACTGTCAGGATAATGCAGAGGGAGCTCTGTACTGTACCTGTGCCGGGAGTGCTCGATGCTGACACGGGGTAAAATGTGCAGGTACACTGTCAGGCTAATATAGAGGGAGCTCTGTATTGTACCTGCCCCGGGAGTGCTCGATGCTGACACTGGGTATAAAGTGGGGGTACACTGTCAGGGTCATGTAGAGGAAGCTCTGTATTGTACCTGCCCCGGAATTGCTGGATGCTGACACTGGGTATAAATTGGGTGTACAATGTCAGGATAATGTAGAGAGAGCTCTGTATTGTATCGGCCCTGGGCGTGCTGGATGGTGACACTGAGTATAAAGTGGGGGGACACTGTCAGGGTAATGCAGAGGGAGCCTTGTATTGTACCTGCCCTGGGAGCACTCGATGCTGACACTGGTTATAAAGTGGGGGCACACTGTCATGGTAATGTAGAGGGTGCACTGTGTTGTACCTGCCCCGGTAGTGCTTGATGCTGACACTGGGTATAAGGTGGGGGTACACTGTAAGGGTACTGTAGAGGGAGCTCTGTATTGTACCTGCCCTGGGAGTGCTCGATGCTGACACTGGGTATAAAGTGGGGGTACACTGTCAGGGTAATGCAGAGGGAGCTTTGTATTGTACTTGCCCTGGAAGTGCTCGATGCTGACACGGGGTATAAAGTGGGGATACACTGTCAGGGTAATGCAGAGGGAGCTCTGTATTGTACCTGTCCCGGGAATGCTCGATGCTGACACGGGGTAAAAAGTGCAGGTACACTGTCAGGGTAATATAGAGGGAGCTCTGTATTGTACCAGCCCCGGAATTGCTCAATGCTGACACTGGGTATAAAGTGGGGGTACACTGTCAGGGTCATGTAGAGGGAGCTCTGTATTGTACCTGCCCCGGGAGCGCTCGATGCTGACACTGGGTATAAAGTGGGGGTACACTGTCAGTGTAATGTAGTGGGAGCTCTGTATTGTACCTGCCCCGGGATTGCTCGATGCTGATGCTAGGTATAAAGTGGGGGTACACTGTCAGGGTAATATAGAGGGAGCTCTGTATTGTACCTGCCCCGGAAGTGCTCAATGCTGACACTGAGTATAAAGTGGTGATACACTTTCAGGGTAATGTAGTGGGAGCTCTGTTTTGTACCTGCCCCGGGAGCGCTCGATGCTGACACTGGGTATAAAGTGGGGGTACACTATCAGGGTAATGCAGAGGAAGCTCTGTATTGTACCTGCCCCGGGAGTGCTCGATGTTGACACTGGGTATATAGTGGAGGGACACTGTCAGGGTAATGTAGAGGGAGCTCTGTATTGTACCTGCCCCGGGAGTGCTCGATGCTGACACTTGGTATAAAGTGGAGGTACACTGTCAGGGTAATGGAGAGGGAGCTCTGTATTGTACCTGCCCTGGGAGTGCTCAATGCTGACACAGGATATAAAGTGGGGGTACACTGTCAGGGTAATGTAGAGGGAGCTCTGTATTGTACCTGCCCTGGGAATGCTCGATGCTGACACTTGGTATAAAGTGGAGGTACACTGTCAGGGTAATGGAGAGGGAGCTCTGTATTGTACCTGCCCTGGGAGTGCTCGATGCTGACACTGGGTATAAAGTAGGGATAACTTTCAGGGTAATGTAGAGGGAGCTCTGTATTGTACCTGCCCCGGGAGTGCTCAATGCTGACACTGGGAATAAAGTGGGGGTACATTGTCAGGGTAATGTAGAGGGAGCTCTGTATTGGACCTGCCCCGGGAGTGCTCGATGCTGACACTGTGTATTAAGTGGGGGTACACTGTCAGGGTATTGTATAGGGAGCTCTTTATTGTACCTGCCCTGGGAGGGCTCGATGCTGACACTGGGTATAAAGTGGGGATACACTGTCAGGGTAATGTCGAGGGAGCTCTGTATTGTACCTGCCCCGGGAGTGCTCGATGCTGATGCTGGGTATAAAGTGGGTGTACACTGTCAGGGTAATGTAGAGGGAGCTCTGAATTGTGCCTGCCCCGGGAGTGTTCGATGCTGACACTGGGTCTGAAGGCGGGGTGCACTCTCAGGGTAATGTAGAGGGAGCTCTGTATTGTACCTGCCCTGGGAGCGCTCGATGCTGACACTGGGTATAAAGTGGGGGTACACTGTTAGGGTTCTGTAGAGGGAGCTCTGTATTGTACCTGCCCCGGGAGTGCTCGATGCTGACACTGGGTACAAAGTGGGGGTACACTGTCAGTGTAATGTAGAGGGAGCTCTGTATTGTACCAGCCCCGGGAGTGCTCGATGCTGACACTGGGGATAAAGTGGGGGCATACTGTCAGGGTAATGTAGAGGGAGCTCTGTATTGTACCTGCCCTGGGAGTGCTCGATGCTGACACTGGGTATAAAGTGGACGTACAATGTCAGGTTAATGTAGAGGGAGCTCTGTATTGTACCTGCCCTGGGATTGCTCGATGCTGACACTGGGTATAAAGTGGGGATAACTGTCAGGGCAATGTCGAGGGAGCTCTGTGTTGTACCTGCCCCGGGAGTGCTCGATGCTGACACTGGTTATAAAGTGGAGGTACACTGTAGGAGTAATGTAGAGGGAGCTCTGTATTGTACCTGCCCTGGGAGTGCTCGATGCTGACACTGGGTATAAAGTGGAGGTACACTGTCTGGGGAATGTAGAGGAAGCTCTGTATTGTACCTGCCCTGGGAGCGCTCGATGCTGACACTGGGTATAAAGTGGGGGTACACTGTCAGTGTAATGTAGTGGGAGCTCTGTATTGTACCTGCCCTGGGAGTGCTCGATGCTGACACTGGGTATAAAGTGGGGATAACTGTCAGGGCAATGTAGAGGGAGCTCTGTATTGTACCTGCCCCGGGAGTGCTCGATGCTGACACTGGTTATAAAGTGGAGGTACACTGTAGGAATAATGTAGAGGGAGCTCTGTATTGTACCTGCCCCGGGAGTGCTCGATGCTGACACTGGGTATAAAGTGGAGGTGCACTGTCTGGGTAATTGTGGTGATTACTCCTTGATTAGTAAAAGTATTGTGATTCGTTGTTTGTTAACTGCCTTGGGATATGTGTTGTAATCTCATTGGTAGTTGATGATCACATGATGTGTTGTGGCTACCTTAAATTCAGTCCTTTTCCAGCTTAGTTGGGAATGGATGTGGAAAGATATGCTGCTGATTTTAAAGTTAATAAAGCCTAGCTTTGGAAGGCAAATCTATTCTTTATATCAGTAATGTAGAGGGAGCTCTGTATTGTACCTGTCCTGGGAGCACTCGATGCTGACAGTGGGCATAATATGGGGTACACTGTCAGGGTTCTGTAGAGGGAGCTCTGTGTATTGTACCTGCCCCGGGAATGGGAGCGGCTATGGCCACTTTGTGACATTGTTCCTGGCTGCTGTGTGATTGGCTCCTGGTTCCTTTGTGATGTCACCTGGAGACAGGGCCCCTGCCCTCGTTATGGCCCATCAGTGGGATGTCAGTGTGGGAGGAGCTGGAGTGACAGCTAACACTTCTAGTGAGTTTTGTCCAATAAACAGTGTAAAGGACAGAATAGAACAATTCAATATTAAAGTAAGTAATTCAAAAAATCTCATTACTTACAAATATACTCAAATTAAATATAATCAATCACAAACAGTCACACTATTCCAGTTACAGATTCTGGGGTTAATATGAATCAATTTTCTGTTGACTGTCTCTGGGAGTGAACAATATCTCAGGAAGGTGGAGAGAGAGAAGTTGAATAATTCTCACACTAATTGGGACTGGAGAAATATCGCTGGCTTCACAGAACAGATCCGGCGGGACCGAGAGCCCCATTTTCAGAAAAGGGATAACACAGGAAGCTTGAACAATGTTGAGAATGGTGAGGAACTTTACTGTTAATCCCATCGGTCCAGTATTTTGTCGAGGTGAGAGTCTAACAAGATACAGGGAGCTGGTCAACATCTGCCATCAGGTTTGTCCTTTGTTGTGGCAAGTTGAGCGGAGCTTAACTCGTAGATAAACATTGCCCGTACCTCACCTGGGAGTGTTTGACACTTGCACGTAGAGGGATCTTTATTCTGTATTCACCCCATGCCGAGCTGGTTGTCCTTCATTGGGCAGTGTCAAGGGAGATTTACGCTGCATTGAACATGTGCTATATCTGAAATGGCTGTTTGATGAACCAAATTAGTGCGAGCTTTACTATGTACGTCACCCATGCTTTGCCTGCCCAGAGAGTGTTTTGGACTGTCATTGTAGGGGAAGCTATACTTTTAATCTCTCTATCTTACCCGTGCTGTACCTTCCCTTGGAATGTTTGATTGATCAGTGTAATGGGAGCTTTAAGAACATAAGAAATAGGAGCAGGAGCAGGTCATTTGTCCCTTCGAGCCTGCTCCGCCATTCAATAAGATCATGGGTGACCTTCTACCTCATCTCCACTTTCCTGAACTATCCTCATATCCTTTGATTCCCTTAATATTCAAAAGCTTTTTGCGTCTTCTTCCGTGAAGGCAAACACACAGTATTTGGTTAATTTCACTGCCATTTCTTATTCCCCATTATAATTTCTCCTGTCTCAGCCTGTAAGGGACCAACATTTACTTTAGCTAATATTTTCCTTTTTAATTACATATAGAAGCTTTTACAGTCTGTTTTTAAGTCTCTTGCTTGTTTATCTCATTCTACTTTCCCTTTATCAATTTCTTGGTCCTCCTTTGTTGCATTCTAAAATCCTCCCAATCCTCAGGCTTACTACTCTTATTGGCAGCATTATAAGCCTATTCCTTTGATCTAATACTACTTTAACTTGTCTTGTTAGCCACAGTTGGACCACTTTTCCTGTGGGATTTTTGTGCCTTAAAGGAATGTATATTTGTTGCAAATTATTTATTAATTCTTTAAATGCTAATCATTGCTCCATTGTCATACCTTTTAATGTAGTTTCCCAATCTACAGTAGCCAACTCGCCCCTCATACCTATATACAGGAAACTCCTTTTTATCCGGCACCGGCGTGGTGCTGGTTTATCAAAAAGATTACAGAGTTATAGTTAAAAGGTACGAGAACTCCGTACACAGCAACAAATCCAAGCTTCCCTGTTGCTTAGCAACAGGTGCAAGAAGCCCGGCCACAGACCAAGTCTCCCTGTTGCTTAGCAACAAGTGCAGGAACACCCGATTACACCAAGAATCAAGAAACGGCCACTAATATGAAGAAAAACTTAACTGAACCTACTCCTGAATTTTGCCGGTTAACCGAGATTTCCGGTTGTTTGGGTGCTGGTAAATCGAGAGTTTTCTGTAGTTTGCTTTGTTTAGATTTAAGACCCTAGTTTCGAATTAAACTAAGTCAATTTCAAACACAATATAAAATTCTTTCATATTATGGTCACTCTTCCCTAAATGCCCCGTTACTACAAGGTTATTAATTAACCCTTTACTAGATCGAAAATAACCTGTTCTCTAGTTGGTTCCTCAACATACTGATCTAGAAAACTATCTTGCATACATTCCATGAATTTGCCCTCCACAATATTACTGCAAATTTGATTTACCCAGTCGATATGTAGATTAAAGTCCACCATGATTACTGTATTACACTTGTTAAATGCGCCTCTAATTTCCTGATTTATACTCTGCCCTACCTTACAACTACTGTTTGGGGGCCTATAAACAAATCCCACCAATGTTTTCGGTCCCTTGCTGTTTCTTAGCTCCACCCAAACTGATTCTACTTCTTGATTTTCAGAGCCAAGATCCTTTCTCTCTACTGTCTGCATCCTTTATTATCAGGGCTACCCGGCCTCCTTTTCCATTTTGCCTATTTCTTCTAATAGTTATGTATCCTGGAATATTTAGTTCCCAACCTTGACCACTTTGCAACCACATCTCCATTATGGCTATTAGATCAAAACCTGTTAATTTCTATCTGGACTATTAATTTATCTATTTTGTTGCGAATGCTTCGCACATTACGATATACTGCCTTTAACTTTGACTTATTCCTCTTTTTCCCTGATGTCACCTTAGTCATTGATGCCTTATTACCTTTGTTACTCTCTCTGTCCCTTCCTGACCCACTGTTTATTTTTACCCAAAACTCTACTCTGCTCTAGAGCCTTGACATTTCTCTTGCTGCTTTTAAGTTTACACTTTCCTGAATCCTCCCACCCCCCTTCATTAGTTTAAAGCCCTGTCTACTGCCCTAGTTATTCAATTCGCCAGGACACTGGTCCCAGCCCCATTTAAGTGGCGCACGTCCCAATGGAAAGCTTTCTGCAGTACTGGTGCCAGTGCCCCAAAACCCTTCCTCCAACACCACTCTTTGACCCATACATTTAAAGCTCTAATCTGTTTGGCCAATCTGCCAAATTGCGCGTGGCTCAGTTAACAGTCCAGAAATTATTAACTTGTGAGGTACTGCTTTTGGATCCTAAATTGGATCCTAGCTCAACATCCCTCAGCAGAATCTCATTCATAGTTCTAACTATATCGTTGGTTCCTAAGTGGACCTTGACAACTGGATCCTCCCCCTCCCACTCAAAATTCTGTGTATAATGCATGCTATATGCATGAAGATAGCAATGGACTGGTCATGTGTGCAGAAAAGGGGTAAATGGAATTCAATCAGAAGTGTGAGTTAATGAATTTGAAGAGAGCTAAAAAGGGAATGAATCCCACACTCACATACAGTACCAGAGGCTGAGAGTTACAGAATGAATTCCACACTCACACACACTACCAGAGACAGACAATGAATGAATCTCAAACACACACACAGGACCAGAGATTGAGATACAGAATGAATCCCAAACTGACACACAGTACCAGAGACTGAGATACAGAATGAATCCCACACTCACACACAGTATCAGAGACTGACAGATACAGAATGAATCCCACACTCACACACGGTACCAGAGACTGAGATACAGAATGAATCCCACACTGACACACAGTACCAGAGACAGACAAAGAATGAATCTCAAACACACACACAGTACCAGAGACTGAGAGATACAGAATGAATCCCACACTCACACACAGTACCAGAGACTGAGATACAGAATGAATCCCACACACACTCACAGTACCAGAGACTGAGATACAGAATGAAACCCACACTCACACACAGTTCCAGAGACTGACAGATACAGAATGAATCCCACACAGTACCAGATACTGAGAGACACTGAATGAATCCCACACTCACACACAGTACCAGAGACTGAGATACAGATGAATCCCACTCTCACACACTGTACCAGAGACTGACAGATACAGAATGAATCCCACACACACACAGTTCCAGATACTGAGATACATAATGAATCCCACACTCACACACAGTACCAGGGACTGACAGATACAGAATGAGTCCCACACACACACACAGTACCAGAGACTGAGGGATATAGAATGAATCCTACACTCACACACAGTACCAGAGACTGAGATACAGAATGAATCCCACATTCACACACAGTACCAGAGACTGACAGATACAGAATGAATCCTACACTCACACACAGTACCAGAGACTGAGATACAGAATGAATCCCACACTCACACACAGTACCAGAGACTGAGATACAGAATGAACCCCACATTCACACACAGTACCAGGGACTGACAGATACAGAATTAATCCCACACACACACACAATAGCAGAGACTGAGATACAGAATGAATCCCACACTCACACACAGTACCAGAGACTGAGATACAGAATGAATCTCACACTCACACACAGTACCAGAGACTGACAGATACAGAATGAATCCCACACTCACACACAGCACCAGAGACTGAGAGATACAGAATGAATCCCACACTCACACACAGTACCAGGGACTGACAGATACAGAATGAATCACACACTCACACATAGTACCAGAGACCGACAGATACAGCATGAATCCCACACTCAGACACAGTACCAGAGACTGAGATACAGAATGGATCCCACACTCACACACAGTACCAGAGACTGACAGAAACAGAATGAATACCACACTCTCACACAGTACATGAGGCTGACAGATACAGAATGAATCCCTCACTCACACACAGTACGAGAGACTGACATGTACAGAATGAATCCCACACTCACACAGTACCAGAGACTGAGATACAGCATGAATCCTACACTCACACACAGTACCGGAGACTGACAGATACAGAATGAATCCCACACTCACACACAGTACCAGAGACTGACAGATACAGAATGAATCCCACACTGAGACACAGTAGCAGAGACTGACAGATGCAGAATGAATCCCACACTCACACACAGTGCCAGAGACTGAGAGATACAGAATGAATCCCACACTCACACACAATAGCAGAGACTGAGATACAGAATGAATCCCACACTCACACACAGCACCAGAGACTGAGAGATACAGAATGAATCACACACTCACACACAGCACCAGAGACTGAGAGATACAGAATGAATTACACACTCACACACAGTACCAGAGGCTGAGAGATACAGAATGAATCCCACACTCACACACAGTACCAGAGACTGAGATACAGAATGAATCCCACACTCACACATAGTACCAGAGACAGACAGATTCAGAATAAATCCCACATTCACACACAGTACCAGAGACGGAGAGATAAAGAATGAATCACACACAGTACATGAGACTGACAGATACAGAATGAATCCCACACTCTCACACAATACCAGAGACTGAGATACAGAATGAATCCTACACTCACACACAGTACCAGAGACTGACAGATACAGCATGAATCCCACACTCACCCACTGTACCAGAGACTGAGATACAGAATGAATCCCACACTCACACACAGTACCAGAGACTGAGATACAGAATGAATCCCACACTCAGACACAGTACCAGAGACTGAGATACAGAATGGATCCCACACTCACACACAGTACCAGAGACTGAGATGCAGAATGAATCCCACACTCACACACAGTACCAGAGACTGACAGAAACAGAATGAATACCACACTCTCACACAGTACATGAGCCTGACAGATACAGAATGAATCCCACACTCACACACAGTACCAGAGACTGACAGATACAGAATGAATCCCACACTCACACACAGCACCAGAGACTGAGAGATACAGAATGAATACCACACTCTCACACAGTACCAGAGACTGACAGATACAGCATGAATCCTACACTCACACACAGTACCAGAGACTGAGATACAGAATTAATCCCACACTCACACACAGTACCAGAGACTGAGATACAGAATGAATCCCACACTCACACACAGTACCAGAGACTGTGAGATACAGAATGAATCCCACACTCACACACTGTACCAGAGACTGACAGATACAGAATGAATCCCACACTCACACACAGTACCAGAGACTGACAGATACAGAATGAATCCCACACTGACACCCAGTAGCAGAGAGTGAGATACAGAATGAATCCCACACTCACACACAGTACCAGAGACTGAGATACAGAATTAATTGCACACTCACACACAGTACCAGAGACTGAGATACAGAATGAATCCCACATTCACACACAGTACCAGAGACTGAGATACAGAATGAATCCCACACTCGCACACAGTACCAGAGACTGACAGATACAGAATGAATCCCACACTCACACACAGTACCAGAGACTGAGATACAGAATGAATCCCACACTCACACACAGTACCAGAGACTGACAGATACAGAATGAATCCCACACTCACACACAGTACCAGAGACTGAGATACAGGATGAATCCCACACTCACACACAGTACCAGAGACTGACAGATCCAGAATAATCCCACACTCTCACACAGTACCAGAGACTGAGATACCGAATGAATCCCAGACTCTCACACAGTACCAGAGACTGAGATACAGAATGGATCCCACACTCGCACACAGTACCAGAGATTGAGATACAGAATGAATCCCACACTCACACACAGTACCAGAAACTGACAGCTACAGAATGAATCCCACACTCACACACAGTACCAGAAACTGACAGCTACAGAATGAATCCCACACTCACACACAGTACCAGAGACTGACAGATACAGAATGAATCCCACACTCACACACAGTACCCAGGGACTGACAGATACAGAACGAATCCCACACTTACACTCAGTACCAGAGACGGAGATACAGAATGAATCCCACACTCACACACACTACCAGAGACTGAGATATAGAATGCATCCCACACTCAGACACAATACCAGAGACTGAGATACAGAATGAATCCCACACTCACACACGCTACCAGAAACTGACAGATACAGAATGAATCGCACACTCACACACAGTACCAGATACTGAGGTACAGAATGAATCCCACACTCACACACAGTACCAGAGACTGAGACACAGAATGATTGCCAAACTCACACACAGTGCCAGAGACTGACAGATACAGAATGAATCCCACACACACACACAGTACCAGAGACTGACAGATACAGAATGAATCCCACACTCACACACAGTACCAGAGATTGAGATACAGAATGAATCCCACACACACACACAGTACCAGAGACTGACAGATACAGAATGAATCCCACACTCTCGCACAGTACCAGAGACTGAGACACAGAATGATTGCCGAACTCACACACAGTACCAGAGACTGACAGATACGGCATGGTGGCGTAGTGGTTAGCACTGTTGCCTCACAGCGCCAGGGACCCGGGTTCGAATCCGGCCTCGGGTGACTGTCTGTGTGGAGTTTGCACATTCTCCCCGTGTTTGTGTGGGTTTTCTCCGGGTGCTCCGGTTTCCTCCCACAGTCCAAAGATGTGCAGGTTAGGTTGATTGGCTGTGATAAATTGACCCTTAGTGTTAGGGGGATTAAATACGTGGGGTTACGGGGATAGGGTGGGATATGTGTTGGTGCAGGGGTTACGGGGATCGGGTGGGATATGTGTCGGTGCAGGCTCGATGGGCCGAAATGGCTTCTATCTGCACTGTGGGGTTTCTGTGATTCTGTGTGAATCCCACACTCACACACAGTACCAGAGACTGAGATACAGAATGAATCCCACACTCACACACAGTACCAGAGACTGAGATACAGAATGAATCCCACACTCACACACAGTACCAGAGACTGAGTGATACAGAATGAATCCCACACTCACACACGGTACCAGAGACTGACAGATAAGGAATGATTCTCACTCTCACGTGCAAGACATCAGGCCAACATTATAAACAGTGTAGTAATAGCTCGTCTCCACTCCTAGTATTTCTGAATCCCTCCAGGCCAATATAATGTGATCAATTATTGTCTGTTGTTTCCCCCTCAGATCTGTAACGTTCACTATACCAGCAATTGGTGACATCTGCTGGCTGGAAACAGGACTGCAACAGTGCAGCAGAAATTCACTTTATCTGACAGGGTTAAAGAGACATTGCATTGTGAGGGAATAGTGAAGGGCTTTGATAGGATAGACTTCGGGATGTTTCCACTTGTGTCGGTGTCTGAATCAAGGTTTTGAAATATAAAAGTCACTGAGAAAGCCAGTAAAGAATTCATGAAAACCTCTCCACAGAGTGGGTCCAATCTGAAACATGGAGCGGTTGAGGCGAATAGCATCGATGCATTTAAGAGGGAGCTGGATAAATCTCTGGGGGAGAAAGGAATTGAGGGATACACATACAGGGTTATATGAAGCGGGGTGGCTGAAGGCTCGTATGGAGCAGTTGGGACAGTCTCAGTGCAGGGGCTGCATTGTGTCTGGAGGTAACCGCCCAGAACACTTGGTGTACAGAAGCTGAGTGCTGCAGTGCAGTCAGACACTGACACTGTGTTTATCACTGGTATTCATTGCATGTGTTCTTAATGATCATTAATTGAGAGATTAAATGTCTCACTCTGGTATTTTCTACCTCACCTGTTCTAGATACTTTTTAGAAGAGACACTTTTTCTCCTACACGCAAGTACTTAGAGTCATGGGGGAAAAATTCAGTTG
The DNA here is from genome assembly GCF_052327205.1 of Somniosus microcephalus. Classification (NCBI taxonomy): domain Eukaryota; kingdom Metazoa; phylum Chordata; class Chondrichthyes; order Squaliformes; family Somniosidae; genus Somniosus; species Somniosus microcephalus. Next base: position 46,019,376 of record NW_028225181.1, on the reverse strand, counting down.
CTTTGCACCTCCCATTAGCGCCCTCGCAAAGCAACTAGCGCCCGGGCATGGCGATGTTTGCGCTGCTCGTGAAATTGACCATTTTATGGTGGTGCTAAACACTACCGCCACGATCTCCTGCGCCCGCAGATCGTGACGTCAGTCGAGCATGCAACGCCCCGGTAGCGCCCCCGACCGGATATTGAGTGGCACCCCCCTGCCTTTCCGCCTGCCGCTAGCAACGACGGGTAGAGGGGAATGTTTTGCAGTTGGGAAGGAACTGGTGGTGCGCTATTTATGGGCGGCCGCTTCCTGACTCTCTTTGTCAGCGACATTTTTACACCACACATTCTGAGAGAGAGAGAGACAGAAAAGAGTCCCCTGAGTCAGCTGCTACTGAAACTAAGTACTCAGCCGGACCCTGACCAGCCCCAGACCAACACAGCCGTCCAAACACCAATCCGAGTGAACCAAATCATTAAAAAATGCAAAGAAACCTACCTGGAACATTGGAACAAAATAACCGAAAGCCAAAGCAGATTAGAATGTTACCGGGCCCTAAAAAGAGAATATAAACTGGCAGACTACCTCACGACCATCAAAGACACAAAACAGAGACAGACCCTCACCAGGTACAGACTAAGCGACCACCAACTGGAAATTGAAAAAGGCAGATACAAGAAATCCTGGCAGCCTAGAGAGAATAGAATATGCGATCAATGTCTGGCTGGCGAGGTTGAAACAGAAATGCATTTCCTCCTAAAATGCGAAAAATTCAACACATCAAGAAACATATTATTCAACAAGCTAAGCCAAACAACCCCAGATTTCAAGGAATTGGATGATCTGTCAAAATTGAGATTAGTCCTAGGAGAAGGAGACAGACCATACCTTGGGGCTAAATATGTAACAACATGTCACAACCTGAGGACTGTTTAAAAGTAAGACTGTTTAAAATTAATATTGAACGTACCAAATGAAGTAGAAAGACTGTTTAAAATTAATATTGTTTAAAAGTAATATTGTATATACCCAACAAATGTCAAATCGATTGACACCTACAGAATGTTGGAAAACTGTACCTTTTTGCTATGTAAGCTTTGGCAATATGGTTCTCTGTAAACTTTCATGCCAATAAAGCATTTGAACTGAACTGAACTGAACTGAAACTGAGAGAGAGAGACCTCTGGAGAGATTCAACACTGTGTGAAGGAGTTTTGGGTAATTAGCAGCACTTTGCAAGTTCATTTTGATTTGCCCTTCCTTGCATCGATTTAGAAGAGACTGTGGGGGCTTTATTCTGAGCTCTTTCCCTGGGCCTCTCCATTGTTCTTTGCAGCAGAATTGATGTACAGGTCTCTCCAGGCTGCACTGAGCAGGGTGTGGATGGAGAGCAAAGTCGACCCTCCCCTTTAAGAATTGGTCAGCGCCAGTGTGTCTGTGTTCCATTGTTGACTGACATCACATGAGCTTTGCCAGGGCTCTGAGGTACGCCTCGCTCCTCAGCATTAGCGCCTTAGAGAGTTGTGTAGCGCCTGATTTAGCACTCCAATTCAATCCAGGGGCGATACAAGCCAAGTTTGAAGTCTGAGGCAACAATTAGCTCCAGGCGCTAAATTTTGCACCCGGCCGATAATTGCGCCCAGTACGGGGCGATATGGGGTGATATCGAATTTATCCGCCACAGAGTCATAACTGCACAGAATGAGGCCATTCAGCACATACTTCTCACACACAGCAGGGACTTTATCACTAATGATTGCAGAGACACAGAGATCAGTTCCACAATCTCAGACAGTATCAATTCCATTAGTGCAGACTGAGCTACACACTAAATCACAGCCCAGAAATCTCACAGTATAAGACTGAGATACAGTATCAATTCCATTGGTGCAGACTGAGCTACACATTACATCCCAGTCCAGAAATCACACAGTATCAGACTGAGATACAGTATCAATTCCATTAGTGCAGAGTGAGCTACACATTACATCCCAGTCCAGAAATCACTCAGTATCAGACTGAGATACAGTATCAATTCCATTAGTGCAGACTGAGCTACACATTACATCCCAGTCCAGAAATCTCATAGTATCAGACTGAGATACAGCATCAATTCCATTAGTGCAGACTGAGCTACACGTTACATCCCAGTCCAGAAAGCTTTCAGTATCAGACTGAGATACAGTATCAATTCCATTAGTGCAGATTCAGCTACACATTACATCCCAGTCCAGAAATCTCACAGTATCAGATTGAGATACAGTATCAATTCCATTAGTGCAGACTGAACTATACATCACATCCCAGTCCAGAAATTTCACTGTATCATAGAAACATAGAAGATAGGAGCAGGAGTAGGCCATTCGACCCCTCGAGCCCACTCCGCCATTTAATGAGATCATGGCTGATCATCCAAATTCAGTACCCTGTCCCTGCTTTCTCCCCATATCCCTTGATCCCTTTAGCCTCAAGACGGGCCTGATTTATCTTCTACTAGCTGGAGTACCCGACATTGCCGAGGGAACTGAAGAACACTCTGCCATATTTATGGAACTGTTTATAAAACTGTTGGGATTGAAGAATTCTTCTAAGCACCCAGGAGGTGGTTCTTTAACTTCGTTTTTTGTTAATGGGGATCGCCAGTAGCCATATACTCCAGGTTTTACAGTTTTGGGTATGTCTCGCCTGGTCAACAGCTTGCAGTGCCTGAGTCTGGACAGGAGTCTCTGAGGCTCTGGCTTGGGGTATGTCTCGCCTGGTCAACAGCTTGCCGTGCCTGAGTCTGGTCAGGAGTCTCTGACTCCCCCCCTCCCTCTCCCCTCACCCTCCCTCCCTCACCCTCTCTCCCTCCCTCTCACTCCCTCCCCTTCACTCTCTCCCTCCACCTCTCTCTCCCTCTCTCTCACTCCCTCCCCTTCACTCTCTCCCTCCCTCCCCTCTCTCCCTCACTCTCTCCCTCCCCTCCTCCCTCTCTCCCTCTACTGTCCCTCCCCTCCCCAGCTCCTCCCCTCCCTCTCCCTCCTTCTCCCTCGCTCCCTCCCACCTCCCTCCCCCCCCCTCCCCCCCTCTCCCACCCCCTCACTCTTTCCCTCCCTCCCCCTCTATCTCTCCCTCCCCCCTCTCTCTCTCCCTCCCTCTCTCTCTCCCCCTCTCTCCCTCCCTCCCCTCTGCCCCTCCCTCTCCGCTCTCCCTCCATCCCACTGTCTCCCTCCCTCCCTTCTCCCTCTCTCTCCCTCTCCCCCTCTCCTCTCCCTCCCCTCTCTCCCTCCCTCCTCTCTCTCTCCCCTCTCTCTCCCCTTCCCCCCTCTCTCTTCCTCCTCCCTCCCTCCCCTCTCCCTCTCTCTCCCTCCCGCCCCCTCTCCTCTCCATCCCTCTTCCTCTCTCTCCTTCCCCCTGTCTCTCCCTCCCCTTCCCTCTCTCTCCCTCCCCCTGTCTCTCCCTCCCTCCCCCTCTCTCTCTCCTTCCCCTTGTCTCCCCCTCTCTCTCCCTCCCTCCCCTCTCCCCCCTCTCTCCCTCGCTCCCCCTCTCCTCTCCCTCCCCTCCTCTCTCTCCTCCCTCCCCCTGTCTCTCCCTCCCTCCCCCTCCTCCCTCCCCCTCTCTCTCTCCCTCCCCTTGCTCTCTCCCTCCCTCTCCCTCTCCCTCTCTCTCTCTCGCTCTCCCTCTCCTCTCCTCCCTCCCCCTCTCTCTCCTCCCTCTGTCTCTCCTCCCTTCCCTCTCCCTCTCTCTCCCTCCTCCCCCTTTCTCTCCTCCCCCTCTCTCTCCCTCCCCTGTCTCTCCCTCCTCCCCCTCTCTCTCTCCCTCCCCTTGTCTCCTCCTCTCTCTCCCTCCCTCCCCTCTCCCTCTCTCTCCCTCCCTCTCCTTCTCCTCTCCTCCCTCTCCCTCTCTCTCCCTCCCCCTGTCTCTCCCTCCCTCCCCTCTCTCCTTCCCTCCCCTTGGTCTCCCCCTCTCTCTCCCTCCTCTGTCTCTCCCTCCCTTCCCTCTCCCTCGTCTCTCCCTCCCTCCCCCTTTCCTCTCCCTCCCTCCCCCTCTCTCTCCCTCCCCCTGTCTCTCCCTCCCTCCCCCTCTCTCTCTCCCTCCCCTTGTCTCTCCTCTCTCTCCCTCCCTCCCCTCTCCCTCTCTCTCCCTCGCTCCCCTCTCATCTCCCTCCCTCCCCCTCTCTCTCCCCTCCCCTCTCTCCCTCCCTCTCCCTCCCTCCCCCTCTCTCTCTCCCTCCCTCCCTCCCCTTCCTAACAATCTATCTCCCAATTGTGCCTTCAGTGTCCTTACCCGCTGTACTCTGTCCTTGCTGCCCCATCCCTGCCCCGGTCGAGAGAAGTGCCAGATGAAAGCAAGTTGCCGCCGAGGAGGAGGGTAGTATTGGCGTCGAGCAGGTTGATGGGCAGCTGTAGGGCAGAACGAAATAGATGGAGACCGGAACCGTTCACAGTAACTCCAAGTGTGGTTAGGAGAGAGAGAG